>NC_091175.1:12340747-12353897 GCF_040958095.1 Procambarus clarkii | reverse complement strand
GTATTGTAAGGGCCAGAAGCAAGCCCTGATGTATTGTAGGGGCCAGACGACTTATCATACTTGATAGAATTTGATATTTCTGTTTAGTGGTTGATGACAAACAAGACTATTTAGTCAAGGAATTTGCGTCCCTTTCAATCTTGGTGCAGAAGGCATATGGTACTGCGTCTTGGCTGTAAGGTACGCTTTTCTTGGGCTCAGTTGTATTAGGCAATAAACGCACATTTTCATGCCGTTTAGAGATGTGAGGAGAGGATGTGGTTGGGCACGGAAGACTGTCGCTGAGTAGCAACGATTCTTACTTGAAGGGAGAATATGCAAGTGGAACAGCCGCCTGTTCTTAGGAGAATTAAATAACGAAACAAGACATAAAACGAAGCAAAAACGACGTTTCGGTCCGTCTTAAACCATTATCAAGACGACTACTACTAATTTGCAAAGGGAAATCACACAATACGTATTTGAAATTGATAATTCAATTTTCCTAATTGATCATTCTTAGATTTGGATGGCATGAAACTACTGGTCCTAGAGACAAGGGAAGATTTCTTAGAAGACTCGCTACCACTATCTTATCTCTTGCATATTTGGTCTGATGAAAGGTCTTATCTTCATCAACCTCTAGACTGGAGAAGCTATTAAGGCCACACGTTCAAGTGTTCACTGACCAACCAAAATGTATACTTTATTCTGGCTATAATACAGATCTAAAGTAAACTCGGCGTAATATACACTGAGGAGTGTGTATACTACTCTGTGTGTACATGTCTGGTATCTACAGTTACACTTCTCTGATAGACGACTCATTCTTTTGTGTGTGTGGGTGCAGGAGTGAAGTGGAAGTTCCCATACTCGCTAGTTAGAGTGTATTATTGCTGATTTATGACGTTAATGGAAAAACGGCCGATTAGAAAGTGGGACTTAACCTATTGTGCAAAATAATGATGATAACTTGATGCTGTTTAAAGTCCTGTGATGGAGTTTACGAAAGGCAGAGAGAGAGAGAGAGAGAGAGAGAGAGAGAGAGAGAGAGAGAGAGAGAGAGAGAGAGAGAGAGAGGGAGAGAGGGAGAGAAGGGAGTACCAAATGAAACCCGAAGACTTTATAAAGTCTATCATATTGAGTCTTCTTCTTCTTACAGACCTCGAACTCCTCACGACATTTCACTATGGGGATTTCAACGCTAATGTCGGTAGTAAGCCTGTCGTCCCCTGCCCCCCCCTCCTCTTCATACCCCTCCCCCCCACACCTCAACTACCTCCCCCTCCCCCCATCTCCACTACCTTCCCACCCCTACCTCCATTACCTCGTCCCCATCCCCCTTCTACTTCCAGTTCTTCCTGATTCCAACACTTTTACACCCTCAGGAAAGGGAACCAACTGCTCCACATACAAAACGGAGCCAGTACCTCAACAACCACAGAAAACTGAACCAACATCACTATCACCATCACCACCATTACAACTCCCAACACCATCCCCACCACTCCCATCACCATCACTATCATCACAGCTCTCAACACCATCACCACTTTAACTCCCAATCCCTCAACCAGGGTGTTGTGGTAGTGTTGTGGTAGTGTTGTGGTAGTGTTGTGGTAGTGTTGTGGTAGTGTTGTGGTAGTGATGTGGTAGTGTTGTGGTAGTGTTGTGGTAGTGTTGTGGTAGTGTTGTGGTAGTGTTGTGGTAGTGTTGTGGTAGTGATGTGGTAGTGTTGTGGTAGTGTTGTGGTAGTGTTGTGGTAGTGTTGTGGTAGTGTTGTGGTAGTGTTGTGGTAGTGCTGTGGTAGTGTTGTGGTAGTGTTGTGGTAGTGTTGTGGTAGTGCTGTGGTAGTGTTGTGGTAGTGTTGTGGTAGTGTTGTGGTAGTGTTGTGGTAGTGCTGTGGTAGTGTTGTGGTAGTGATGTGGTAGCGTTGTGGTAGTGTTGTGGTAGTGTTGTGGTAGTGATGTGGTAGCGTTGTGGTAGTGTTGTGGTAGTGTTGTGGAGGCTACTTACCTAACACCGGTTACCTAACAGTGATTCCCGTTTAGTGAGGTCCATTTATACCTCACCTACCAGCCTTAAAGTCGAGGATGGAGGTGGCTTCCACAACTTGCTTTTTCTGCTCGTTCCACTTACTGACCACTCGTACAGGGTATGAGGTATTTCTATATATATTTCTTCGACTCGCTTACCTTTCTAGCGTCCATTTGAATTCGAGTGATCCAGACTCTGCGTTCTTTAAAGAGGCTTTCTTTGTCTATCTCTCTCGGTATCTTGCATGCTGTGACCATATCTCCTCTGCTTGTTCTCATCCGTAAAAAATAAATTGACTGTTTTTGCGTAACCGGAAATGTACGCACCCAAACAGCCCACCTAACCCATGCTCAGAAATCGTTGGTATTACAGTGCGATAATGCTTACTAAAATTACGTAATTTTGGATGAAATGGCGGATTGCGATTGAAATGCGATATATTAGGTGGGAGGACAGGTTGAGGTCTCAGTTGACAACACCCCAGCTGTCCACGGGGCCTGACAGCTGAGTAAACAGCGCTCCGGATTCGTAGTCCTGAGGTTCCGGATTCGATCCCCGGTGGAGGCGGAAACAAATGGGCAGAGTTTCTTTTACCCCTGACGCCCCTGTTCACCTAGCAGTAAATAGGTACCTGGGAGTTAGACAGCTGCTACGAGGGTGCTTCCCGGGGGGTGTGTAACAAAAAGGAGGCCTGGTCGAGGACTGGGCCGCGGGGACGCTAAGTCCCGAAATCATCTCAAGATAACCCGTCCCATGGAGAGAATGGCCCCAGAGAAACAGGTTCGAGACACCATGCAGGTCGGCGTTCAATCCCCGACCGTCCAAGTAGTACGGGCACCATTTCTCTTCCCCCATCCCATATCCTTATCCTGACCCTTCCAAGTGCTATGGTCGTAATGGCTTGGCTCTTTCCCGTGATAATTCCCTTCCCACAAAACTCATCATCAGCACATTCATCATCATCTTGTCATTCGGCAATATTACCATCCCATTAGTAATATTCATGCCTCCACAATCATCACCACAATCATCACCCCAATCATCACCCCAATCATCACCACAATCATCACCCCAATCATCACCCCAATCATCACCATAATCATCACCCCAATCATCACCCCAATCATCACCACAATCATCACAACAATCATCACCCCAATCATCACCACAATCTCCACCAGTCTTATCAACACCACGTTAAAGTTCGAAAACTGAAAGGGACAAACAACATTCGAATAACGTTAAATCAACGAATAAACAGTATTGTTAATGTTCCAATAATTCGGGAGGATTTTAAATCGAACAGTCAAGAGGTCGAGCCTAATCACCAACTGATTAGGTCGATAAGATATTCCACTCGGCTTTGAATCGCCGAATCTGTCGTTTATATAATCGAGCGGAGCAGTGATTTTTATTTTGGTCTATTTAATTACATGATTCGATCAAGCGTATCGTCGATTAGATCAATCTAAGACAGTGGATTCGAATGATGCGATCGTCGATCGAGCGGATCGCCGATTAGATCAATCTACGATAGTCGATTCGAATGATGGGATCGTCGATCAAGCGGATCGCCGATTAGATCAATCTACGATAGTCGATTCGATTGACGGGATCGTCGATCAAATAGGCCGGACAGACAACTGCGTAAGCTCGACCGGAGAGAGAGAGAGAGAGAGAGAGAGAGAGAAGCATTTCGCCAGAATTTCCATTGTTTAGCTGCGAGGATTTCCGACGACGATTTGTGAGCGAGCGAGGCACTCCTCCCCTGGAGCCTTTTGAGTGATTCGTATTTGTTGTGATCAAAGCATCGTTAACAAATAGGCAGAGCTGGGTGTGCGTGTGCGTGTGTGTGCGTGTGTGTGTGTGTGTGTGTGTGTGTGTGTGTGTGTGCGTGCCGGTCGCTTACACAAATGGCGGCCACCTGAACTAACGTAAACAAGGACCAAATGGAAATTGTAACACACGCCTTAAACTGGACAACTGCGACATGGGACTTGCCAAAGGAAATTGTATATTCCTTTGTATTGGCGAAAATACAAGGGAATATATATATATATATATATATATATATATATATATATATATATATATATATATATATATATATATATATATTTGTGTGTGTGTGTATGTGTGTATGTGTGAACTCATCTAGTTGTACTTGTGGGGGTTGAGCTCTGGCGCTTTGGGACCACCTCTCAACTGTCAATCAACTGATGATAATTTTTGTTTCACACACACACACACACACACACACACACACACACACACACACACACACACACACACACACACACACACACACACACACACAGCCCCAGGAAGCAGCCCATAGCAGCAGCTGTCTAACTCCCAGGTACCTATGCTCAGCTAGATGAACAGACCCATTAGGGTAAAACAAACTCTGCCCATTTGTTTCCGCCTCTGCCGGGGATCGAACCCAGACCCTTAGGACTACGAATCCTGAGCACTGTCCACTCAGCCGTCAGGCCCCATGAATGTCTATGGAGGCCTGGGAGCCTCAGTCCAGGCTCCCATGTGTGTGTATCTATGTGTGGTGAATATGTATGTTATGTATAGTGAATGTATGACAAGTGTATAGTGAATTGCTAAGGTTTCTGTTCTGTGTTGGTCTTTTAAGATATCTCTCTGAAGGATGATATAGGCTCTAATAATTCATTCATTCTACACCGTTTTATTCATCTTTATCTCTTTGATTTTCTTATTCCTTTTCACACACTCTCGCAGCAAATATCGTCAACGTCTCAACCTCGAGGATGGACATGGTATCGTCTCCATGATATCGAAACCCGGTATCGTCTCCATGATATCGAAACCCGGTATCGTCTCCATGATATCGAAACCCGGTATCGTCTCCATGATATCGAAACCCGGTATCGTCTCCATGATATCGAAACCCGGTATCGTCTCCATGATATCGAAACCTGGTATCGTCTTCCTATGGATAGGTATCCGACAATTTACACTCATTTCTCTCTCTCTCTCTCTCTCTCTCTCTCTCTCTCTCTCTCTCTCTCTCTCTCTCTCTCTCTCTCTCTCTCTCTCTCTCTCTCTCCAATATCCGCCACTCTCACCCTGTTTCCTATACGCGAAACTAGCTAATAATCCCCCCAGGTCATCGCTTGCCAAAAGGTCATTAAGGGTAATTAGACCGCCTGTATTAATTAGTATTCATTGAAACGCTACAAAGGGTAAACCCGGTATTGGCGAATCAATTTGACCCCTGCCCCCCCCTCCTCCTCCCCCCCCAATACACAAAAAAGATGATAAAAAAAGCAACCATGTATATGTTTGTGTGTATATCTGTGTGTATATCTGTTGGTTGGTTGGTTACCGCTATGGTTGAGTGGTGTTGGTGGTTGTATAGGTATGTGTGTATATTTCGGTGTGTATGTATTGTATGTATATATATAAGTATTGTATCTATGTATGTATTACATGTATTGTATGTATGTATGTATGTATGTATGTATGTATGTATGTATGTATGTATGTATGTATGTATGTATGTATGTATGTATGCATGTATGTATGTATGTATGCTTGCAAGTATAAGTTTCATGGTATGGATACTGCTATTATTGACCCCATTGTAGACTAACAGTAGTAACTAATGAGGATAGTTTACGTTGGGATAGATAAGCTTAGGATAAGGGAGAGTAGGTTAGGATAAGGATAAGGGAGAGTAGGTTAGGATAAGGATAAGGGAGAGTAGGTTAGGATAAGGATAAGGTACAGCAGGTTAGCTTAGCCTAGGGGTAGGGTAGGTCACGTAAGGTTGGTTAGGATAGGATAGTGTAAGGTAGGATAGAGTAGGGTAGGATTAACTAGGATAGGAGGGTAGGACTGGTTGCTTCCAAGACTGACGGTGACTGTGTGAGTTACTCAACGTCTTAAGTGGTCTCATTGCACTTCTTCACACACACACACAGATGGCGTAACACAAGAATTAACTGACGACACAGGAATTGACTGAATTAACTGGATGCTGAACTCTCTACGATAGCGGACAGTGACATCATGGCTATCAACGGCAGTGACATCATGGCTATCAACCTTAGTGACAGTGATTACCCAATGCTCGAAGCCAGTGACCTCACAATTCTTGAATGCAGGTAAGAATAGATCCTGTAAGGAACAGGATTATAGCCTGATCATGTATCAACCTGATCAACCAGGCTGTGACTCATACGTCAGGCTGCGAGCAGCCGCTTCTAACAGCCTGGTTGATCAGTCCAGCAACCAGGAGGCCTGGTCGACGACCGGGCCGCGGGGACACTAAGCCCCGGAAGCACCTCAAGGTAGCCTCAAGGTATGTAGGCTCCAGTACCGTGCCTGGTCAATTGCCTGCAAGCAAAGCCATTTAAAAATGGCTTCCAGGACTTGCCTATCGGTCCCCACCTACCGGTGACTACGGGAGAGTGAGCTCTAGCTCTTCACGCCCCGCTTGCTGGCCCCTGATGTACCACTAGCCTTGCCAACTATTAATTCACATAATGTATCGTAGCTGCGTACACCGAGGACTTGAGATTGATTGATTGATAAAGATTAAGCCACCCGAGAGGTGGCACGGGCATGAATAGCCCGTAAAGGTCTTGAGGTCGGTGACCAACTGCAGGTATATATCATAGCGCCCCTTCCGGCCGCCCCCAGGTGCAGTGGCCACCCAGCTTCGGTCACAGCGAGGTGGAAGGTAGTCTGAATAACGAAACGTGTGCTTGTGAACATCTTTGTACTCGTCATAGGGAGAGAGAGAGAGAGAGAGAGAGAGAGAGAGAGAGAGAGAGAGAGAGAGAGAGAGAGAGAGAGAGAGAGAGAGAGAGAGAGAGAGAGAGAGAGAGAGAGAGAGAGAGAGAGAGAGACAGAGAGAGAGAGAGAGAGAGAGAGAGAGAGAGAGAGAGAGAGAGAGAGAGAGAGAGAGAGAGAGAGAGAGAGAGAGAGAGAGAGAGAGAGACAGAGAGAGAGAGAGAGAGAGAGGTGTACTCACGAGGGCCGCTGAGTACACCACACATGTATATTACACCCCACACACATATATTGCTATAATACACTTTTTGGGGGGTAAATAATTATGTACTGTGCATGCAAAATAGATGCCTGTGTATCAGGACTGTAAATCCAATAATAATTGGTGATTGCGGCCGTGTTTGGAATACGTATAGTGAAGCAAGTGGGACTAAAACATGTCTCTAATTAGTTTTGCGTACGCAACTTCTCAGAGTTGAAAAGATCCGTAGGAGCCGTGATGAGGATTCGAACCTATGCGATGGGTGTTCCCACGCTCTAGCCACTAGACCACAACATGGTATAAGGATTTGCAACCTGGAGTTCTACTGAACGTATAAGGGTTTCCTAAGGCTTCCACTGAAGCCGGAACGGGAGTTTCCCACAATTCCCCCCATACACTCTGGCTCTGCAGGCGAGGAATCACAATAACGTGGCTAAAGTATGTTGACCAGACCACACACTAGAAAGTGACGGGACGACGAACGTTTCGGTCCGTCCTGGACCATTCTCACAATCGACTTGAGAATGGTCCAGGACGGACCGAAACGTCGTCGTCCCTTCACTTTCTAGTGTGTGGTCTGGTCAACTCTGGCTCTGTCATCTAGGAATGTTCCACCTCTGGCGCTCCTCTTTCAATACACAGAGAGTAATTCCACTAACGTGACTGCATCAATGAAAAAATCCGGATTTTCTAATTGATGCAGTCACGCTAGAGGGATTACTCTCTGTGAACTTCTCCGAGTAATAGACAGGAAACCCTCAAACCATGTGCATAGAATTACGTGAAAAATATTTTCAGACAAATTGACAAAATTGTTGAATGTATTTTAACATGGATCAGGGTAGAACATGGGTGCATATGTTCAGTTTAGTCCAGGGAGAGAGAAAGAAGGGACACGATCAGTTTTTTTTTTTTTTTTTATTATTATTTTCTACCACAGACGTGGCCACACATTTACAATGCTAACCAGCATATATACATTTTCTTCTGTCCTCCATGGACAGAGTTAGAGAAATGTTAAACATAGAGTTCAAGGGTTTATTGAACACTCAACCACAGAAGGTGATTCGGTGCTTTTAAAATGCTAAGCTAACCTACATACGTAAATACATAGATACACAGATTTACGTATGCCCTACATAAAGTGTTTGATGTGTCTTTTACATAGTGTCATTAATGTACATTCACAAAGGTGAAATGTAATTCTGATCAGCTTCCATATATACTTTATACCCATACATATACATACATATATACACACACATGCATTCACATACATCTGTCTCATTTACTCTAACAGGGTGAGATAGCTGATAAAGAAACTAGTGTGCAATTAAGCACTTAATCACTGAAGGTGATGAAGGTGCTTTTACAAGCGACACGATCAGTATAAGGCAGGGGCGACGACAAAATGGAGGACATATGTTCAGTTTAGGCCACGTGGGGGTGGGGAAGGGAGGTAGGACAAGAGGACATGCTCAGGTATAAGGCAAGGTTGGACGAAGAGAGATGTTCAGTATAAGGTCACACACACACACACACACACACACACACACACACACACACACACACACACACACACATTCACATGCTTCCAATCGTAAAAAAAAAACATCTCAAACCCACATATACCCACCAACCACCCACTCCACCTTCACAAGGCAGAGAGAGAGAGAGAGAGAGAGAGAGAGAGAGAGAGAGAGAGAGAGAGAGAGAGAGAGAGAGAGAGAGAGAGAGAGAGAGAGAGAGAGAGAGAAAGACAGAGAGAGAGAGAGAGAGAGAGAGAGAGAGAGAGAGAGAGAGAGAGAGAGAGAGAGAGAGAGAGAGAGAGAGAGAGAGAGAGAGAGACAGACAGAGAGAGAGAGAGAGAGAGACAGAGAGAAAGAGAGAGAGAGAGAAAAAAAGAGAGAGAAAGAGAGAAAAGGAATAGGGGTGCTGGTAGTGGGGGGGGGGGGTGTTAGAGGAAGGCGAGGCTGAGGGATACGTCCCTGTGCCACACCCACTCGCCGTCACTCTCCAGATGTGAACGAAGGCAGTGTAAACACCAGCTGGGATTGGCTGGCGTGACGCCGACAAAACACAGAGGCGCTGCCATATTTGCTCACCCGACAAAGGGCACCGGGGACCAGGGGAATTTGTCCACATACGGCAACATGCAAGAGAGAGAGAGAGAGAGAGAGTAGAGGGTTAGGGGGAGGGTTTCAGAGGTGGGTAAAGGGGGGGAAAGGGGAAATAAGGGAGGAGTGAGACTGGATAGTACAATACTAAGACGCTCACTGGGGGTAGGAATACTAGGGGAGGCAATGTAGGAGTGAGGAAAGAGAGGGAGGAAATTACACAAAAAATAAAGGGAGGGGAGGAATGTAGAGAAGAGGGAAATTACAAGAGAGGTAAACCTAGGGAAAACATAAATGGGTAGCTGCAAATATTAAGGGAGGTTTACAGGTAAGGGGGGAAGCGAGAGAAAGATAAGGGGGAAGCGAGAGAATGATAAGGGGGAAGCAGGAAAAAAAGATATGGTTGGAAAGATAATTTATATGCCAACCGATATGGGTTGTCCTCGCATAGGGCAAGCTAAGGGGGAGAAGGGAAGGAGGGAGGGGGAGAGAGAAGGGGAGAGGGGATGGAGGGAGGGAAGTGAGAGGGGAAAGGAACGTGAATAAGGGGAAGAGGGGGAAATTAAATCATTGTTGATAATTACTACTGCCTTCTGTTCCTCTCTCCCCCCCTTCCCCCCCTCTCCACCCCTCCCTCCCCCTCCTCCCCCCACCCCCCCGGCGTTAGGTTCACGGAAAGCATGTTTAACGAGGTGGCTGGAGTTGTTATTAATTACGTTAAACGTGGTTGACTGGAGTTGTTATATATATATATATTATGGTTAACGAAGAGTCGTTACAAATTTGTGTTTAATGAGGACACTCGAATTATTATAAATTATATTTAACGAGGGAGATCGGAGTAGTTTTAAACGATGTTTAACGAGGTGGCTGGAGTCATTATAAATGATGTTTAACGAGGTGATCGGAGCCGTTACAAGGAAGGTTTAACGAGATGAATAGAATCTTCAGCTCCTTGTTTAGAATACAGTCTGATTTTTTTTTTTTTGCTTGGATCGGAAATTTATTCCTGACATTTTGTTCAATGCCCCTCTGTTCAACGTCTCGTTTTCCAACAGCAAACTGTTCAATGACACGTCTGCCAGACTGTTCAACGACAGTTTTCAAGGGAAACACTTTAATAATGCGCTTTTAAACAACGCATGGTTCAATAACGCACGAGTAAACGAGGCACAGTTCAACGAGGCACAGTTCAACGACGCACAGTTCAACGACACACTAGTGTTAAGCAGCGTTCGTGAGTTCAACGATGGACTTTCAAACGCCGGACGGCAGAGCAACGCACTGTTTAATGCACAGTTCAACGGCGCGGTGCTATACAATGAACAGTTCAACGGCGCAGTGCTATACAGTGCACAGTTCAACGGCGCCGTGCTATACAGTGCACAGTTCAACGGCGCACCGTTCAACTATTCCCCAATCATCAAAACACTTTGCATGAACGCAATTCTACATTATATTTCTGTTCACTGATATACTGTATAACGACGCAATACTGTTCAACGGCCCTGATAAATGAACGAGAATTTTCCCTGGTAGTTAACGAGAGAATTCGTGACAACTGACGTGATAGTGACAGACGTGACAAATGTCATTAAAAAAATGACAGATATGCAGGAAATGAAGAACAGTATTGTTTACTAAAATATAACAATGAACAAAACATGAACATAACATTAAGAACATTATGAAGATAGAACTAGGTGCTGGGATTATGAGGATAGAACTAGGTGCTGGGATTATGAGGATAAACTGGGTGTTGGGATTATGAGGATAGGCTAGGTGCTAGGATTATGAGGATAGAACTAGGTGCTGGGATTATGAGGATAGACTAGGTGCTGGGGTTATGAAGATAGAACTAGGTGCTGGGATTATGAGGATAGACTAGGTGCTAGGATTATGAGGATAGACTAGGTGCTAGGATTATGAGGATAGAACTAGGTGCTGGGATTATGAAGATAGAACTAGGTGCTGGGAGTATGAGGATAGAACTAGGTGCTGGGATTATGAGGATAGACTAGGTGCTAGGATTATGAGGATAGACTAGGTGCTAGGATTATGAGGATAGAACTAGGTGCTGGGATTATGAGGATAGACTAGGTGCTGGGGTTATGAAGATAGAACTAGGTGCTGGGATTATGAGGATAGACTAGGTGCTAGGATTATGAGGATAGACTAGGTGCTAGGATTATGAGGATAGAACTAGGTGCTGGGATTATGATGATAGACTAGGTGCTAGGATTATGAGGATAGAACTAGGTGCTGGGATTATGAGGACATAGTTTATAAACGACGTCGAACGGCTTTGACTACAACCCAAGCTTAAACCAAGCTTTGTAGCTTGGGTTAAGCTACGAGGATAAGTTAAGGAAATTAAATCTCACAGAGTCAGAGGAGAGAAAAAAAAATTAGTGGACATATGATCACACCATACAAGATATCCAGGGAGGAAATCGACAAGATGGACAAATATATACCAGATAAAAAAAAATGGGAAGTTATGGAAGCCACCTCCATCCACAACCATTCGAACGTCAGAACAGCTCAATAATACTCATAGGGTGCTCTCCACGGTGGTCACTATTAGGTAAGCACCACTACGAGGTGTTGATAGGAGAAGCGGCGCCACTGTACAAGGAGAAGCGGCGCCCTGTACAAGGAGAAGCGGCACCACTGTACAAGAAGAAGCGGCGCCACTGTACAAGGAGAAGCGGCACCACTGTACAAGAAGAAGCGGCGCCACTGTACAAGGAGAAGCGGCACCACTGTACAAGAAGAAGCGGCGCCACTGTACAAGGAGAAGCGGCACCACTGTACAAGAAGAAGCGGCGCCACTGTACAAGAAGAAGCGGCGCCACTGTACAAGGAGAAGCGGCGCCACTGTACAAGGAGAAGCGGCGCAACTGTACAAGAAGAAGCGGCGCCACTGTACAAGAAGAAGCGGCGCCACTGTACAAGGAGAAGCGGCACCACTGTACAAGAAGAAGCGGCGCCACTGTACAAGAAGAAGCGGCGCCACTGTACAAGGAGAAGCGGCGTCACTGTACAAGGAGAAGCGGCGCCACTGTACAAGAAGAAGCGGCGCCACTGTACAAGGAGAAGCGGCACCACTGTACAAGAAGAAGCGGCGCCACTGTATACAGCGACAAGTGCAGTAATAGCGCGCCAAAAACAGCTGACGATCGCCCGCCGCCCCCACTGTCTACGCTGACACCTACACAACCCGCCAATTTTGAGCCAACGCACGCAAACTAATACCTACTCTAATTCCCCCTCTTTCAGCTTTTTTTTTCCCCCTCTGTGGTGATGGTTGGGTGTTTTTGGCTGGGGGTCGGTGCCTGGGTGACGGAGGGGGGGGGGGGAGAGCGGACATGGAGTGGGACTGTTAGAGAGAGAGAGAGAGAGAGAGAGAGAGAGAGAGAGAGAGAGAGAGAGAGAGAGAGAGAGAGAGAGAGAGAGAGAGAGAGAGAGAGAGAGAGAGAGAGAGAGATTTTTCCAATGATGAGTGACAAAAACCTAAAGTTCCTATCTTAGGGATGAAGTTTGACCCCTCAGGTCCCACGAGGATACCCGGGTTTAATGTCGCACCTTCTAGACAGCAGCGGTTGCAAAACTTCATATGCAAAGCCCATGTTCGCGCACATATTAACTAGGCTCTGCTGCTCTGTAACGCCTGCCCCCCCGCCTCCCCACTCATTTATTCGAGGGGAAATTGTGTGTGAGAAAACTCCGTCACCACCAGACAGATGTTATTGGGTTGTTAACTACAACCTGAAGGCGGCAGCCGTAACACAAGGCGCTCAGCCATCAACGGCCTCATGCTGGTCGGTGTTCAATCCCCCGACCGTCCAAGTGGTTGGGCACCATTCCTTTCCTCCCGTCCAGTTCCAAATCCTTATCCTGACCCCTTCCAAGTGCTGTATAGTCGTAATGGCTTGCCGCTTTCTCTTGATAGTTCCGTTTCCCTTTCTAGGCGGACCCGCAT
>NC_091175.1:12280747-12335747 GCF_040958095.1 Procambarus clarkii | reverse complement strand
TCAACTATTAGTGCATGTGATCACACAACAGTCAGATTTGTTCTTCTTGACGCTGTCGTTGTTATAGATTCAGCTACTGGGAACATAAAGCTCCAAGTAGCACGGGCTATGGTGAGCCCGGGCTGTAAGCGGGGCTGTGTTCTCCATGACGGAGGCCAAGTAAATTATTTTGAGCTGCGGGGATTACAGCATTTACTTACCAATAAACAATACAGTAATAACCTATTACTCGTGGTTATCTTGAGATGATTGATGATTTCGGGGCTTTAGTATCCCCGCGGCCCGGTCCTCGACCAGGCCTCCAGGCCGTGAACTATAGAGTTAATCTGCAAATTTTCAATATACTTTGATAGAAACACAACAGCAATGAACAATAAAAATAAATTCCTTCTCCACTAAATATATGTCTAAGCCTGACAGCTGAGTAGATAGCGCTCGGGATTCGTAGTCCCGAGGTTTCGATCCCCGGTAAAGGCGGAAACAAATGGGTAGAGTTTTTTCATCCATGATGCCGCTGTTCACCTAGCAGTAAATAGGTACCTGGGAGTTAGACAGCTGCTACGACATGCTTCCTGGGGATGTGTAACAAAGACCGGGCCGCGGGGACGCTAAGCCCCGAAATCATCTCAAGATAACCTCAAGATAATCTCAAGATAACCTCAATCCAATTTATCCTTCCAAGAAAAACTGTATCTTACAAATATCACGCCATTATCTAGCCGAGCAAAACTTTCAAAATGTTTCGTTTTTTTATTAATAGGTCATATTACAACCTTATTAATTTTGTCACTTGTTTACCCAATTAAAAATATGGCAAATTTGCACGTTCTTATACACAACTTTAGGAAAATAGTCGTGGAACCCCGAACGGAGGTTCAGTGAACCTCACCATACTGCAGAACCCTGATTGTTAATTTATAATTTAACCTAATATCTAACCTAATATCCAAGCCCTAACCTAATATCCTAACCCTAACCTTTAGGCTCCAATCCTTTTTTCCTGAACCCAAGATACGTATTGCATTATCGAAAAAAGTGGATGGAAGGGACGGAAGGGGGTTGAGTGGGAAAGGGAGGCTTCAGAACTATCGAGCATTTGACTGGTGTTTCGAAGCGGGGTTCATGTCGGCTATGACCTTCATCGGATCAAATGAGAACTTGTTACCAAGTTTGATCTTGTGACCTCAAGAGTCAAGTTCTATTGGGCCTGGTATGCAAAACCACATTTGCATAACAGGCACATGTTATTCTCATTACTTTCAAATATTTCCAAAATTTGTTTGGTTTTAGTTAATATTAAAGAATATGAATTACTGAAAATAAAAGGCTCCCTATTAAGATTACTCATAGCCCAGTCGATCAAGCTTCGGTCTCACAGGCCTGGGGTCCACGGATCGAGTCTCCTACAGCCCAGGTGAATGAATGAATTACTGACTTTTGTTATGTTAGGTTAGGTTAAGTTAGGTTAGGTTAGGTTAGGTTAAGTTAGGTTAGGTTAGGTTAAGTTAGGTTAAGTTAAGTTAGGTTAGGTTAGGTTAAGTTAGGTTAGGTTAGGTTAGGTTAGGTTAAGTTAGGTTAGGTTAAGTTAGGTTAAGTTAAGTTAGGTTAGGTTAGGTTTGGTTAAGTTAGGTTAGGTTCGGCTTGATCAAATTTCTATGTTAATTTTGACTAAAATTAGAAAAATTCAAATATATGTAATGTAATGGAAAGTTGTGTCATTCCATAATCATAAATTGTGTGTGTTGGAGAGAGAAAGACAGAGAGAGTGAGAGAGTGAGAAGGAGTGAGAGAGAGAAAGGGTAAAAGAAATTAAAACTGACTTGAACCTATTAGCGTAATTATTTCGACGCGAGAGCAGGCTTGTAGGGTGTCACATTTTGAGCAGGTTAATTAGATAAAGAACACCGACCTTTACACCGAGAGAGAGAGAGAGAGAGAGAGAGAGAGAGAGAGAGAGAGAGAGAGAGAGAGAGAGAGAGAGAGAGAGAGAGAGAGAGAGAGAGAGAGAGGAAACGGAAGGAGGGGAGGTGAGAGGCGACGTGGAAGAGATCGGGTTGTGGAAAGGGAATATGGAAGGGGGAAGATAAAGAACAGAACCAGCCGAAACCCATCTCTGCCACCATTCATCAACAAAGGGGCAACAGAACTACTTTTCCATTATCTCCCCTCTTCCACCCATTCTCTCCCATTCTTGTCTCATAATGAAGTTTTGATAAGATTGAAAAATAAACAAAGACAAAGAAATATAAAAACAAGAAAAATAATAGGGAAATAAAAAGAAAATGGGAAGAGAAGGAGCAGGGGAGGGGGGGTATTCTCTATTTTTCCTTCATAAGGAGGACTTAATGAAATCTGAAAAAGAATACCTTTGATGCATGTAAATGAAACGAAAAAAAAAATGGCTTCAGCGTAGGAGTAATTCCGACAGGGTTTTTGTTCAACCAGGTTATTATGAGGTGTGAGGAGCACGGCAGTATCCGATGTAGTGCAGTAGTGAGATATGAGAGAATGAGTATGATTGTGGGAGAGAAAAACATACTTGTGGGAGGTATGGTAGTGGAAGTCATTGCAGAGTAAAATTGTATACCATCTGTTTAACGGTACACCAAGTGTAAAGTGGTTTACTAAGTGTAAAATATTATGTCAAGTGTACATTGGTTTACCAATTGTACAACGGTATACTAAGTATAAGGTGGTATATATTAGGTTTTATATATAGTCAGTTTTAAGTGTACAAAAGTATACTAAGTATAAGATGGTAAAGTGAGATATTAAGTATAGCCACCTTCAAAGTATACCCATTTTCTACACTTTGGAGGCCTTGCCCAAACAAAAAAATAACATTTACCCCCCCCCCTCCTTCCCCCCTTAGGACGAAAACTGTTTTCTAAATTCTAGTTATCACGCTAACAGGAGGTAACGGAAAACAGATGTTTGAGATATACATAGATAGACAGGTATAACCTGATAGACAGGTGACAAGAGACACCTGTAAACAGATAGACAGGTGAGATAACTCACGTTAAGAGACCTAGAACAGTTTCTACAACGAAACTTAGCTGCTTTTCCACGTTACGGATGATATTATATATATTTTAAATAGGGAAGATCGACTCTAAGGAATTTAGGGGTTAGTGTTATAACAAAAATGTATACATTTGAGTGTGGATGTGTAGATGTATGTATGTATGTATGCATATGTATGGGTATTATTCTATTAATGACTTCTGAAGGGCTTGAATCTAGGCCACTGGCCAGTTATATATGGGTATATAACTGGCCAGTATAAGGCCAGTTATATACCCACACTCTGCCCTCGACAGAACTATCATACTCACTATACCAATCGTAATTTGATACTCATCATATCAATCATACGTATACTCACCATATTGATTTGATTCACAGCACTCATTATAGTAAATACACGCTATATTAGTCAGTATACACACTAATCATAGTTATCATACCAAACATACACTTCACATTATACTCACTGTATACTTATTCTCCATACACTTTCCCCCCCCCCCACCCCTCATTACCATACACCATCATATTCATTCCCCCTTCACT
This sequence comes from Procambarus clarkii, assembly GCF_040958095.1. Taxonomy (NCBI): domain Eukaryota; kingdom Metazoa; phylum Arthropoda; class Malacostraca; order Decapoda; family Cambaridae; genus Procambarus; species Procambarus clarkii. The sequence continues at coordinate 12,332,171 of NC_091175.1, read as the reverse complement.
CATCATACCCATATTCACCCCCACCATTCATGCTTACCATACACGACTCGTCATATTCATTACACCCCCACTCATCATACACATCCCCCCCACCCCCACACCCCCAACTCACCCCCCCCCCTCTTTCGAAAGCTCATCCTCGCTTTTTCCATCCCTCCCTAAGTCAAAATTTTTAATTAAGACAGGTCCCTGGGATTAGAAGCTCGTGCTAATTACCAGACTCGTGTGATTAACAGTAAGAAGATTAATTAAAAACACAAAGTTGAGAAATTTCGCTCCCTCGGGCATTCTTAATGACGAAGTAAAAAAATTTTCCGAAACGCCAAACTCTGGGGGGGGGGAGGGGGGGAGGGGTGGGAGGGGGGGAGGGGGGAGGGGGGGAGGGGGGGAGGGAGGGGGGGGAAAGGGGGGGGGAAGTTAGTGGAGATGCTGGAGTGCGTAAGGGCGCTCGTCATGGTTATTTCGATGGGGATTCTGGATCTTAGGGGGTATGTTGGGGGAGTGGGTGTATGTAGATCTTTGTGTGTGTGTGTGGGGGGGGGTGATGTGTGTTTTTTTTTGGGTATGTATCGTTTCGCTGTGTATATTTTTATTTTTTTCCCGTGTCGTAAGAATTAATAAGTCTGTATACGTGCTGTTGGATGGTGTCTGGTGGGGGGTGGTTACTGTAAGGGGAAGAGAGGGGGGTTAATGGGGATTGTAGGGGGAGGGAACCATCAGACAACACCTGGAACACCAGCTGGTGCTTCAGGTGTTGGAAAAAAAATGTAAAATGTATTCCAAAGTCAAATAAATAAAAAAATGTATTAAAAGTCAACAAGGAAAGGGAACTGCAGCCAAATCAAGAAGAGGCCGGGAGCTAGAGCCCGATTTATGAAACCAAGACGTGAGCTGATTGCTGAAAGGCACAGATAAGTTGGCGAAATGTCAGAAACAAATTTCAGGTGAGTTGTTATAGTCTTTTGTCAACTGTGAGAGGAGGGCGGTGAAGCAGCCAACACCTTAAGCAGTTTCATAAGGAATTGTAACGATGAATTGATGGAAACAGAGGCGGGGAACAGGAGCTGGTACTTGACCTGACCAGCACATGTAAGTTAGTTTGCTAATGTGAGTACGCCTTGACACATACGCGAAAGCAAATACGTACATACATGTATGCACATAGACATACACTGGATACAGGAAGACAGAAGAGTAAGGGGAGACATGATCACTATCTACAAATGATCACTATCTACAAAATTCTCGGAGGAATTGATAGGGTAGATAAAGATAAACTGTTTAACACGAGTGGTAAGCGAACAAGGGGACACAGGTGGAAACTGAGTACCCACATGAGCCACAGGGACGTTAGAAAGAACTTTTTCAGTGTCAGAGTAGTTAACAAGTGGAATGCATTAGGCAGTGATGTGGTGGAGGCTGACTCCATACACAGTCTCAAATGTAGATATGATAGAGCCCAGTAGGCTCAGGAATCTGTACACCAGTTGATTGACGGTTGAGAGGCGGGACCAAAGAGCCAAAGCTTAACCCCCGCAAGCACAACTAGGTGAGTACACACACACACACACACACACACACACACACAGGCGGGACCAAAGAGCCAGAGCTCAACCCCCGCAAACACAACTAGGTGAGTACACACACACACACAACTAGGTGAGTAAACACACACACACACACACACACACACACACACACACACACACACACACACACACACACACACACACACACACACGTACACACACACACACACACACACACACACACACACACACACACACACACACACACCTGACCCACACACACACACACACACACACACACACACACACACACACACACACACACACACACACCTGACCCTCTCCCCCACCAACAAAAAAAAAAATATCCCCACAATGCAGATAGGCATAAAAACATAAAAACATCATCACCAATTAGCAATTATCACCTGTCTATTTACGAGTGCCTACCTGTTTTAATTGCCTCCAGCTGCGACAGGTGGACGAGAGCCCTGACACTAGGACAGAGAGAGACCGGATCACTGCCCATTATCATCATATCATTATATCATTATCATCGTTATAATGAGTATATTCCTCAAACACAACACGGCTAGGTGCACAAAAGACTGATGGTGCAGTGTGTGTGTGTGTGTGTGTGTGTGTGTGTGTGTGTGTGTGTGTGTGTGTGTGTGTGTGTGTGTGTATGCGCGCGCATTATCTTCCGTTTAGACTTTGCCGCGATCACCTCTTCTGTTTTATAAACACAGAATGTCGGACTGTAGCTCACGGGATCACCCTTTCCCCTCCCTTCTCTCCCCTCCCATCCCAAAGATGCTGCCTCGGATGATTGCAAATCGTTGATTTGCATCAGTTTCTTGCTGCCTCTTGCACGGGGCGCTCGCCCTGCGGGTTCCCCCGGTGAACTTAGTCCACAAGAAAATCTCGATCACCAAGCAACTGGCGACTGAGGCAACGGAACACTTGTCCTATGGACCTGTCGCACCAACATTGGTGCTACGAAGGATTTTTTTTTCCTGCTAGAGCCTTTATAGCCGAGAATGCAATGGTCAACTGAGAACCTTTGGTCGCTACGTTGCCAAGACCATCCGGCAGACCTGCTCCTTCTTCGCCCCAAGCGAAGCTCTGTGAGTTCCTCTCCGCCAATGTGATCACTATTTAGATGCCAGACTGCTGTTGCTGCTTGTTGATTGGCTGGTTCTGCATCAATCACAGCTTGCAACCACATTTCACTCTCCCATAAAAAAAGGAATTAGCCAAGGAAGACTAGTAGACACTTTCACTAACCTGAGTTAGTGAGCATGCAATTTAACTCTCTCTCTCTCTCTCTCTCTCTCTCTCTCTCTCTCTCTCTCTCTCTCTCTCTCTCTCTCTCTCTCTCTCTCTCTCTCTCTCTCTCTCTCCCTCTCTCCCGGTACACCAAGTTACCCTCCTGTCGTACACAGAGCTTTACTCCCCCAAAACTAGTTCCAATGTTTTAATCTGCCTTTCGAAGATCATTGTAACTCCTTAGTGGTCAACTGGAATTTTTCACTAACGCAGTCGGCTGAGAGAAGGAACTAAGAGTGGCTAATGCCTCTTCTATCTCAGCAATGGTTCAGATTCATGTGGAAACAGTGCAGTTGCCTCGATCAGTTTATCATAATTCATACACTTTGCAGACAACCAGAAGATGGCAACTATAACACAAGGCTGTCAGTCATAAACCAGCTTCATGCTGAGCCCCTTTCTCAAGATCACAACTCCATCGAGAGAGAGAGAGAGAGAGAGAGAGAGAGAGAGAGAGAGAGAGAGAGAGAGAGAGAGAGAGAGAGAGAGAGAGAGAGAGAGAGAGAGAGAGAGAAAGAGAGAGAGAACAAGAAATGAGACAGGGATATTTAGGGTAATATATAAACTCTCATTTCACGCCTCACAGAATAATGAGTTATGAGAGCTTTACATCCTGGTAATTAACTGTAATGCCTCTGAGGGAACAACTCCGCTCTCAGTCAATTGCAGAAAAAGTTACATAATGCTTATCATCGAAAAAAAAAATGTACAGGAAAAAATCTATGACAGAAAGAAAGCTATTTGTGGAATTTGAGAATTACATGTATTAATAATTGTGGGAAGGTCACTGTCTTGTGGGAAGGTCACTGTCTTGTGGTAATGTCACTGTCTTGTGGTAATGTCACTGTCTTGTGGCAATGTCACTATCTTGTGGGAAGGTCACTATCTTGTGGCAATGTCACTGTCTTGTGGGCAAGGTCACTGTCTTGTGGGCAAGGTCACTGTCATGTGGCAATGTCACTGTCTTGTGGGCAAGGTCACTGTCTTGTGGTAATGTCACTGTCTTGTGGTAATGTCACTGTCTTGTGGCAATGTCACTATCTTGTGGGAAGGTCACTATCTTGTGGCAATGTCACTGTCTTGTGGGCAAGGTCACTGTCATGTGGCAATGTCACTGTCTTGTGGTAATGTCACTGTCTTGTGGGCAAGGTCACTGTCTTGTGGGAAGGTCACTGTCTTGTGGGCAAGGTCACTGTCTTGTGGGCAAGGTCACTGTCTTGTGGGCAAGGTCACTGTCTTGTGGGCAAGGTCACTATCTTGTGGGAAGGTCACTATCTTGTGGGCAAGGTCACTGTCTTGTGGGCAAGGTCATGGCTCCAGTGACCTTCCGGACTGTCAAGTATATGAAGCTATAAGATATCAAATTTATTGCAATATTCACCTTTGCAATGATGCATTGTAGAGGAGGATTAGCCTGGTTCTTTCTTCCTTAAAGAGCAATAATCTTAAGATCTCTCTCTCTTTCTCTCTCTCTCTCTTTCTCTCTCTCTCTCTCTCTCTCTCTCTCTCTCTCTCTCTCTCTCTCTCTCTCTCTCTCTCTCTTCTTTCCCCCCCCCCATCCCCCCTTCTTCTTCACACACCCCTTCCACGAGTGCTTTCCTCTCATGCTCCTCTCTCTCTCTCTCTCTCTCTCTCTCTCTCTCTCTCTCTCTCTCTCCTCTTCCTTCCTTCCTTCCCTCCCTCCTTCCATTCCTTCCCGAACTGACGAACTCACAAAGTTGCAAAATTACGTGAGAGAGATTCGTCCATAACAACCTAATTACAACCCTCATCACAGCCCACTAAACACAGCAAGCTCCCTCTCTGATTGGTTAATTCAAGCGCGTGTTGTTCAAGGATTGGCTGCTTTGATGGCTTAGGCCTGCTGTGATTGGTCGCTTGAGGGACCTGCGTCTTTTGTGTCTGGTGGGGCAGTCTTGCCTCTGATTGGTCGTTCAGAAGTGTGGCTCGCTTTTGTCTGGCTCCTCCTCTGTCTGAAGAAGCTGTTCTCTTATTGGTTACTTGACTTTTCGGTGCCTCTGTAATTGGCTTCCCAAACACGAGGCTTCTCTTCAATTGGCTAATTGGCCACAGAGGCTCTATGTGATTAGCTACTCCAAAACAATGCCTCCCTACGATTGGCTACGATCAAAGGAAATTTCTTTGATTGGAAAGCCAGGTACAATCGTCCTCCCCCCCTGATTTGTCAGCAAAACGATTGACAGGATGTCCGCTAATTCTTTAATTCTACACACATACACACTCTGCTTCCCGTCCAAGGCAGAGCTTCTTTCACCTGATGCACCTGTTCACCTAGCAGTAAATAGGTACCTGGGAGTTAGACAGCTGCTATGGGCTGCTTCCTGGGGATGTGTGTGAGAAATATGTAGTTGATATGATAGAAGGAAAAATAAGTCGGGCGTCAGTATATTAGACAACCATCGGTTAGCGAGGCGGGGTCCAAGAGCTACAGCAGCTCGATTCTCCATGCACGGATAGTAAACATAAATAGTAAGTACACAGACGTACGTAAATCCTTGGATATATGAAAAATCAAACCAAACATATTTTAAAAGCAGGGAGAGAGAGAGAGAGAGAGAGAGAGAGAGAGAGAGAGAGAGAGAGAGAGAGAGAGAGAGAGAGAGAGAGAGAGAGAGAGAGAGAGAGAGAGAGAGAGAGAGAGTGGGAGAGAGAGAGATGTTCATTGCCGTTTAGTTTAGCCCAAACAAGAGTTCTTACGGATACACACTTACCTGGTTGATGGGGTTCTGGAAGTTCTTCTACTCCCCAAGCCAGGCCCGAGGCCAGGCTTGACTTGTAAGAGTTTGATCCACCAGGCTGATGCTTGCTGCGGCCCGCAGGCCCACATACCCACCACAGCCCGGTTGGTCCGGCACTCCTTGAAGGAAACAATCTAGTTTTCTCTTGAAGATGTCCACGGTTGTTCCGGCAATATTTCTTACGCTCGCTGGGAGGGTGTTGAACAACCGCGGACCTCTGATGTTCATACAGTGTTCACAGATTGTGCCTATGGCACCCCTGCTCTTCACTGCTTCTATTCTACATTTTCTTCCATATCGTTCACTCCAGTACGTTGTTATTTTACTGTGTAGTATGTTGTGTATTTCACTTGGCCCTCCAGTATCTTCCACGTGTAGATTATTGGGTATATTATATGATATCACTTAGTTCAACTTCCTGAAGTTCAGTGTGGATTTCATGGTGTTATCTTAACTGTTGCAATGTTTTGTTCAGCGAATTATGAGATGCTGAAGCAAGTATAGCTTACAAGAGAAGATAAGTCTAGCCGCCCTGACCGTCGTGAAACACTTCAGAAACACTTCAGAAACACTCCTGAAACACTTCAGAAACACATCAGAAACACTCCTGAAACATTTCAGAAACACTCCTGAAACACTCCTGAAACACTTCAGAAACACTTCAGAAACACTCCTGAAACACTCCTGAAACACTCCTGAAACACTTCAGAAACACTCCTGAAACACTCCTGAAACACTCCAGAAACACTCCAGAAACACTCCAGAAACACTCCAGAAACACTCCAGAAACACTCCATGAAACACTCCTGAAACACTCCTGAAACACTCCAGAAACACTCCAGAAACACTCCAGAAACACTCCAGAAACACAACCCTCTCCCACGAAATTCTCTGTTTCCTCCTCTCCCTTCTCATCACCGCCTCCAACAATTCTCCCCTCTCACTCTTCCCCTTTCCATTTCTCCTCATCCCCAACACTTAATTTCCTCAATACTCAAACCCCCCAACAAACTCTTCCCCCCCCCCCTCCCTGCATCCCCCAGACTCCTTCCCTTCCCCAATGTCCCCGCCCCCCACAAATCTAAGCGCCCCCCCCCCTCCCCCCCCCCCCCCCGCTCACTCTGAGCACCTCAGAATACCAAGAAGCACTCAACCCTCCAGCCAACATTCCAGACATATCCCCGTAACCCGCTTAGGGAAAACTCTCCACCAACGCCTCAAGGGGGTAAAATGGCTCAATCTTTCCCCCCCCCCCTTCCCCCTCCCCCTACTCCCCCCCCTCCCCTCTCCCCCAACCTCCCTCCTCCTGCCTCACTTAAAAAAAACATTGTTGAGGACAAGTCGAAGCTTAAATTTGGCTTCCCAGACCTAATTAAAACTTTTCGTAAATGTTTGCATGCGACGGCCGTGCGGGGAGAGAACTGGGGGAAAAACTAGGAGGGAAACTGAGGGGGAGAACCGCCTGTGGGATGGGTAAAAAGAGGGAAAGGTAAGGGGAAAAAGGGAAGGGAGGGGGAGGCAGGGAAGGGAGGGGGAGGCAGGAAAGAGAGAGAGAGGGATGTTCTTGAGGTTATCTTGAGATGATTTCGGGGCTTAGTGTTCCCGTGGCCCGGTCCTCGACCAGGCCTCCTTTTTTTGTCCCATCCCCCAGGAAGCAGCCCGTAGCAGCTGTCTAACTCCCAGGTACCTATTTACTGCTAGGTAGCAGGGGCATCAGGATGAAAGAATTTTTTTGCTCATTTGTCTCCGCCTCTACCGGGGATCGAACCCGGAACCTCAGGACTACGAATCCGAAGCGCTGTCTACTCAGCTGTCAGACGCCCTGACCTGTCGGGGCGCCTGCCCCTCCCTCTATCGCCCTGGGATAGAGGGGGAGAGAGAGAGAGAGAGAGAGAGAGAGACAGAGAGAATAGAACTCTCTCTTCACCTCTCGGATACAACGGCATTAATTATATCAGCAAAATCACACATATATTCCAATATTACGCGGTAATTTAGCTATTATAACGCGATATTACTAAGTAATAACACTATCTCTACCTATATTATAACAAAATGCAGCAGCATAACATAGCCTAATGTATCCCAATGTAGTCTAATTTAACACACTAGTAGAGCTTAACTTAACAAGCTAATAGCATCTGTTTTAACACACTAATTTAACTCAATTAACATAGTAATGCAACTTAATTAAACTTACCAATACAGCCTAATTATTTTACAAACTAATATAGCCAATTTTGAACACAAAAAAACACAATCCTATAGCTCAATAACAGCAGAATTATATAGCAGAATAATATAGCACAAAATATATCCTCTATAATATAGCACAATCATATACCCCCAATAACATAACACAATCATATATCCCCATAATATAGCACAATCATATATCCCCCAATAATATAGCACAGTCATATATCCCCCATAATATAACACAATCATATATCCCCCAATAACATAGCACAATCATATATCCCCCATAATATAGCACAATCGTACATTCCCCATAATATAGCACAATCACATACCCCCCAATAACATACAACAATCATATATCCCCCCCATAATATAGCACAATCATATATCCCGCATAATATAGCACAATCATATACCCCCTAATAACATAGCACAATCATATACCCCCCTATAACACAGCTCCGTAATATAGCAGTGATAGAAAGAGTCACGGGAGCGATAATCAGTGCTAAATGGCACTAATGAGTCTCAACAGGATTATGGCGGCAGGTATAATCTACCTGGCTATATTAGGTTCGCCAGGTGATCAGTTTATATTTTATGTTCTATGATGTAATAGGGAGTTAATGAACCGTAATGGGTATATTTTTTTGGACGCGTGGAACTCTGGATGCTGGAGGGAGGGAGAGGGAGAGGGAGAGGGAGAGAGAGAGAGAGAGAGAGAGAGAGAGAGAGAGAGAGAGAGAGAGAGAGAGAGAGAGAGAGAGAGAGGGAGAGAGAGACAGTTGAGATAAACGATTGTGATTGATGATGAGGACGAGTGATGATGGTGATGCATGTGATGGTGGTGGCTACGAGCGTATGCATCAAGGTCATACTACGACCACGTGTAGACTACGAACTACGACTACTAACCTAATCTAAGCTAACCTAACCTAACAATGACCAGATTAGCAGAGAATACGTTCGTAATCTCTGCCAATTGTATGAAACTACTCATACATAGATTGATATCAGTAGACAGCCAGGCAGATAGACAGATAAACACCAACAGATAGACTGAAAAGTTAGGGGGGAGACATGGTCACCACATACAAGATTCTCGGTGGAACAAATCCACAAGGGCCATGGTCGAACCTGCGTCCGAGAGCATCCCAGACGCTGCCTTAATCGACTGAGCTACGACATGGCCAAAAGGAGTTGAAACCGAAGTTCTACTGAACTTACTGGATCCTGCAGCCTCTCCGAGGCACAAACCAGGGTTTTACACAACTCCCCCCCTGCACTCGAGCTATGTCAATAGGCCGTTCTCCCTCTTCCCCCTTACTTCATTACACACAGAAATCACACTAACATGATGCATCAAATGAACAAATTCGAAATTTTGAAATTTTGTTAATTTGATGCATCACGCAATTGTGATTTCTGTGTGTAATGAAGTCTCAGAGGAATTGATAGGAGTATATAAAGACATTATTTTTAACACAGGTGATACACACAAAAAGGGGCACAGGTGGAAGCCCAAATGAGCCACCGATACATTACAGAAAGAACTTGTTCACCGTCAGCGTAGTTAAGTACTGGACCACCCTAGACAGTGATGTGGTGGAGGCAGGCCCCATACACAGTTTCAAATATAGATATGTTTGATCCCAATAGGCTCAGGGAATCTGTACACCAGTCGATTAATGGTTGAGAGGTGGGACCAGAGAGCCGAAGCTCAACTTCCGCAAGCACGCTTTCGCAAGTATAATTAGATGAGTAGACAGACAGACAGACAGACAGACGGACAAACACAGATTCAAATAAACAGAGCCAGACAGACAGATGCAAATAGACAGGCAGAGCCAGACAAAGACAGAGACAGACATAGAGAGACAGACATAAACAGACAGACAGACATAGAGACACAGACAGACAGACAGACAGACAGACAGACAGACAGACAGACAGACAGACAGACAGACAGACAGACAGGATGAACGCCTGATACCCCACTACAGGCATCTGTCAGTGGTATAACATCATAGATATTAGAAAAATCCTGCTTGCCTCCCCCGCCTCGCTAAATTTTTAATAATGAAATATTCAATGGAGTTGCAATGTATCTCTGTTAATAGCCAATTACAGTGTATGAAACTAGCGGCACACTGAGGACCAGTGCCTCGTCAGCTGTGGGACTGGCGCCATGTTGGCTGCATTGTGAAAGTGCCACCCCAGCCTCTCTATTACCTGGGCTTTACCTGTGTCTGTCGCTCTGAGACAAGAGAAAAAGACCTGGGAGTGGACTTAAACCTGGACTTAAACACTAAAACCTAATTCAGAAAGCTTGGACAAATAGGATAACGTCACCAGACACACACACACACACACACACACACACACACACACACACACACACACACACACACACACACACACACACACACAGAGGAATCAGGAATCTGTATCAGGAGGCTCAGGAATCTGTACACCAGTTGATTGACAGTTGAGAGGCGGGACCAAAGAGTCAAAGCTCAACCCCCGCAAGCACAAATAGGTGAGTACAAATATGTGAGTATACACACACACACACGGGTCCTCGTGGCTGAGTGGACAGCACTTGAGGGGTCGTAATCTTAATGGCCCGGGTTCAATTCCCGGCGGAGGCGGAAACAAATAGTCAGAATTTTTTTTCACCATGATGTCCCTGTTCCCCTATCAGTAAATAGGTGCCTGGGAGTTAGACAGCTGCTACGGGAAGGCTGCTTCCTGGGGGATGTGTGTGTGTGTGTGTGTGTGTGTGTGTGTGTGTGTGTGTGTGTGTGTGTGTGTGTGTGTGTGTGTGTGTGTGTGTGTGTGTGTGTGTGTGTGTGTGTGTTAGAGATAAATATACGTAGTAGACCTAATAGAGGAAAAAATAGGTTGGTTAGAAAGGCGGGGTCCAAGAGCTAATAGCTCGATTCTGCAGCTTCAAATAGTAAATACAAATAATAAATTACACACTTTTGTGGAATGTGAATCACAAGTCATGATAGACTTAAGCGTATAGGTATTAACAAGTCATGATAGACTTAGCAGCACGGTATTAACAAGAGTATTAACAAGTTACCTCCAGACGTCACCTCACTTGCAACTTATCAGCACATTCACTTTTGTTGATAAAAAGAAAAAAACTTCAGATTTTCCGCGATATGGCATTAAAAGCTCTGGCAACCCCATTCCCTGTAGTTTAATTTCAATTTCGACAAGTTAATACTCTTCCCTTCGCGATATTTACTGCAATTAAATGTGAATACTTTGATGTTTGAAAATGTTTACAGATGCGCGTGTTCGCATCTGTCTGTTCTTTCCAGTTTAAAAGTTTTCGAAATTAATATGGATTGAAAGAAAGACGTTAGGAGGTACTGGATTGGACGATCGACCCACAGATGGCATGATCGGGGTCCAAGAGCTGAAGCTATATTTCTTCCACCAACTTTTACAAGTTAAAAACCAGTCTGAAATAACAAATAAATTGTACGAATTACCAAAACGGGAATAAAACAGTGACATAGAACACCAGTGTTCAACTGAACACCTGTTTCACCAAGTGACACAGACACCCCAGGTGTTCAACAGAACCAAGCACCAAGTGACACACAGAACACCACAGGTGTTCAACTGTACCAAGCACCAAGTGACACACAGAACACCACAGGTGTTCAACTGTACCAAGCACCAAGTGATACACAGAACACCACAGGTGTTCAACTGAACCAAGCACCAAGTGACACACAGAACACCACAGGTGTTCAACAGAACCAAGCACCAAGTGACACACAGAACACCACAGGTGTTCAACTGAACCAAGCACCAAGTGACAGACACCCCAGGTGTTCAACTGTACCAAGCACCAAGTGACACACAGAACACCACAAGTGGTCAACTGTACCAAGCACCAAGTGACACACAGAACACCACAGGTGTTCAACTGAACCAAGCACCAAGTGACACACAGAACACCACAAGTGTCCAACTGTACCAAACATAAAAACAGTTGCAATAAACAGAAACAAACATCGCAAAGTAAGCCTTAACTTACCGAAACGTAAACAAAACATTTCGCGAATCGCGTCTCATCAGGTCTTCAAAAGCCTCCCTCCGCCTAAAGCCGGCAGAGCATTTTTCCCCCCAAAAAAACATTTAATTACGCCCATAAGTCCAAGAAAAATCACGAAATCTGACGAAGAATCTCCCGTTCTTCTACCATTAAACAGACGACAATAAACATTCGTAACGCCTAAACATATGAATCAACCACTGCGTCTAACGTGAAACAAAAAATCATTAGATAAAAAGCTGTTTCTGTTTAGCAAATTAATTTCACTGTGGAGCGGCTTTGCGAATTTGCCATTGGCGATGTGATATTTGCAGCGTAAATAGCATATAGCGAAGCTCGCTCCAAGCCGCGGCTTATAGTGACTATATATGTACAGCGTTCTCAACGCGGCGGCGTTGGAAAGCAGTGAACGCGGAGAGAAAACTTTCTCGACGCAGATTTAGAACGGCCTCAACGAAGTCGTTCTAGAGCGAGGTATGAAAATGTCATCAGCGCAGCGTTGAAACTATATAAGCGCGGCGTTGATACGGCTTCAACGCGGCGTTGAAACTGCTTCAACGCTGCGTTGAAACGGCTTCAACGCTGCGTTGAAACGGCTTCAACGCGGCGTTGAAACGACTTCAACGCGGCGTTGAAAGTCAGTTATAGACTTATTTTAAAGTAACTCTTCAGACTGGTAGATAACTGATGTCTTCTTGCCAAGGGTAAGCAGGCCTCTTCATGCGTCAGAGTAATTGATAACTTTATTGCAAATTTGCATACCTGAAGAACGACTACGGACTAAAATTCCATGATACCATGATAAGGTCAATGTCACTGTGGTAAGGTCAAAGGTCACTGAGGTAAGGTCAAAGGTCACTGTGATGTGACAGAGGTCCCCCATGACCACAGTGCATTTACTAGGTACAATCATGAGTGACCTCTTGACCTGACCTGTGATCTTGTTATCATGATGCATAAGGTCTTAATTTGCCTGACAATCAGCATATCTTATTCAATGTTGCATAACTATTTCCATTCACCTGGGCCCTAAAAGGCTCGAACCGCTGACCCCCAAACGTGTGAGGCTGTAGCACTGTCGACTGGGCTATGAGTTGTCCCAATAAGGAAAGTTTCCAGAAGCAGTATCCTGCTATCAAACTGGATATTTTTATTTACATGACTAATTCCTAATTCAGTAAAAGGGGGTTCTACAAACTACCACTTGCTGAACCAACCCGTTCTCGCACTTGCTTATAGTCAATATTGGCTTATTAATAAGTGCATATGTGACATACTAATTTATTGTGAATATTTTAGTTACAACAACACTGTTTTAAATTCTTTAACTCGACAAAACAACTAATCTCGGGAGTACCTAACTGGTATCCAAATGAGACTTTAAACCTTGCCTAAGGTATCTGGAGGTAATAGACTCCCTTCCCCTTCATCCAGCCTGAGCAGTCTATGCACCAAGTTTTAATTATATCTATATATATATATATATATATATATATATATATATATATATATATATATATATATATATATATATATATATAAGAGTTCATACGTTCTTGTACAGCCACTTTCGGGTATGTCCTTAATCTCATTTTTTCCCCGGAATACGACCCGCTAAATCGTTTAATAACCAGGTCCCCATTTTACTGTTGGGTGAACAGAGGCGTCCAGTTAAGGATTGGTGCCCAGTCAATCCTCCACTAGTTACAAGGTAATGTGTGGTAGAGACATGTTTGTTAATCCTGGCTCTGTGGCTATTAACTTGGAAGACAAAATGGTGTTGTTTGAGTGTTTGTTGAAATGGGTTAAATACGGCCTTGAGGAGGTACTTGTACTCATTGAGTACATTGAGCACACACATACACGCCCACTTGAGAATGCGCACATACAATGAGTACCCATACATGGTGAGTACATATGTGTACATGGTTAGTGTACACAGGCTTATGTCAATGAGGGTTGGGTACTTTTTCCTCTCTCGGGGCTGGTTGCCACATATATATATATATATTATATATTTACATGACCATATGTAAATATGGTCATGTAAATATGGTCAAATCCAGGGGAGGATTTTTTTCTTATTTTCCTAGTTTGTGGACGTGTATTTTCCCCCCCCCCCCTTTTTTTTTACAATATGAATTTCCATAGCAATTCATTTCAAGTTTGCACAGCTAATAATTATGCATTTTCAAAGCTACCTCTACATGAGGTTTGCAGTTTTCTCACAGAAAACTGCAAACTATTAACAATATTATTTTATACATATATATATATATATATATATATATATATATATATATATATATATATATATATATATATATATATATATATATATATATATTAATACCGGAGGATTTCATCAGTAAAGTCTCTATGAAACAAAAAATAAAGACGGACAATAAAGGCCTATAATAAAAAAAGGCAACAAAGCTGGTACAATAAAGTTTGGACAATATAGTTAGGACTAAATCGTTGGACAGTAAAGACGGGACAATAAAGTGGGCAGTAAAGATGGGACAATAAAGTGGGCAGTAAAGATGGGACAATAAAGTGGGCAGTAAAGATGGGACAATAAAGTGGAGTGAGTGCGATAGATCAAACAGAGTATAGGATGTACGAGCAAGATGAAGATAGATGAAACAGAACAAGTGAGGCTGGGTAAGATGATGCTAGCTAATACTTGAGATGATTGTCATGACGATAATGTCATGATAATAATGATGTCTGATGATCTAACGTTTAGGGAGCATAACCAAGCAAATATTGCGTCAGCCAGAAAAATGATAGGATGGATTACGAGAACTTTCAAATCCAGGGATCCCATCACAATGGTTGCACTCTTCAAGTCACTTGTGTTGTCCCGTCTCGAGTGCTGCTCAGTACTCACTTCCCACTTCAGAGCAGGAGAGATTGCTGAAATAGAGGGAATACAGGGAACATATACGGCATACATAGACGCAATAAAGCATCTAAATCATTGCGATCATCTCAAAGCTCTCCAAATGTACTCACTAGAAAGAAGACGAGAGAGATATCAAATAATATACACGTGGAAGATACTGGAGGGCCAAGTACCAAATCTACACAGTAAAATAACAACATACTGGAATGCATTATGGAGCAGGGGTGCCAAAGGCACAATCTGAGAACACTGTGTAAACATCAGAGGTCCGCGGTTGTTCAAAGTCCTCCCAGCGAGCATAAGAAATATGGCCGAAACAACCGTGGACATCTTCAAGAGAAAACTAGATCATTTTCTCCAAGGAGTGCCGGACCAACCGGGCTGTGGTGGGTATGTGGGCCTGCGGGCCACTGCAAGCAACAGCCTGGTGTACCAAACTCTCACAAGCCAAGCCTGGCCTCGGGCCTGGCTTGGGGAGTAGAAGAACTCCCAGTACCTCATCAACCGTCTATCAACCAGGTATTGTCAAAACTGATTAATTCCCAATTCTCTGTCTGTCTGTCTGTCTGTCTGTCTGTCTGTCTGTCTGTCTGTCTGTCTGTCTGTCTGTCTGTCTGTCTGTCTCTCTCTCTCTCTCTCTCTCTCTCTCTCTCTCTCTCTCTCTCTCTCTCTCTCTCTCTCTTTCTCTCTCTCTTTCTCTCTCTCTTTCTCTCCCATCGAGAACAAATGCCCCAAAAATAGTCTATGCATAAAATCCCCCTCCCACTCCCCCCACCTCTTCAAAAGCCGATGGTGCAAAATGTATTATGAAGGCGATGTTGCCAGTATTGGGGGGCAGGCTGAGGGTGGGGTTTTACTAGTGGGGGGAGGGGGAAGGGGTGAAATGGGAATGGTGTGGGGAAAGGAATGGAGTGGAAGGAGGAGGAGGAGGTGAGGAATGGGTGAAGGCGAAGAGAGAAAGAGAGAGAGAGAGAGGAGGGAATTGCTGGGGATTGGTTGGGAAATAACCTGGTGGAGTCGACCAGAGGACGGAGGGGGGGGGGGGAGGGGGGCGGAGGGGGGGGGGCGGATTCGAACGGACAGTGGGCTGGCCAGTCCGCTAATGTCCGACCCGTGTAGCAATTAGCGAACACCGCTCGCCGCGTCGCCGCTACATCGAGCGAGAAAGAAGGTCTGGTGGGGGGTGGGGTTAGAGAGAGGGGGGAGGGGGGGACAAGTTCGAGGGGGGAAGGGGGGGAGGGGGAGGGGGGGGAACCGTGTTTTCCTCGGCGAATTCATTTCCAGTCGCCGTCTGATTTGGTGACGAGACTAATGGTGAGGCGCAGAGATTATAGAGAAACACTTGGGCTCTATGCCCCCCGGTTCTATATAACTCTGTGCCCCCCGTACTCCTCTCTCCTCCTCTCATTTCATTTCTTTGTTTATTCCCCTTCTGGCCCTTTTTTTTCCTTTCTTTTTCCATTATTTACAATTTTTTTCATCCGGCCAATTCGCCCTCATCTATTCTCTTCTTCCTACCAAATAAGCCCAACTATTTTCCCCCTTTACCTCCCCTCTTGCTCGTCGCTTTGGAATATCGTGATTAACAACAAGATAGCCGAAGGGGTGACCAAGCAGTGACCAAAGCGGGAAGCAAAGGGCAACCAAAGGGGAGATGGCTAAAGTTGTTTTATTGTTGTTGTTCGCAATGTTTTGGGGAGCCGGTGGGCCGAGCGGACAGCACGCTGGTGTTGTGATCCTGTGGTCCTGGGTTCGATCCCAGGTGCCGGCGAGAAACAATGGGCAGAGTTTCTTTCACCCTATTACCTAGCAGTAAAATAGGTACCTGGGTGTTAGTCAGCTGTTACGGGCTGCTTCCTGGGGGTGGAGGCCTGGTCAAGGAACGAGCCGCGGGGACACTAAAAAGCCCCGAAATCATCTCAAGATGTCTATTGATCCATGGATTAATGATAGTTCTCACGTCTACCTCGTCTTCTAAAAGGTAGCTTGTGTATTTTACCGTTTTCTCCACATATTACGGAATGTATTCCCGCTACTTACTCGTTGTTTTCATCCTATTGAGGATAGGAAGGACTGGGGGAGTTAACTGGGTCCTATATAGGAGATAGAACCAGGTCCTATAGTGGACTGGGTCCTATATAGGAGATAGAACCAGGTCCTATAGTGGACTGGGTCCTATATAGGAGATAGGACCAGGTCCTATAGTGGACTGGGTCCTATATAGGAGATAGGACCAGGTCCTATAGTGGACTGGGTCCTATATAGGAGATAGGACCAGGTCCTATAGGACCCAGTACACTTCCTGTAGCTAAATTGCTTGTCCTTCTGATCCCTCGCTTCTGAAGGCTCGTTCAGTAATCGTTCAGTAATCGTCCACTACCCTCCCTGCTTCAACTTAATTACGTAATCTAACGGAAAGGTCACTTTAGCTTCCTGTTGGCACTGAGTATTCATTCACCATCACAACCTCCTCCTCCTCCTCCTCGTTCTGGTGGAATAGTAAAGTCCAGCATCGGCAGTCCGTCCTTTCCGCTTCCCAGATTGACTATAATATATGCCATTTTGGGAAAGGAAATGCCTTTCCATAGTGACCATCTACTTTACTCTCCTCGTGTGGTTTTCACTGTGAGGGGATACTTCCGTTATCCAGTCAACTTTCCTGCAGTTTCAATCGCCTAGTATTAGGAAAATATGTCCTCATTCTACTTTTACCATGATTGCTGCTGGCCTCTCTGTGATCTTCAGAGTGTTGATGTGGGCCTCGCTGTACACTTACCTGGGTCTCTTCCTCTATAGAGTTACCTTGTCTATGAACAAATCCACAAGGGACCTGACGAGGATTCGAATCTGTGTTCGGGAGCATCCCAGACGCTGCCTTAATCGACTGAGCTACGATATGGTCAAAAGTGTTGAAGCCGGAGTTCTACTGAACTTACTGGATCCTGCAGCCTCTCCGAGACAAGAACCAGGGTTTTACTAGCGTCTGGGATGCTCCCAGACGCAGGTTCGAATCCTCGTTACGACCCTTGTGGATTTGTTCATTTGATGCATCACGCAAATTGGGATTTCTGTGTGTACCGTGTCTATGATGTAGTTCTATGGGGGGTTGTGTCTGCCACGGGTAGCTGTGTTCAAGCTGTTCGAGACCCAAGAACAGCGATTCGTTCAGCGTGACTCACACGACTCCTGGAGCTCTGTCTAGCCGGCGTGCAGATAGAGCTCTCAAGCTCTGTGCTCTTGGAAAAATTGCCGGTCGGAATTTAGATGCGCGCGGATTTCACTGTCAATCGAAATGAGACGATTTCTGCCTTTGCTCTTGACGATGGTTAAATGAGGCAAAAATGACTCAAAAATACATGTGATTAGAATTAGCGTATTTATCAATACGCTAATCCTAATCACATGCAAATGTATTTTTGAGTCATATTTTTTTTAGTATTTTTAACTTGTTAACTAGTTAACTTGGGGTTCCACGGAATCCCTAGTTGAGAAATGCTGCTGAGAAATGTCTCAAGTCAGCTCTAGGAACTAGAAACATCTTGGAATATTTACAAACTAGAGCGTCCATGAAAAATGTACTCATTAGAGCTACTCTGATGTCTACACACAATATAATTACATTTGAGCATATACACAAACCCTATAGCCACCTTGAAACACAAACCCTAGAGCCACCTTGAAACACAAACCCTAGAGCCACCTTGAAACACAAACCCTAGAGCCACCTTGAAACACAAACATTAGAGCCACCTTGAAACACAAACATTAGAGCCACCTTGAAACACAAACCCTAGAGCCACCTTGAAACACAAACCCTAGAGCCACCTTGAAACACAAACATTAGAGCCACCTTGAAACACAAACATTAGAGCCACCTTGAAACACAAACATTAGAGCCACTTTGAAACACAAACATTAGAGCCACTTTGAAACACAAACATTAGAGCCACTTTGAAACACAAACATTAGAGCCACTTTGAAACACAAACATTAGAGTCACTTTGAAACACAAACATTAGAGCCACCTTGAAACACAAACATTAGAGCCACTTTGAAACACAAACATTTGAGTCACTTTGAAACAGAAACATTCGAGCCACTTTGAAACATAAACATTAGAGTCACTTTGAAACACAAACATTAGAGCCACTTTGAAACACAAACATTAGAGCCACCTTGAAACACAAACATTAGAGCCACCTTGAAACACAAACATTAGAGCCACCTTGAAACACAAACATTAGAGCCACTTTGAAATACAAACATTAGAGCCACCCTCGCAACAAATGCAAAGTAGAGTGACCTTGGAACATATATAAGCACTAGAGACCATACTGAGGAATGATTCTGAACTCTATTGCACTCTATAGGAACCACGTTAAGAACCGCTACTCTATAACATTCCGCGGTAACAACGCCGCTGCCCGCTTCCCCCTCCTCGTTACTTCTAATTATTTGATCCCTCTAATTGCTATTTGAAAAATAACTTCAGTCAAATCTATATCCATGTGTACCACTTCCGTCTCGGAAATAAGGTCTAGCTGGCACTGCTCTGCCCTCTCCTTCAGTTCCCTTGACTTATTCATGATACCATCTGCGTTTGGATACATTATTTCAAAAGTACTGTTTTTTTTTTCTGTGGGATGTGTCTGTGTTTTTTTTTTTTTTGGGGGGGGGAAGAAAAATGTGGGCCGAGTCTATGGGAATGGGAAAGATGCGTGTGTGTGTGTGTGTGTGTATGTGTGTGTGTGTGTGTGTGTGTGTGTGTGTGTGTGTGTGTGTGTGTGTGTGATTGTTCACCTGATCTACTGTTCATATATGTTATGTACATTTATTGGCTACAATATATACTGAATTCTCACGTTATAAATATTATGAAATATAATTAAAAATAGGAATGAAACTAGTAATTAGATTATCACCATTGATCGTCTATTAGATTAGACGAACAAGAGTGAGGTGGTCAAAATACCGTGTATGTTTGGGGGGTGATCCTGGTCGTCATGGGTTCGAATCCTGGCCGGGTCATAAAGAGTTCTTAATGATATATATATATATATATATATATATATATATATATATATATATATATATATATATATATATATATATATATATTTCTAAGGCAAAACTCAGATTAGAAACAAAACAGATAAAAAATACCCAACAACAAAAGCAAATAGTCGCAAAATAAAGACATTTCTAATTCAAAATCAAAGCAGACCCCAAAGTGAATTTGATAAAGAGAATAAAGGCTCACAGGTCGTTACAGAGAACTAGTGAACGCAATTGGTTATTCTGCACCAAGTGTGTGTGTGGAGGGGACGAAGGGCTGAACAAGACACTGCATAATGAAGAATGAATAATAAGGGCGAGTAATGAAGGGGTGGATAGGGAAAGAGAAAGGGGAGAGAGAGGGGGGGGGCAGAAGAAGCCATTGCAGAAATGTAAGGGGAAAAGTTTTGGTGAGAAAGCGAGATAGAATGAGAGAGCGAGAGAGAGAGAGAGGGTGAGAGGGAGGAGGAGGAGGTGCGGGGGGAGTGGGGGGGGGGGATTGGGGAGGGGGGGGGGAGCAGATTGGAACAAGGTAGAGTTGGTAAAATGGAGGAGGGATGAATGGGGGGGGGGAGGAAGGGGAATAAAAGATAAATAGGGGCATTTGAAAGAAGGGAGAAAGGGGAAAGGGAAATGGAGTAATGGATAAGGGGGGGAAGGGAGAGAGATGAAGGGATAAATGGAGAATGGAGAAGAGCGTAGGAGGAAAGGAGAAGGGCGAAGAGAGAATGGAAAAACGAAAAGGGGGGAAAGGCAGGAGGAGGAGGAGGAAAGGAAGAGGAAAGGACAGTGTAGAGGGAGATGGGTACAAGGAGAATAGGGGGGAAGAAAGAAAGAAAGGTGTAATAGATATAAGAGATGGAGAAAGTGGTTTAGATAGAAGGAAGGCTCTAGAAAAAGAGGACAGGAAAAGGAGAATAGAGAGACAGAGAGGAAATAATGTTGGTTTGAGATAGGTACACCATGAAGAGTGAAGCACTTGGATAACTGAGGGAGAGAGGGAAGAAAGTAGGGAGGGAGGGAGGAAAGTGGGGAGGGAGAGTGGGAAGGCAAGGGGCCCCTCAAAAGAGGGGGGAAAGGGGGAAGGTTGAATTAAAAGGCAACTGTAATCATACATCCAAAAGTTGACGGGAAAAAAAAACGGAAGAAAAAAATCAAAGTTAAGGAAAGAGTTGAAGTGGTTGCCAAAAGTGCAATGGAAAGGGAATAGTTTATCTTGCCAGAGTAGGGAGGGAGAGAAGGGGGGGGGTGTAGGTAGGGAGGGGATGGAGGATGAATAGGGGATGACATTGGATGGAGATGGAAACGGTTCAAATAGAGAGCAATAGAGTGCCTTATCTCATCTAGATACTATAGTGAGCCACAATAATGACTAAAGTAACTCGTTATCCATGTTTCCCATAAAAGAGAGAGAGAGAGAGAGAGAGAGAGAGAGAGAGAGAGAGAGAGAGAGAGAGAGAGAGAGAGAGAGAGAGAGAGAGAGAGAGAGAGAGAGAGAGAGACAGACAGACAGACAGAGCGAGGGGGTGAGAAAGTCTCACACAAGAACAAGTCATCGCACACAGTTACTTAACGAGGACGCGGGGAGCTAATTAAAACACTCGTGCACAACCAGGGGAGCTCATACGAAATTCAAATGTGCGTCTAAACTCAGCGGGTAATCTTACTCCACTAGGCCGAGCGTGAATTTTAATAAGGAACATTGGTGGCAGCCGGTGGGATCTGTCCGCTGGGGCACCAGAACTCAAATTGCTGGCGTGTGTTTGATTTTTGGCTGAGCTTGGTGTTTGCTGTGTGTGTGTTTATTGTTTTAATTCGTAAATGTGTCGACCATTTATATTTGTGATTATGTTTACCATTTGTTTTCAGTTAATAATTGTTTACTTCTATTATTGCTTATTTTTTCTTTCGTATATTCTAATTAGGTATTTTTTATTCAATTTATTTTAAAGAATGCTAGTATAGAATTGTTCTTAAAACATGATCCCATGCTCCACAACCACTACTACAACCATTACACCAGCCTCATCACCAGAAGTACTACCAACAGCACGAGAACTAGCACCACTACAATAGTGGTGCTAGTTAGTGGTTAATAGTGGTTACACCATCAGCAGTGTAATAAAGGAATGGATAGAGAAAGATGAAGAACGGTATAGAAGGAAAAAGAGTAAGGAGGAAAGAACGAGGAGAATGAAGTGAAGGATGATAGCATGAGGGAGATTGGAGGAGAGAAATCAGTGAAAGTTTAGAAAGACAGAAAATAGGATGAAAGGTAGACTTAGAAAAACAGAAAGGGGGATAGAGGAAGAGGAGTATAATAAGTAAAAGGAGTTAGGAGATTTGGAGCTGGGATAGAGGTAGAGCTGCCACCATCCATGTATAAGACAAGGAATGGAATTAGTCTATTTTCAGCAATTATTATAATTAATGTAAACGGATTAACAACTACATCCATGCAGAACATACAGTTAATTATCTAGTCCTCAGAGTGATAAGCTAAGTAATCCTCAGAGTGCCCTCCACTCTAGCTTTCACTTTGCATATGTTTAGAAACAATTCCAAGATCTTAGAAGGGGGGGGGGGAGAGAGATCAGATGTTAAAGATAATTAAAAGTAACATTTAATAAACGAATAATCTCTTAAAGTGCTCATGATAATGATAATATGGATGGTTAATTATATTCTCTTGACTTCCCTGTATCAACACTAATTACGAGAATCCCCACACAAGAAAATGCGAGCCATACTGCATAATTACTGCCCCCCTGGAATTTCACAACATATCATTTAGGAATACAAAATAAATCAACCTCGTATCAAAACTCACCGAGAGGTCTCTGCGTAAGTTGGTTAGATGTAATAAAGGGGATAAAGTCAATTGGTTAGAGAGGTTAGGCCAGTCAAGGCCCACCAGCCAGCCTTGACAGGCCTGTGTAGAATCTGGTCTACAGAGCTGGATCCTCTTTATCAGAATAAACAACTTCTCAAGTATATAAGAGGGGAGGGGCCGGGAATCAGGAGCTAAGCTCCGTCTTCCGGAGATAGCACCTCAGATATCTTCCTATCACACTCAGATAGCGGCTTGTTTAATGGTGAGACACATCAGCCGATATCTACAACCATCATCTCAGCACTAGGCAAGGTCACCTGATACGACCTGATCTCGCCCAATCTGTGAGCATTAGTGCCTGAACGTGTGACCTTATATGTCTAGGCGCCGACCGATTGGCGATACAGGTCTCCGAGAGCCTCTGACTCCACTTGTATCAGTGAATGTTCTAAATCAAATCATTTATAAGTGTTACAGCAACACTACTAACACCAACACAGCAGTAACACCACTACCAAACAGATCCTCTCTTTCAAACCCATCAACATCAAGACAGTCATATTCACCGCCACCAATACCCCCCAATACCATCACCACTACCAGTACCCCCAATACCATCACCACTACCAGTACCCCCAATACCATCACCACTACCAGTACCCCCAATACCATCACCACTACCAGTACCCCCAATACCATCACCACCACCACAAAAAACAACAGGATCAAATTACTCACACAACAATCAATTCTATATCTATAATTAAGTATAAAACCCAACAACATTGGTAAGGGAGGCTAATCTAAATATCAACATTTTTCCATGAGTTTGTCAGTATTTATTCAACACTAACAGGAAACGCATAATATTAATTGCAACATTGATTAAATGAATATGTAAAAATTATAACGAACGTGGCATAATGCAAATGTATATATTAGTGAAAAATTCAGATAAAAGTTGACCTCAAACAGCATAGGAGAGAGAGAGAGAGAGAGAGAGAGAGAGAGAGAGAGAGAGAGAGAGAGAGAGAGAGAGAGAGAGAGAGAGAGAGAGAGAGGATAACTGAACCCTCTCCTCTTCCCAAATGAAAGAAAGACCAACACCAATTCAAGACTTAAAAAAATCACTTCTTCCCCTTCTTAAAAAAAAAAAAAACTTTGACGCCACAGTTTGAAGCTACTTTTTGGGGGGAGAATAGAAAATGGGAAACGAGAGACGTAGAACTAGAGACACGTGGAACGGAAGATAAACAGACTGAGCGAAAGGCAAAAGGAGAGACCATAGAACGAGAGAAAAAAAATTAAAATGGATGACAAGTAGAACGAAAACGAGATAAACAGACTAAAGATGGGAGATTTAAAAGAGAGAGATTTAAACGAGAGAGATTTAAAAGAGAGAGATTTAAACGAGTTAAAATAGAGAGATTTAAACGAGAGAGATTTAAACGAGAGGTTTAAAAGAGAGAGATTTAAACGAGAAAGATTTTAAAAGAGAGAGATTTGAACGAGAGAGATTTAAACGAGAGAGAGAGAGAGAGAGAGAGAGAGAGAGAGAGAGAGAGAGAGAGAGAGAGAGAGAGAGAGAGAGAGAGAGAGAGAGAGAGAGACAGAGCATAACGAGAGGCGTAGAGAATGACCTCGTTCGTTTGATGACTTTTAACAAGAGTTTTATTGTCTGCACCACGCCGCCCGAGGCTTTTATAATGCACACGAAATTAAATGAACTCGGCAAAGGTGAGATGGAGAGTGAGACGTCTCCAGGAACTCAATTGAATTAGAGTTCTGTCTTATTGATGAGTATTGAGTCCCTCTGTTGTTGTTGTGATTGTTTTTGATGAGTATTGAGTCCCTCTTTTGTTGTGATTGTTATTGATGAGTATTGAGTCCCTCTGTTGTTGTTGTGATTGTTATTGATGAGTATTGAGTCCCTCTGTTGTTGTTAACTGGTTGCAGGCGAGGAGTCACAATAACGTGGCTGAAGTATGTTGACCAGACCACACACTAGAAGGTGTAGGGACGACGACGTTTCGGTCCGTTCTGGACTATTCTCAAGTCGACGAGACTTGAGAATAGTCCAGGACGGACCGAAACGTCGTCGTCCCTTCACTTTCTAATGTGTGGTTTGGTCAGTTAACTGGTTGATCAGATTTCCAAGCTATTATTTAGACAACTGGGTTACTTTGCGGTTACCTTGCGGTTACCTTGCGGTTACCTTGCGGTTACTTTGCGGATACCTTGCGTTACTTCCGAGAATCACCATCCCCGCGGTCCGGTCTCCGACCAGGCTTCTTGGTTGATGGTCTGATCATCCTGGTTGTTAGACACAGCTGCTCGCAACCTGACGCCATGAAACACAGCCTGGTTGATCAGTTATCCTTCAGACGTGGCTAATTAATTCCGTTATGCTTAGTGCTGAATAGGCTTTGGGTTGGAGGAGGGGGGAGGAGGACCCAGGATATTGAAGAATACTCACTCAGGCAACATACTGCACCTTTGCTTATCAACGGGGGACTATTTTTGCACTTCCTGCCGTGCCCTCTGGTCTCATGCGGTGTTATTTCCGCGTTGCAGATTTGGAAAACTAGTCGCTCTAATATTTCCCCATTTATAAATGACTATACACCTCTCCCACACAACCTGGATATGAGCAACTGAATTGAAAGCACGAATAGCCAGAGACAGAGGAAAAGATTAGCTATTATCATACACAATTTTCACACCGAGGAGAGCATTAAGGTCTCTCTCTGGGCGTCGGACATAATTAAACAGGAATGGCGAGGGAAGAATGTGTGTGGCAATTTGTTGTCCAGGAGATTATGACGGAAAGGAAATTGCGTGGAAGCGGAGATCTGTAGGAGCTTAAACTTATGATGCTCGTGGTTGTAAATGTGCATTCACAGCTCACTTAATTTTTCAAACTTTCATGTAAATAATAATAATTATTGTTATTATTCAAATAATGTTGAGGAATTCGAGTGTAAATTATACTGGAAAGGAGAGAGGGTGAGTACAACATGGTGAGTACAACATGGTGAGTACAATTTAGTGAGTACAACATGGTGAGTACAATTTAGTGAGTACAACATGGTGAGTACAATTTAGTGAGTACAACATGGTAAGTAGAGACAGTTGCTTGATCTCAACTTCATGTCATCTGAGCTCTCTGTCCCTCCCCTTCCTTCGCCTGTCTCATCCGTTCCCTATTTCCCTTTTCCATCCCACCACTTCCCTATCTCTCATCTTTTCTCCTTCCTATGGGTGAGCCCGTTCTCCCTCTTATCTCCCTCCCATCACCCCACCTTCCCTCCCTGTTACACCCACCTACATACACCTACATACATGGCTTGGATACCCATGCGCATGGGGAAATAGGCTTACATGTTCCAGAAGAAGAGAGGAAATGTCAGCACTGTGGAGAAATGCCTGACAGACCACTGGAACATTATCTAACACAGTGCACAGTTACGCACACAATAGAGCAGTGGAACATTATCTAACACAGAGCACAGTTGCAAACGAAATAGATTTCAAGTGAGATTCGACAGCGCAGAGGGAGTAGCTAAACACATTGGGCATATGAGACCATCAACTGGAGCTCTGAGAGCGACTTGAACTCGCGACCGGGAGAGAATCCCAGCTACTGACGCGATTCCCGACCACCCCCCACCCCCACATTCTCTTCTCCCCCCCCCCCCCGTTCTATCCTCACTTTCCTCTGTCCCTCCCTCACTATCTTTTGCCCCCTCCCCCCGCCCACAATCACTTTCATGCAGCTCAAAAGCTTCAAACGTTTGTTAACGTTTGTTAATGATTCATCAATAGGTTGGGGGGTGGTAACTGGCCCCATGACACCCCCATGACACCGAGGTTACTTGATGGTGTCACCCTATGGCACCTGTGTCACGGTGTCACCTCACAACCCCAGTGTCACCCTCACAATAATACTGTCACCCCCCATGTCACCCCCATGACACCGGTGTTACTTGATGGTGTCACCCTATGGCACCTGTGTCACGGTGTCACCTCACGACCCCAGTGTCACCCTCACAATAATACTGTCACCCCCCCCCCCCCGACACCGCCCCCCCCCCACCGACATTACTCACTATGACATTTGCGTATCAAACAAAGATCCACAAATCCATTGTATTTTTTACCTTAAGCAAACAGCAGCAGGGAATACCACCCAGTATCACTTGCCATTGAAAAATAAATATACAGGAATATACAGGAGTCAGAGGTGTATATCTTTATACATACATCAATGACATACACAACACATTCCCGACGCATATATTAGTTATATTTAGTTATACATTTAGTTATACATTATACATTTAGTTATACAGTATATACACTAGCGTGTATCGAGGCTCGTTATACACCGTGAGGTTAGGAAACATTTCGACGAAAATACATTAGACTGTGTATTAATTACAATCAAAATTGTTATCAAAACGTTGATATAAATCAGCCAAAGAATAGGAGGGGGGGGGGGGTAAATTGGGAAATAATAAAAAAAAATTCTGGAAAATTTAAATGAAATAGGGAACACAATCATTTATAAGCATAACCGGCGGTGCCCGGGTCGTCCCTAGAAGGTTGTATCTCTTAAGTGTTGGGGGGCCTGGGTCGACCTATGCCTGTGTCTCGCATGTGTCAATATGTATCACGTATCTTCGGAAAACCAGTACAAATGATATATACAACAAAACTAAATTTTAGTTTTATAATATTTTGTATATATAATATAATTTATTATATTTATACTATAATGTACTGTATAATTTATTTTTTACCTATAAAATGTGGACGAGGTAGGTGCGAGATTCGCCGTGGGGTTCAGTATGTGTCCGTGTCTCTTTAGAGTGGTTGCCGGGCCCCGACCCAACCATGATGGGCACGTACCCCACAGTAATCACTGTACAAATCTGAGTGAAGCTAGCTCCAAGCGTCTAGCCTTTCTCCGCGGACAGCCAGACAATCTATTTTATAGATACACAAAATAGATTACAAATGTATTTAACTGATAAATATGTTTGTTAGCGAGTGTTTGGGGGAATAGGAGGCGCGTTTGGGGGGGTTTGGGGAGGGGGGGTTGGGGGGGGGGGTTAGGGGGATGTGAGGGGTTGTGCTATGTGCTGTGCAATTGCATAGGGGGAGAGGGGGAGAGAGGAGGGGGAACTGAACATCAATGAGAACAGTTAGAAATGTTCAAATTTCCCGCCGAAAGTTACCGAGACAATTCAAACCCGGTAGCGAGGGGAAAGAGGCGCCACACGACCAAAAAAACCCGGTTTGTCACCCAAAGTCGAAAAACCGGTTTTCGTGAATTAACGAGAACATTTACCCGGTTAGAAGTGGCTTAGGATGACGGGCTAGTTGTATATATAACGGGTTAGGGTAGTTGTAGGATAGCAAAGTGGGGGGGATTGGGGGAGGGGGGAGTGTGGAATGAATCCGGGTTATCGGGAGAGCCGGATAACACAAAGGGTCCCTCACGGAATCCGGCAACAGTTTAGGAAATCAATGAAAAATTCGTTTGAGTTCTGCCTCCACTGTACTTGGTCGCGGGGGTGAAAAGCTAATTAAATTCCTAATGACTTTTTAATGAAACGACCAGAGACGATGCCTTGGTCGATAGTGAGGAAGGGGGGTAGTGAAGTGATAGTGAGTCTGGAGAGTGAGGTGTTAGTGAGTGGTTAGAAATAGCCTTAGCTACTCTATCCCTTTGAGATCTATTTTTTTTCCTTGGCTCAATAAACATACTTGAACTTGTATAGTGAGGTGATAATGAGAGCAGATAGTGAGCCAGCACTAGGCGAGGTGATAATGAGATGAGAAAGCCCGGATAGTGAAATTACAGTGAAACTAGCGTGGCCAGATAGTCAAGTGAAACTTGCGAGATAGTGAGCAAAGTATAGTGAAGTGAGAATGAGGTCACACTGGCGAGATGGTGAGGGCCATGCAGTAAAGAGATAAAAATGAAAAAAGACGTTCTGGTGATAGTGAAATGATAGTGAAATTATATAGAGAAATGATAGCAAGCGCTCTATAGAAACGGACATAAAACTAAGGACACATAGTTAATGGGAGAAATATAGTGATGATAGTGAAAAGATAGTGAGGAGACTGGAGATAGCTAGCACCTGCAAAATAACATATCACCTATAAGATAACAAACTCCATTAAGTTAACTAACACTCCCTCCCAGATAACAAGCAAATCAACTAGCTCTCACAAGATAACTAATATCGTGCAGATAACTAGAGCTCTAAGAGGCTCTAAGACAAAGAGGCTTTACAAGATGCTCTACAGGCTAAGGGACTCTTACAAGCTCCACAATCCACAGAGGTCTTGTACATTCCTCTATGGATTGTGGCTGTCGTAAGTCCGATATTGGGTCTTACAGGAACCACAGCGGGCTCGCCATAGCCCGTGCTACCTGGAACTCTTTGTTCCAGGCAGCGAATCTTAAACAACAACAGCAGGAACCACAGAAGCTCTACAAGTAATACAAGGAGCCACGACATGTATACGCCAAGCAGCACATACAGGTACAAGCTCTAGAATACCTACAAGCTCTTCAGGACGAACACGTTCTACAAGACGTACAGGCTTTCTTTAGACGGTCAAACTTGACAAAACTTTCAAGCCCATTTTAAGACTTACAAGTCACATGAAACGTCAACCCGAATATTATCTACAAGACAAGTCCAAGAGATTTACAAGCTCTCAAGACAATACATTCTGTCCCCAGAGGTTTAAGCCATAACAAGTCCAACGAGACCGACCAAGCCACCCCCTCACCCCACCCCAACAAGACCGACCCAGCCACCCCCCACCCCACCCCAACAAGACCGACCAAGCCACACCCCCCCTCACCCAACCCCAACAAGACCGACCAAGCCACCCCCCTCACCCCACCCCAACGAGACCGACCAAGTCACCCCCCCACCCCACCCCAACGAGACCGAACAAGCCACCCCCTCACCCCACCCAACAAAACCGACCAAGCCACACCCCCCTCACTCCACCCCAACAAGACCGACCAAGCCACCCTCTCACCCCACCCCACCCAGACCGACCAAGCCACCCCCTCACCCCACCCCACCCAGACCGACCAAGCCACCCCCCCCTCACCCCACCCCAACAAGACCGACCAAGCCACCCTCTCACCCCACCCCACCCAGACCGACCAAGCCACCCCCTCACCCCACCCCAACGAGACCGACCAAGCCACCCCCTCACCCCCCCCAACAAAACCGAACAAGCCACACCCCCCCCACCCCACCCCAACAAGACCGAACAAGCCATACAAGCCCTTACAAGCCGTACAAGGCGCTCCCAAGGCAAGACGGCCAAGGAGAGCGAGTTAATCCAAGGGGCCGAGAAGGCCCGTAATGCCAGCTCGTCCATCCTCCCTTGTTCATTAGCTGCAGACTCCACACGCCTCTCAGAAACACCCCTCCGGCCGCAGGCGCTGACGGAGGCGAGGGAACACAGGGGTGAGGGGGGTAGTGAAGGGAAAGAAAGGGGTAGTGAGGGGAAAGGGAAGGGGAGTGAGGGGAAAGGAAGGGTAGTGAGGGGGAGAAGGAGGGAAGGGGAGTGAGGGGAAATTGGAAGGAAAGTAAAGTGAGAGTATGGGAAAGGGTGGTGAAGAAAAGGAGAGTGAGGGGGGGGGGTAGGAAGTGAGGGGGAAGGAAGTGAGGGGGTAGGAAGTGAGGGGAAGGGAAAGTGGAGTGAGAGTAAGGGAAGTGGAGTAAGAACATGGGGATGGGGATTGAGGGGGTTAAGGGAAGGTTGAGGATAGGTAAAAATGGGTTATGAAGAAGAGAACAGGGACAGAAGATGGATGTAGTAAAGGAATAAAGAGGGTGGGGGTGAAGAGGAATAGAAGACATCGCGGAAAAGGGGGATAGTGAGAGTGAGATAGAGAAGAGAGGAAAATTTAGTAGAGAAGGGGAAGTCAATAAATTAGTGTGTACATTTTAAGACTACTGGGCTCAATTCCTATTGTGATGGAATGCATTAGGCAGTGATGTGGTGGAGGCTGACTCCATACACAGTTTCAAATGTAGATATGATAGAGCCCAGTAGGCTCAGGAATCTGTAAACCACTTGATTGACATTGAGAGGCGGGACCAAAGAGCCAGAGCTCAACCCCTGCAAGCACAACTAGGCAAGTACAACTAGGTGAGTACACACACGTACACATACATGTACGCATACACACACACACACACACACACACACACACACACACACACACACACACACACACACACAAAATGGCCTCATTTGTGTGTACCTCACATAAAAACAAAATCATGTTCAGGAGATGAACAAACACCATCATAAATGCACAAACACTTGAGCCAATTTGAACAGTTTTGCATAACGGCACAAACACGCCCAAATTAGGTAGCTTGTGTGCAAATATTGCATCATGCATAAGCGCTCCCGTGGCCAAACACACACACACACACACACACAAACTCACACACACACACACACACACACACACACACACACACACACACACACACACACACACACGCACACACACACACACACACGCACACACACACACACACACACACACACACACACACACACACGCACACACACACACATACATACACACACACAGGTTGTGGAAGCAAACTCTATTCATAATTTTAAAATTAGGTATGATAGGGAAATGGGACAGGAGTCATTGCTGTAAACAACCGATGGCTGGAAAGGCGGGATCCGGGATCCAAGAGCCAATGCTCGATCCTGCAAGCACAAATAGGTGAGTACAAATAGATGAGTACAAACAGGTGAGTACACACACAAGGGCCTCGCGGCTGAATGGACAGCGCTCTGGGGTCGTAATCCGGCTTCGATCCCCGGCAGAGACGGAAACAGATGGGCATATTTTCTTTCACCCTGATGCTTCTGTTCATCTAACAGTAAACATGTACCTGGGAGTTAGACAGCTGTTACAGGCTGCTTCCTGGGAATGGGTATGTGTATGTTAGAGATAAATATATGTAGTAGCCATATAGTACATGTAGTAGAGGACAAATAAATTAGTTAGAAAGGCGGGATCCAAGAGCTAATAACTCGACTCTGCAGATACAAATAGTAAATACACACATACACACACACACAAACAAACACACACAAACAAACACAAACATTGCATAATTATAACATATTGTGAATGTAACAAAGAATGTAATAATTTTGTAGTTAATATTAAACAAATAATGAACAAAAAAAAATAAATAATAATGATAATAATAATAATAATAAAGCACAAAGAAATCCCATTAAGGTGATGTATTAATGAGAAAATCAGGTCGAGTCAAAAGGAGGATTCGAACCCTGGTCACCCTGGGTTACTCTACTAATGTGGGCTTGTGGCGTCATATTTAGGGGGTTACGTCTTCGTCAGGGGATTAACGTCTATATATCAGGGGGTTACATCTACGTCAGGGGGGGGGAGGTGTCTTTTCTGACGCAAGAATTGATGTCTTGTCCTTCAATTTTTCCCTCCTTTTATTTTCTCTCTTTCCAAACTCTCTCTCTATATCTCTCTTTCTTCCGTTATTGGCCAGTGATGCCCTGTCTGTCTGTCTGTCTGTCTGTCTGTCTGTCTGTCTGTCTGTCTGCGTCTGTCTCTCTCTCTCTGTCTCTCCCTCTAACTTACATAAGCATAAAAATACTCACTAGCAGTTTGTTACTCTAATCACTCCATCTTTTAAAGATTAGCTACTTACACCCACAGAGTCGCGTCCTCTTCTCTCTTATCTACTTCTCCCTCTCTCTCTCTCTCTCTCTCTCTCTCTCTCTCTCTCTCTCTCTCTCTCTCTCTCTCTCTCTCTCTCTTCCATTTTCCCTTCTCATCCACCTCCGTTTCTCTATCCCTGCCCCCTCCCTCCCTTCTCTCTCTCTCGACATGCATTACTTCCCCTTTTATTTGATAATGGACAGGCCAAGTAATGTTGTATAATGTAATTTATGCAGTTAAGCACTTTGACTATTTAAAGTCGTTGTTATGCTCCCTCTTTATCCATTTTCCTCCCTTCTACCCTCTTTGTCTTTCCTCTCCCTTCATCTTCATCTTCCCACTTATCTCTTTTCACCATTTTCTCCTTACTCACTCCTCTTTATCCATCATTAATATTCGTAATACATTCGCATTTTTCTTTTTCCATTCTCCTCATCTTCATTATTCCACCTCTATTTTTCCCTCTTTCCTTCTCCCTCTCCCTTTTCTTTCTCCCTTTTCCCCTTCCTCTCTCCTTACTTGCCTCCTCCACCCCCTCCCTCCCTCCTTCCGTCCTTTTCATCTCCTTCAATCCTATTCATTCCTCAAATATTGTTATTTTCTTGTGATTTCCATCTCTTTTTCACACCTTCCCCCTCATTCCCCTAATTTCTTTCTCATGCCAATGAGTTGAGTGAACAGAAACTAATGAGTCTAATGAGTTAGGTGGATATCAGCCCTGAGTTCGGTGGATATCAACCCCTGAGTTGAGTGGATATCAGCCCTGAGTTGGGTGGATATCAACATCTGAGTTGAGTGGATATCAGCTCTGAGTTGGGTGGATATCAACCCCTGAGTTGAGTGGACAGGAACTACATATGACCGTCAACTACAGACAGACAGACAGACATAGACAGACATTATCTCCTCCGGATATGGATGGCTATATTAGGTTCAATTTCCAAGTCAGACACCAAAGAACCACAACTTTCAGATGAGACAAAATCAAATAGATAGAACCGTAATTACTTGTTACAAAACAGACGCTTCTGGGACTTTATTCAAGAGCTTTGCACCTTTTTTTTTATTGGCAAGATTGCTTTATTAACTCAAACCTTTTTCGCTGTAGAATATTATTACAAAAGTTCCCTCTGTTTAAGTTACACAATTTTTCCTCAGAACTTTCGAAGTTCTCAGAGTTACAGACGTGGACATATACATAATATATATATATATATATATATATATATATATATATATATATATATATATATATATATATATATATATATATATATATATATATATATATAAAAGTTTCACGCAATTATTAGTGTTTTTAGCATTTCCTACCAACTTCGGTGGTAATATATTTAGGTGTATTGGAGTGTATTTACAACACTTTTATCTGTCAAGAAAGTATTCACCCACAGAACTCGAGCTCGATCCCCCGTCTCGCTATTGTGACTTCCAAGTACACCCGAAGAAGAATGAAGAAGAATAAGCCACCCAAGAGGTGGCACGGGCATGAATAGCCCGTAAGTGGTGGCCCTTTTGAGCCATTACTAGTATCAATAGATGATACTGGCGATCTGTGGAGGTGCGACTGCACCCTGCGTGACGGGAGATACGTCGCCCGTCCAAGTACACCCATTGATAGCTCTCTCTCTCTCTCTCTCTCTCTCTCTCTCTCTCTCTCTCTCTCTCTCTCTCTCTCTCTCTCTCTCTCTCTCTCTCTCTCTCTCTCTCTGGGGTTCTGAAGCTGCAAACCTCAAGCGATAAGATGTGAATCTTTGAAAAGTTTGCACGAAGATTTATTTTCAAGCGATTTCATCATCAGTTTGTTCACACAACAAGGAAAAATCATTTAATTTCGGTTGACAACATTTAGCGGAGGGTGTGGATTGGGGGCGAATGGGGCTTTTTTCGGGGGGAGGGGGGGGGGAAGGTGCATTTCTTTTGTTACTTAAGGGGGTGTATGACAATGTTTAAGGGGTACATGGAGGATGGTGGGGTATGCGGTGGATAAAGACATACTCGGGGAGTAAGTTTTTTTGTGTGTGAGTGTGTGTGTGTGTGTGTGTGTGTGTGTGTGTGTGTGTGTGTGTGTGTGTGTGTGTGTGTTTACTAGTTGTGTTTTGCGGGGGTTGAGCTTTGCTCTTTCGGCCCGCCTCTCAACTGTCAATCAACTGTTTACTAACTACTTTTCCCCCCCCCCCCCCCAGGAAGCAGCCCGTGACAGCTGACTAACTCCCAGGTACCTATTTACTGCTAGGTAACAGGGGCACTTAGGGTGAAAGAAACTTTGCCCATTTGTTTCTGCCTCGTGCGGGAATCGAACCCGCGCCACAGAATTACGAGTCCTGCGCGCGCTTTGTGTGTGTGTGTGTGTGTGTGTGTGTGTGTGTGTGTGTGTGTGTGTGTGTGTGTGTATAGTGAGATATATTATAAATATCATACCACAATCCCTGGTAGGGTGTGAGGGGGGGGGGGGGGTGTTGTGTTGGTGGGTGTATATTATTTTGGGTGTATGGAAGGGTTTCAAAGACTTTCTCCGAAATAGTGAAACATAGCCCCGAACGTTACCATCATGAAACCCTTTTATAATTCAATAAACACAATTGGCAATCAGGAATTGACATCGTCCCGACACCAGTTACCACAGCGCATGGAACGTATTCATCTGCTTAACATCTCTGACGTCAATATAAGGATTCCTATCAGTGATGTCACTGGAATACTGAAAAATGGCTGAAAACGGCTCAATTAAGTCTCTACTGACGACATGCAATAGACAACCTAAAAACAAAACAGGTATATATTATATTGCATTTACACCCTAACTTTCGTACACAATTGACATCGTACAACTGGCTTCGTATAGTCCAGAACTCACATTGTACATCCCGGACTTCGATTCTGACGGCCATGACCGATTCGTACACCACTGTTCGTAAATATACCACAAAATATGGCTCTCGAACCGTACATATACCACAAAAGTTATTACTAAAACAGTACACAAGTCATCAACAAATTAAGGAAGTTATTTCAGCCTTTATACATACTCTGAAGTGCATTATTTGTCCACTTGATCCTTCGCTTGGCACTCTGGCACGACCCTTAACACACGTAAGTATTTCTAAGTGTTGTCTAAACCGCACACTAGAAAGTGAAGGGACGACGACGACGTTTCGGCCCATCCTGGACTATTCGCAAGTCGATTGTCGACTTGAGAATGGTCCAGGACGGACCGAAACGTCGTCGTCCCTTCACTTTCTAGTATGTGGTTTGGTCAACATATTTCAGCCACATTGTTGTGACACCTCGTCTGTTTTTCTAAGTGTCTTATAAGTGTAGTTAGCGAGTCTTCTACACTCGCTAATTATCACCTGTATAGGGCACCCAGCACTGAATCCCTGGTTTCGTTTGTAATTATTATTAGCCGCGTTCATCCTATTTTATATAATTGGCGAAAATTCAATCAAATTCAATTCATTTAAATTAAATTTAAATTAAAAAATGCTAAGGACTTTCTTTTCGTTAAAAAGCATTCTAAGAATTTTGGGAACTTAACTAATGCTTCCAGAAACTCACGTGACTGTATAGGCAGGGAAGTGACACGTAAATGTCTGGTAAATCATCCTATTATTCCCAACTCCATTACCAGGCAATTAATATAGGTAAGTAATGGACAAAGGGGACAAGGATATTAAGATGAACTTGAGAATCTCTCATCGTCGTCTCCACTAGAAATATTCTCAAGCATATTCACAAGTTATATATTCTCTAATATCTTATTATCTTATATCTTTATTATCTTAAATATTATTCACCCCACCCTCAACCAACAGGACTTCAAGACTAGACTAGCAGCAGTTCTTTACCGAGCAATGTTTTTTTTTCTCTCGACAGACACAATTAGGTTCCTCCTACAATTAAGAGGGGCAATCACAGCCATTCTACACTAGATAGCCGATTACAATATCTTTCTTTTTTTTTAACAGTAGTATGTATTTCCAAATGATGAATGGATAGTGATCTAATTAAGGACGACGCCGGCCTCTGACCCCTCCACGTCCTCTCACTTATCCTGGGATGTCTGAACTAACCGTCTCTAATAGCACTTCCGGTCACCTCACTGCCACGTTATGACCCCCCCCCCTCCTCCCCCCCACCCTTCCTCGAGGGGGTCGTGGGTAGCCCACTGACCTAACCTGACCAGCGAGCTGACCCCCCCCCCCCCCCCCCACCACCACCCCCACACCGTGTCCGGAATGGATCCGCTGCGCCCCTGTAACCTCCTTCACACTCATCAAACTACTTCCGCTGCCAGCCCATTGAGAGAGACTCTAACTACCTTTTTTACACAATAATCTGGGTACATCAAACAACGCAGTTAACAGAGCCGTGTGAACACATCAAACCAACAAACAATTAAACAAACAAAGGGAGTTACCAGAAATTGGTCTGAGGCTCACCGTTGGATCCCACACTTTTCAATGTTTATGAGAGGAATAATTAAATATCAAAACAGCATTAATATGCCAGTGCAATTAATATTTATGGCAACAGTGGCAAGAATGGCAACAGCAGCTGAGGCACCACCATAATAATAATAATAATAATAATAATAATAATAATAATAATAATAATAATAATAATAATAAAAATAATAAAATACCTCCACGACCACTGGAGACACCAAGATGGACGACTCACAGGTTACGAATGGCCAGTCGAGTCGTTTTGAAGTATGCCACCACCTACTGTGTGGGGGGGGGGGGTGAGGGAGAAGGGTGGGGCTGAGGGAGGGGGGATTTATGGTGAAGATTGTGAGTGAGTAATTGAGAGATTGGGGTTGAGGAGAGGGGGGGGGGGGGTGTTTTACTTCGCAAAATTCATATATTCCCGCCACGTATGTTGTGTTTGGGAGAACTGGACATACGCCTATGAAGAACATTGTCCTAAAAAAAATTAGTCCTTCAGCATAAAACCAGATGTTATGTAGAGTGGGAGCCACATGGGTGTGAGGGAGGGGAGGGGGGGCTACCCCCACCACCTCGCTGAGTTCAGCACACACACACACACACACACACACACACACACACACACACACACACACACGCACACACACACACACACACACACACACACACACACGCAAGCACACACAGGCGGACCAAAGAGCCAAAGCTTAACCCCTGCAAGCACAACTAGGTGAGTACAACTAAGCGAGTACACACACACACACACACACACACACACACACACACACACACACACACACACGCACAAACACACTTTATAAGCCTGGCGTTCTTTGTCCTAATGTCGACAGTTGGAGTAGTAATAGTATTGATAGTAGTAGTAGTAGTAGTAGCAATATCAATATTAGTTATATTAGTAGAAGCAGCGATAGTTATAGAAGTTTAAGTAGAAATGGCAGTGTCATAGATGGAGATCCTGACTTACACACTCTGTGAAGAGCCTTACTCAAATTAACAATTCCAACTCCAACCTTCCCTCTTCTGAGTGTCTGTCTTCCTCCTCCTCTCTCTCTCTCTCCTTCTGTGTGTCTCTCTCTCTCTCTCTCTCTCTCTCTCTCTCTCTCTCTCTCTCTCTCTCTCTCTCTCTCTCTCTCTCTCTCTCTTTCCTTCCTTATCAGGGAGAAGACTTGTATTAAAGCGTCCATGACCATACTGCATACATTATACAGTTCAGACGCCCCCTGGAATACACTCTCCGATGTCCGGTCGTCCAAACACCGAGGAGATGAAGAACAAACGTGAATGAATACATAGTGGACCAATTAAGATTGGTCTAATCCTTGAGAAATCAACATTGTGCAAGACAAAAAGCAATTCATGTTTTCTTTGACAGAAGCTTAAACCACCGAGAGAACTAATCGTAACTTCAAATATATTGAAGAGATTCAGTGCTCTCAAACAAGAGAAACATTGCCTTCAGAACTGGAGGACTTTGGAACATATCAAGTTCCTTTGCCTCAGACGCAAATTCAATACAGGTCTGTAAGAAAAGCCTGGATGAGACTATGTACATTTCAGTGTTTAATATTTCAAACAAATAAGACTTTTCAGTGCGTGGGTTTCCGGTGGAAATAGGAACCAAAGTAGAGGCTGTAGCTTGGGAGTCACTGTAGGGCGTAGAGTAGTTGGTGCGCTGTAGTTGGAGATGTAATAGTAATGGAATGTATTGATTCTCATATCACCTTTTCTCAACTTTCGGTGTCATTCGTCACCCCAAAAGTGGTGTCACTTTCATATTGTTTTCAATCCGGAGGATGTGGTGTTGAGGAAGAGAACCTTGTGTTTTTCTATTTTCGAGTTATTCTCTGCCTAAGATAGTACATATGTATAGATAAATGGCACTTAATCTTCCCCAACATAAACAATCGAATCGGCAACCAATTGGTCATCGTCTGTCATTCCCGTTAAGTCTGTCCCTCTAAATCTACCTCCGTGTCTCCCTTTCTCCCTTCCTTTCCCCTCTGTCTTCCTCTATCTCTCTCTCTCTCTCTCTCTCTCTCTCTCTCTCTCCATCATCCTCCCTTCTATCCTGCCCCCTCCGTTCACTGCCTCAGACCAACGGAGAGGTCTTGCTGGCAGCCAGGTCGGGATTTTTAAGACGCGGGTTAATCAATATGTTGGTGGAAGCTGTGGTAATTGTGGCAGAGCTGAATATTCATGAGGGCTCCGTACCGCTCCAGGGGGGTAAACCTGCAGCCCAGGCACGCCGCCCCCCTTCCTCCTCCTCCTCCCCTTAGAGGGGAAGCGGAGAGGTTTAGCCCAAGTTCGTCCGAAGTCGCCTGAGGGGAGACTCTATAATTAATCGCCTCGGGCAAGCTCCCCGGTGTTTCTGGTGGTGGGGAGGTTAACCCCGGGGAGCGTATCGGGGGAGCTCAATCCGGGGTCGAGGGGTTAGACCTGGTGGGGTTGTGAAGACAGGAAGGAGGTGTGGGGGGCGTGGGGTGGTTAGTTATGCAGAGCGTGTTGAACAGAGGCAAGTGGTCACAGCGTGGTTGAGTAGGTGGTCCAGTGGGGGGTTGGGGGGAGGGAAGGGAGAGGGGAGGGTTAGGGGGAGGCAAAGGGCTAGGGGGAGGGGGAAGGGAAGGTGAGGAAATGTGAGGGGAGAGGGGAGAGACGTGGGTAGGATAGTTGATATGGTATGTCCGGTAATGTGCTCTCTCTGTATTCCCTTGATGCATGGTCGTTCGTCTCTGTCTGTCTGTCTGTCAGACAGACAGACAGACAGACAGTAT
Source organism: Procambarus clarkii (assembly GCF_040958095.1). NCBI lineage: Eukaryota > Metazoa > Arthropoda > Malacostraca > Decapoda > Cambaridae > Procambarus > Procambarus clarkii. Next base: position 12,292,430 of record NC_091175.1, on the reverse strand, counting down.
GAAAATACTTATCAGTCTCCCATGATCTCTCCGACCGCCTGTATGCTCACATGTATCCGTGTCTCTGTGTATATCTCTTCGTGTCTGCCTGTGTGTGTATATATATACGTATCTAGTGCGTTTAAAAAGAAGCCTTAATCCGCTTCTCCAGCTCGGATTTAAATATTTGAGCAGCTTAAACCTACATATGTATGTGTTCCCTTCTACCCCTTTCCCCTAGTCGCCCTTACACATCCTTACCTATACATACTAATTTTTGGTTGGTATACATCCCTTGTTAATTGCTAGTTTGTTGCACAGCTGAGCAGGGGCCAGATTCACGAAAGCACTTACGCAAACACTTACGAACCTGTACATCTTTTGTCAATCTTTGGCGGCTCTGTTTCCAATTATTAAACAGTTCATGAGCTCCGAAGCATCAGGAGGCTGTTTATAACAATAACAACAGTTGAATGGGAAGTTTTCATGCTCGTAAACAATTTAATAAATGTAACCAAAGCCGTCAAAGATTGAGGAAAGATGTACACGTTCGTAAGTGCTTGCGTAAGTGCTTTCGTGAATCTGGCCCCAGGTCTTCAGTGCTAGTCATCTGAATCTGTGCTGGTAAGTTTCCTATTTGTTCAAAACACCGGGTTGAAGGATATTATAGATGAATGGTTAATGTGTATAAATTGGTGGTATAATTGTTTTAGTGGCCAGCCTGTTGCCGGAGATTGTCGTAGAGATTGTCGTAGAGATTGTTGTAGAGATTGTTGTTGAGATTGTTGTAGAGATTGTTGTAGAGATTGTTGTTGAGATTGTTGTTGAGATTGTTGTTGAGATTGTTGTAGAGATTGTTGTAGAGATTGTTGTAGAGATTGTTGTAGAGATTGTTGTTGAGATTGTTGTTGAGATTGTTGTAGAGATTGTTGTTGAGATTGTTGTAGAGATTGTTGTAGAGATTGTTGTTGAGATTGTTGTAGAGATTGTTGTAGAGATTGTTGTAGAGATTGTTGTAGAGATTGTCGTAGAAAATGTCGTAGAGATTGTCGTAGATTGTCGTAGAGATTGTCGTAGAGATTGTCGTAGAGATAGTCTTAGAGATTGTTATAGAGATTGTTGTTGAGATTGTTGTAGAGATTGTTGTAGAGATTGTCGTAGAGATTGTCGTAGAGATTGTCGTAGAGATTGTTGTAGAGATTGTCGTAGCGATTGTTGTAGAGATTGTCGTAGAGATAGTCTTAGAGATTGTTATAGAGATTGTTGTTGAGATTGTTGTAGAGATTGTCGTAGAGATTGTTGTAGAGATTGTCGTAGAGATTGTCGAAGAGATTGTTGTAGAGATTGTCGTAGAGATTGTTGTAGAGATTGTCGTAGAGATAGTCGTAGAGATTGTTACAGAGATTGTTGTTGAGATTGTCGTAGAGATTGTTGTAGAGATTGTCGTAGAGATTGTTGTAGAGATTGTGGTAGAGATTGTTGTAGAGATTGTTGTAGAGATTGTTGTAGAGATTGTTGTGTTTGAACAAAGGGGGACAAGCTCCTAGTTGTAAGTCTCCCTTCTTCAGTATAATATTCTTGAGACAGGGAGTCATTGAGAAGCTATGTATGACGTATACATCCTGAGCAACACTGTAAAATATATATACATGCATGTATGAAACTAGTCTCGGTGAATTTAATTTGACTTCTAAATAAGTCGTAATGCGCTTCACTCTCTAAGTCTGTGCTACAGAAGATACCTTCCGTTGTCTGTTAGCGGGGATTGGTGAGTTCTCTCTCCACATATCGTCTTAAGCCAAAGACACTATTATTTTCTGTGGAACACGACTCATCTAGGGGTTTACAACCAGGTTGCCCTCCCAACAACTGCTCGGGGCCCAGTAGGCCTTCACTAGTAGCGTCGAGTATTCAATATTCTAATTTGCTAGTTGCAGAGCGCTATGCAATACTGAGCCGCTGCCTGACCCACCGCGGGCCTGCAAGCTTCCTTGTACAATATTCTGCATCTTTCTATGACATGTCAACTAAAGTTTAGATATGTATTTCGACGCCAAATGTATTAATTGTAATATCGCGTGGTATTCATGTCATGAGACCCATGTAGACCTTTATATATATATGGGAGTAGCATCAGGAGGGCCGTGAAGATATCAGTGTTCCATTACAGTGTTTTAATCTGCCTACCCAGAGGTAAACTTGCGTGTTGAACTTCAGTGTTCAACACACACTGCAATATTATTATTACTCTATTATTATTGAACATCATTCTGTGACACTAGAGTGATTTGATCTCGCGACCTGATGACTCCTAGACGCCTTCCTTATCTGATATTGATATATCAAATGATATATGATACTGATATATTGATATATATCATTAAGGGTATATGGGCCTTTGCTTTCATTGATTTATCACGTCATTGTGATTTCATTGAGATTATTATTATCATCATTTTCTGCTATTAATAATTAGCTGTCTAATCGGCTGTTTGATTGGCTGATACTTTACTGTTTTTTTTATTTAATTGTTGCTTGACCTTTCAAATGAGTGTTTAACTAGGTGGTAAATTGTCGCGTTACTGTTTAACTGTTACATTGTTACTTTTTCATTGGTAAAATGTTACTTAACCGATGAATAATTATACTCTTGATTGAGGGTTAAATTATTAAACTGTATTTTAACAATTGTGTCTTGCCTAACTGTTCAACTGTTGTTTGGTTGTTTAAGGAACAGCTAAACTGTCATTTGATTATCGATTTAGCTGTTAAACTGTAGCGTAGTGCTATGTATTTGTTGAAAACTGCCGCCTGAAGGGTTCTCTTGAGTCGTAAGTAGGGTATGGGGCATTATAACAATGTGTCCGGGTATGGGGCATCATTTCTGTGTGTCCGGGTATGGGGCATCATTCCTGTGAGTCCGGGTATGGGGCATCATTTCTGTGTGTCCGGGTATGGGGCATCATTCCTGTGAGTCCGGGTATGGGGCATCATTTCTGTGTGTCCGGGTATGGGGCATCATTCCTGTGAGTCCGGGTATGGGGCATCATTTCTGTGTGTCCGGGTATGGGGCATCATTTCTGTGTGTCCGGGTATGGGGCATCATTCCTGTGAGTCCGGGTATGGGGCATCATTTCTGTGTGTCCGGGTATGGGGCATCATTCCTGTGAGTCCGGGTATGGGGCATCATTTCTGTGTGTCCGGGTATGGGGCATCATTTCTGTGTGTCCGGGTATGGGGGCATCATTTCTGTGTGTCCGGGTATGGGGCATCATTTCTGTGTGTCCGGGTATGGGGCATCATTTCTGTGTGTCCGGGTATGGGGGCATCATTTCTGTGTGTCCGGACATGGGGCATCATTTCTGTGTGTCCGGGTATGGGGCATCATTTCTGTGTGTCCTCCCCCTCTTCTTCCCTTCACATTTCCTTCCTTCCTCTCTTTCTCTCTACCTCTCTTTAACCTTTTTCTCCCCTCTCTACTTCCCGCTCCTCACCTCTACCTCATACTCATTTCTCACTTTTCTTTTTTTTCCACTCTACTTCTCCACTCTACTTCAACCTTCCTTTCCCCCCCCCCCCCCGTCTCCTCTCTCTCCCTCCCATTCACTAAACATTTACCACTCTCTCTCACACCCTCTCCTTTCTCCTCCTCCTTCTCTCAGCTCTCCCTTCTTACCTGCCCTATTTATTATCTTACATCAACTCTCTCCTCTTCTTCACTTTAGCCTTTGTCATCGCTTTCCCTTTTCCACCTTTTTTTATACCCTCCTTTCTGCTTCTTCCTTAGCTTTTTCCCCCCTCTCCTTCCTTCTCCCCCTCTTCCCTCTCCTCTCTTCTCTCTTCCCTCTCCCCTCTCCCCTCTTCCCTCTCCCCTCTCCCCTCACCCTCCCATTTCTCTCAACAAACATTTAACCAGTCACGACAATGTGGACATTTCACATGACAGATTTAATTAATATTTTTTGAACGACTTCACTAGACCAAAGTAACGAAAGATGGTCATTAGTCTGTGTGTGTGAGAGAGAGAGAGAGAGAGAGAGAGAGAGAGAGAGAGAGAGAGAGAGAGAAAGAGAGAGAGAGAGAGAGAGAGAGAGAGAGAGAGAGAGAGAGAGAGAGAGAGAGAGAGAGAGAGAGTTAAATTGAAAAACACAAAATAATAACAGCTTAACTAGACAAAACAGCTACAAAAAAAAAAAAATAAGCTGTCCAAAGCACACGAACACCAAGAAAAGCAGAAACAACAACAAGAGGCGAAAGCAATGACAAAAGAAAAAACAGAAAAACTCACAAAAAAAAACACACCAAATCCTTTCATCTATATAGGCAACGGTTGATGATAGAGACAAGCACAATGATGTCGAGCGGGAGAGAGAGAGAGAGAGAGAGAGAGAGAGAGAGAGAGAGAGAGAGAGAGAGAGAGAGAGAGAGAGAGAGAGAGAATATGAAAATAAACAAGGGGGGTTGTCAGTTGTGGGATTTAGGTCGTCAGAATTATAACCGGGACCAATATAAGCGAATTTATATTAAAACGCCGAGCCAATCAATGGATGGAGTGGTGTGTGTGTGTGTGTGTGTGTGTGTGTGTGTGTGTGTGTGTGTGTGTGTGTGTGTGTGTGTGTGTGTGTGTATCCGAGAATGTACGTACCTAATACCAGCGCATACGAACATGGGGGAACTAACTGCCCAATTCAATACCTGTCCCGACTCTTAGTTATATCTGCCCTTGAAGCTGTGAGACATGTCTATACATGCGCCAGTAAACTGCTTAATCGTCTAAGCCATACTAGACATAATAGACATTCTAGTCTATATTAGACATAATAGACATTATAGGCCATATTAGACATACTAGTCATTATATACCATGCTAGACATCTGTTTCTCATATATATATATATATATATATATATATATATATATATATATATATATATATATATATATATATATATATATATGTCGTACCTAGTAGCCAGAACTCACTTCTCAGCCTACTATGCAAGGCCAAATTTGCCTAGTAAGCCAAGTTTTCATGAATTAATTGTTTTTCGACTACCTAACCTACCTAACCTAACCTAACCTAACTTTTTCGGCTACCTAACCAAACCTAACCTATAAAGATAGGTTAGGTTAGGTTAGGTAGGGTTGGTTAGGTTCGGTCATATATCTACGTTAATTTTAACTCCAATAAAAAAAAATTGACCTCATACATAATGAAATGGGTAGCTTTATCATTTCATAAGAAAAAAATTAGAAAAAATATATTAATTCAGGAAAACTTGGCTTATTAGGCAAATCGGGCCTTGAATAGTAGGCCAAAAAGTGAGTTCTGGCTACTAGGTACGACATATATATATATATATATATATATATATATATATATATATATATATATATATATATATATATATATATATATATATATATATATAAAACCATCAACACTTTTCTTTCCTCTTCAATCTGAAGTGTGTCATTTTATGTCTTGAAGTTTAAATATGGAAGCAATTTCACGGCGAAATCCTTTGATCTTTTCAATTAGTTTGTTCCCCACCACTGGGAGAACGTCATGCAGGAGCTGCATATTCTAAGCATGGTCTCACGTAGGCTGTAATTCCAAGCATAGGATAGCTGTGAGATTAGTTGAGATTAGTTGTGAGGCTCTCTTCCAGGGCCTCATAACCGGTAGTGTGTTCAACCATTGATCAAATCTCTCTACTCTTTATTATCTGTCTGCTTACTAGCCAACAAGCTATCTATTATCCCTCTCATCCAGCTATTTACTATCCTCTCATCCAAGTATCTACTCACCTCTCATCCAAGTATCTACTCACCTCTTATCCAAGTATCTACTCACCTCTTATCCAAGTATCTACTTACCTCTTATCCAAGTATCTACTCACCTCTTATCCAAGTATCTGCTCACCTCTTATCCAAGTATCTACTTACCTCTTATCCAAGTATCTACTCCTCATCTAAGTGGATATTCCCCCATTATATCGAACTGTCTACGTTTCCTCTAACCATTAATCTCCTCGCTCTTTAGCCTCTTTTTAACATCCATTAACCTCAAATTTATCCGAGTTATTAATCAAATATGCACTCACCAATTAATCACTTTCCTATTTGACCATTTACCCATTAATCGCCTCATATATTCAATACCTGTCTTCTCACTCATCCATTATCCTTCTATTTATTCAGCAGTTATCTACCTATTTATTCATCAACCACTAATTTATTCACCTATAATCGCACATTTTATGTACCCATTAATTCCCCCCCCCCTACCTGTCTAATAATCGAACACATTAGCGTACACGTCTGTCTCAGTATAATGGGTCTTTTGTGTACAAATAACTCGAAGCAAGAACAATATTCGAAAATGGGAAAATGATAAACGTGTTTCGCTGCCCATTTACTCACACCATGCCCCTTTAAACCCCCCCCCCACCCCCACACACACCTATGCATACTCAATCCCTTTCATAATCTGTTCCACACTCCTCCGTTCTTCAACCCCTCCCTCCCTCCAACTCTCCCCCAAACCCCACACACAAAAAAACATTTTCTAAGCACCTCTTCCCCTCCCACTCCCCTCCCAAACTCCCTCTCCCCTCTCCATTACTTCGGTGAGCGATGATATAGCTATCATGACGGCCCATTATAAGCCTTCTGCTCACAATAATGGAACGGATGCTACAGTTTATTAGCCCTTTGTATAGCCCGATATATTTGACCATCATGCCTAATTACTAGCAAAATTCCGTTCATGACATCATTAGCATACGAGCCTACAAACTCCTAAATCAGCGCTGTTATAGTCCGCGGGGGGGGGGGGGAGGGGGGCATCGAATAATAATTTCGGATAAAGCGTACACGTACGCGTACTGCATCCGAATTATCCGGTGATAGTGCAGGAACCGGAACGAGGCGTCGACAGGTTGTTCCATTCAGCGGGACTTTGATGTCTCTGTCACAACGAGGTGTTGACCTCTTGCGGGCGTGAACAATCACGGAACAACGAGGTGAGAGTCACGAACACCGTGGAACAACGCAGCAGGAGTCGTGAAAATCATGGTACAGGAATTCACAATCCATGAATACCATGGTACAACGAGGCAGAAGCCTTGAGCACCATGGTGCAATGAAGCAGAAGCCGTGAACACAATGGAACAGCGAAGCAGGAGTTGAAAATCATAACGCAACGCAAGATCAGGGGGGGGGGGGATGTAATCCCCCGGGAAAGGGGGGTTGGGAGGGGAGGGTAGAGGAGGGAGGTAGGGGAGGGGTTGGGAGGGGAAGGGGGGGGGGGGAGTCTATATGGATTTGATAACATTTTGTTCTTTCACATGACGAGAAATAAAACAATATTCCGAATCGTGCAACATGGACAAAGATTAACCTGACCGCACTGCCAAAAAAACAATTTTTGTCTCCCTCCCCCCCCCTCCACCCCCCCCCCCCCCCCCAAAAAAAAAAACAGTGAACCCATCCGACTGTTGGTGCTATATGGACTGCTGGCCCCGGATCTTCTAACTCAATCACTCTTCGAAGCAGCAAAGGCAGAAGCCGGTTCGAGCCTTCCCCTCCTCTCTCTCTCTGTCTCTCTCTCTCTCTCTCTCTCTCCAAGCCTCTAGGGACCCCGGCGTTGTTTGAACGCTTAAATTACGATTCATCCCATGTTCGATCACACACAGGCCTCCTCCTCCTCCTCCTCCTCCTCCTTCCTCAGCCTCGACCAGCACCAACAAATGGCTCCCAACAAGCGTTTCTAGTCAATAGTTCCGACTCGAGCTCAAGTTCGATCAAGAGGTTATTTTTGTCTTGCTTCAGAGATACGTCATTTTATGGTTCACTCAAGTGGTCGAACGAATGAAATGGGCTTCGGTGAAAACATATGGTCTCCCTGGTCTATCCAGAATACCGACTTCTTTCATCACGAACAAACTACAAAAATATTGGCAAATATAGATGAAAATACATTATTTCATCATTGGCTTTGAAGCGATATATATACATCCCCTAATGTAGATGAACCACAAGCCGTGCTAGTCAATGCTCTACGGCCCTCCACAGCCTCTATAAACGATGAAAAAACAGTGTTCTCTAATACACATAAATTAATATTATTAAATAGTAGTTTTTTGTGCTATTTATAACTTCGTTAGGATATGTTAGTTGATGTGTTAGATCAGGAGGCTTCCATGAAGCTAAAGGCTGCTTCTAGGACTCGTATGAGCCTCTGAAGCTTCTATGATGAGCATTTGCACAAAGACTTGGGACTAGTACTAGAAAAAGATGTAGCGGAGCCAACCCGTCTTTGTCTCGAATCCATTCCATCCAGTGGTTGACCCCACAGACGCATTCATAAATTTGTACATGCTATTCATTCAAAACGAGAATTTTCTCAAATATAAATAAATATATTAGCATATTGTGCATATATATATAGGCCTAGGTTTGGTTAGGTGTTTAGGTTCTGTTGGCGATTATTTGTACTTATAGTACGTGGGTGAAGCATTTACAGCGTTGTGGTTCGAACAAAATTCGTGAGTGAAGCACTTGTTCCGGAAGTGTTCGAACGAAATCAGTTGTGAGTCGTGGGTAAACCGTTTTTCATCCATAAACATCGGGTTTGGCGGGTGGATGGAATTACTTTTGGGTCTTTGTTTGGAGGACGGGTTGAACGGAGGATGGAAAAAGAAGCCTCGTAGTCACGTAGTGGAATAGACAAGTGAGATGTAATCCATCTGATTGAATAGAACTAGAACGCATGATTCATTCAAACCTATCCATATGCCATCCACTGGTCATCTTCCGGTCATACTTCAGCCATCCATTGATCATCCATTGACATCCACCATCATCCACTGTCCATCTTCAAGCCATCTATTAGCTATACTTAAGTTATTAACTGATCTTATTCAAGCCATCCAGGTTCCCAATTACTGCTGGTTGAACAGGGTCGAACAGTTAAGGATTGGTGCCCAGTCAGTCCTTCCCGGTCAGGGCTCGAACCCAAACCACACTGCTCGTGAGACGCTGGGAGGACCATGCCTCCGTGGTATCAAATCTGCCTCGAACGGTTTCAAACCCTTTACAACTGTCAAATTCACCATGATCTCCCATCTACCATGATTCCAAAAAGACCCCAACCCAAACCAACACCTCAGATCAACACCATAATTATGTTGGGAAGGCGGTCACGGCAGCATGCAACCCTGCACAGTGTGATTGATCAGGAAACATCAGATTGATCTCGGGATCACTGATGGGAGCAGTTGCAACTGCAGAAGAATCATTCCGGTAGTGGAGTGAGCCACTGATACGTCACACCTTCCAAGAATACGATTTAGTGAGCCACTGATACGTTACACCTTCCAAGAATACGATTTAGTGAGCCACCGGTACGTCACACCTTCCAAGAATACGATTTAGTGAGCCACCGGTACGTCACACCTTCCAAGAATACGATTTAGTGAGCCACCGGTACGTTACACCTTCCAAGAATACGATTTAGTGAGCCACCGGTACGTTACACCTTCCAAGAATACGATTTAGGGAGCCACCGGTACGTCACACCTTCCAAGAATACGATTTAGGGAGCCACCGGTACGTCACACCTTCCAAGAATACGATTTAGGGAGCCACCGGTACGTTACACCTTCCAAGAATACGATTTAGGGAGCCACCGGTACGTCACACCTTCCAAGAATACGATTTAGGGAGTCACCGGTACGTCACACCTTCCAAGAATACGATTTAGGGAGCCACCGGTACGTCACACCTTCCAAGAATACGATTTAGGGAGCCACCGCCTTCCAGGAACAGGCGAGAAAGATTGAGTAACAGATCGTTACCATCTCTAGGGAACAATTTAAATAGCAAGATTACATTCCATAGCAACATTGCTTCGTCGTTCTGCTATTGCGTTGTGTTGATGATGTATTGAAGATTATTATCAGAGTATTATTATAAGACCGTCATTATCAGCGGTCTGGAACTGGAATTTATTTGGTGTTGGCTATCGCGATCGGACCAATAGTCCTGCGGAGCGCCCGGCCTGGTAGTGGATAGCATGTTCCCACTTGACCCGGTAGTGGATAGCATGTTCCCACTTGACCCGGTAGTGGATAGCATGTTCCCACTTGACCCGGTAGTGGATAGCATGTTCCCACTTGGCCCGGTAGTGGATAACATGTTCCCACTTGGCCCGGTAGTGGATAGCATGTTCCCACTTGGCCCGGTAGTGGATAGCATGTTCCCACTTGGCCCGGTAGTGGATAGCATGTTCCCACTTGGCCCGGTAGTGGATAGCATGTTCCCACTTGGCCCGGTAGTGGATAGCATGTTCCCACTTGACCCGGTAGTGGATAACATGTTCCCACTTGGCCCGGTAGTGGATAGCATGTTCCCACTTGGCCCGGTAGTGGATAGCATGTTCCCACTTGGCCCGGTAGTGGATAGCATGTTCCCACTTGGCCCGGTAGTGGATAGCATGTTCCCACTTGACCCGGTAGTGGATAGCATGTTCCCACTTGGCCAGTTAGTGGATAGCATGTTTCCACCTATCCTGGTAGCTGAGAGCTTGGTCCCACCTGGGTAACATATTTTTATTCATAAAAAAGAGAGTATTTACCCGGGATTAACGGGCATTTGGCCAGTCTTTACGAGGACTGGCTGTTTCCGACACATACATGGTGATTGAAAAAGTTTTCGAGAAAAGCTAGAACTTCATCAATTTTGAAAATTGTGTATAGGATATTTCATTTGCAAAGATGAGGCAAGGGTAGGGTGGAAGGGTAGGGAGGAAAGGGGGTGGGAGGAAAGGGGGTGGGAGGAAAGGGGGTGGGAGGAAAGGTAGGGAAGAAAAGGGGGGAAAGGAGGAGTCCGACAATCGCAGCATGTAAAGTGATTTGGGATCCTTATTTTGGAAACAAGAGTTTCCAAAATAAGGGGTCTCTTATTTTGACAATTTTAAGCAGTTTCTAGCCATATTTGCCGGTAGTATTTTTTTGCAATCACAGGGGCTCAATGTTGCATTAAATGGAACCTATATAAAAAATTCTTCCATATTAAAATATTGCATATCTTGCATTTCACGACGTCACACCCCCAAGTAAAAACCCTGGATAAACTGCTCCTTACTTGCAACCGCGCTGAGGGTGAAAAAAGAGGAAAGGGGGGGGGAAGCAAAAAAAATATAGAGATTAATCTCACCCTCGGCTTGCGAGATCACTTCCGCCAGCTATAAAGAGCCAAAGCGTCTCACTGGCATTCGGGCGCCAACTTTTAACCTTCTCCCGGGAAATCGAATTTGGACTGCCTCAAGGCGGCGTCGAGTTCGAAGGAGGGGGGGGAAGATTTTCAGCGCCCAGAACTCATTGTCGAGTTTATTGACGGAGTTGCTTGTGTTTGGCCCCGCCTCGATCCTTGGGGGGAGATCCTTCCCATCTGCTGGTCTGAGGCTCATTTAACTGCTCCTTCGGGGTTTGTTGCTCTTGGTCCTGACGGGAATGGATGCTGCTCTAGCCTCGAGATGCTGTTTGAAATACTTGTGAAGAAGTCACTATTCTCAGGAATATTCACCCACACACACTGCGGCGGGACCAAAGAGCCAAAGCCCAACCCCTGCAAGCGTAACTAGATGAGTACACACACATATATATATATATATATATATATATATATATATATATAT
>NC_091175.1:12220747-12275747 GCF_040958095.1 Procambarus clarkii | reverse complement strand
TTCAAGAAAAAGGCTAAACGACTGGCAAAACGTTCTGCTGGTATTCCACAGACTGAAGTCGACCATCTCCTTGAATCACTCGACATGGGGCAAGACAACGGGGGGCCGGATAAGATCAAACCGAGACTGTGTAACACAGCCGGCTGGAGTAATCATGGTGGATAAAGAACACAGTAAAGAACCTGCTACAACTGGATAACAAGCTGGATAACAGGATAACATCAACTGACCATTTCTCAAGGGGTCTGGTACGCAGTTACCTCAAGCTTTATCCAATAACGAGCTGATCTATACCTTAATAAGGTTTATATCCAATGAAAACTAACAATAAATTCATTGCATAAATAAATTTATATGGCCACGCTTTATATAGGACGCTATTATATATATATATATATATATATATATATACTGTCAGACTTGTCAGACTCCGAGGCTGACAAGACGCGATGGATAGTGGCAATGTGGCCAGTGAAATTTCCCTTCAATCACCCAAGTTTAGAAAAGAAGGGTTGAGGGAATGGTCTGTTGATGACAGGGACGCCTATTGGGTCGAGGGAAGTAATGGTAGAAGTAAAGCTATAGTGAATGCTAGAGCTAAAGCTATGTTCTGTGATAGAGGTAAAGCTATAATCTTTGACATAGGTAAAGCTATAGTCTCTGCTAGAGATAAAGCTATAGGCTATGCAAGACGTAAAGCACTGGGGATGTTAATGATAAAGCTATGGGTTATATTAGAGGTCAGGATAAAGGCTGTGATACAGGTAAAGCCATAGGCTATGATACAGGTAAAGCCATAGGCTATGATACAGGTAAAACCAGAGGCTATGATACAGGTAAAGCCATAGGCTATGATACAGGTAAAGCCATAGGCAATAACTTAAAGTAAAGATAAGGGAAGGAAGGTGAAAGTAAAGCTAAAGATACAGCTCCATTTGAAGCTAAAGCCTTAGAGGTAAGGCTTTAGATAAGAGCACTTCATAAAAAAATAAAGTTCAGAACAATGTATAGAGACTTAATGGCTACAATACAAGACATACACCCGCATGGAAAAACAACTTTATACAATTAAACCTAAAAAGAAATACAGTTTTTGGAAGTTATTTTCTAAACTAAACTTTGACATAGAGGTAAAACCAAAGATGTCTTGAATTCTAAGGCAAACTCTGCAATCTGAGGAACTGTCGTACATGAGTTATTGCATATGGTTTAGATCGATTAGGAATTAAGTCCTGAGATATATATATATATAAATATATATATATATATATATATATATATATATATATATATATATATATATATATATATATTATATATATATATATATATATATATATATATATATATATATATATATATATATATATATATATATATATATATGCTTGGAGACCATTCAAGCTTGTTCGCATTTGTAGTGTTGCTCACGTGGCCCCACAAAATGAGGTGATTTGATGAAATAACTTTGCCCTGTTTACGGGCTCACCATAGCCCGTGCTACATGGACATTTCGTTATGAGTAGCTAAATCGAAACCAACAATAACAACAACAATTATACCTATCCACATCCAGCTCACTCTGGTCCGTTGTCGTCATCCTCTGCCTATCCCTTCACCCCCCCCCTCCCCAACCCCACTCCTCTGGATATGGCTACACCTAAAATCCCCAACTACCAACACTCCCCCCCCCCCCTCCACCAACCCACCGCTGGCCACACCTGTTCCCCCAACGCAACACAATACATCCACAAACCTGTCGTCGTGGAGGTGAACAAAGCCGGGGAGGGGGGAGGAGGGGGGAGGAGGGGGAAGAGGGGAGAGGAGGGGGGAGGAGGGGGGAGGAGGGGGGAGGAGGGGGGGGGAAGGCGAGAGAGCTCAAGGATTACAGTGTCTTTTACCTCATCCTTGCCCCCCCCACTCCTCCCCCCACCTTGCCTTCCCTTGTACCCCTTGCCCCCCCCCCCTTTTGACCCCCTTTCTCCTTGCCCCCTCCCCTCTCCTGGTCTCGTCTTGTCCTCCCCTTTCTCCCACTTCTTGTTCTACCTTGGTCCACTTACCTCCTCCTCCTCCTCCTCCTCCTGCCTTTCGTTACCCCCTTTTTTGAGGTATAGGCAGAAAAGGGGAGAGAGAGAGGGGGGGGGCTGAGAAGTATAGAGAGGGGATGAAGGAAAAGGATGGGAAGAAGTGGGAAGGAAGTCAAATTAGGGAACGAGAAGGGTGGGGTTTCGGGAGAAGGGGAAAAGAAGAGGAAGGGATGAGATAGGGGAGAGGGGGGGGGAAGTAGAGAGGGGATGAAAGAAGGGGTGAGGAAGAAGGAAGAGGGGAAGGTAAAGTGTGGGGTTAGGAGTAACAGGGAAAGAAGGAGTTAAGAGGGGAAGAGGAGGAGGTGAGAGGAGGAGAGGGGGGGAAGAGGTGAGGGGAGAGGAGGAGGAAGAACATTGTGAAGGGGAGAGAGGGGGGGTGGTAGGGGGGAGGAGAAGTAAGAGAGGAAAGTGGGGTTTTGAGGCCAAAAAAAAAAAAGGTCTACCTTTATTGTATTCTTGGTGAATAGGTCTTCCAAAGAGGAATTAATCAGGGTCGTCTCACTTGCTCAAACATACACCAACAAAGCCCCATTGTTTCCCCGCTACGCTGCTCCTCCACGCACGTTTTTCTTTGTTTCCTTATTCCTAAACTTCTCGTTCCCTGTTGCTGCTTCCTGCTTCATCCTGCCTGACCTCCTTCCCCTCCCTCTCTCGCTCGTTCAGACCCTCCTGCTCGTAAAGGTAGCGAGAAGACTCGTTCAAAACCGGTTCTCGCTCCACCAAAAAAAGGGGGGAATGAAGACCCTAAAAAAAAAAATGTCTGATTTGTGGCAGGTAGAATGATTAATCTGAGGGTGATAGATTTTACATTCCCCCTCTCCTACCCCTCTCCCTGTCCCCCGCTCTCTCTCTCTCTCTCTCTCTCTCTCTCTCTCTCATCTGGAATAGCTGTGTGTATGGGGGGGTAGGGGGGTTGGGAAGGGGATGTGTTTGGGGAACTTCGGGTAAATAGGTAAAGAGGAAAAGAGGGGAGGGGTAGAGAGGATGGGTAGAGGGATGGTAGCCCTGTGCCCTGGGCTTTCCTCCTGGGGGCCCTCAGCCCTGGTAGCCTCCAGGGAGCTCCACGTGAAAGGTGAGATTCGCAGTTTAATGTCGGAGGAGGACAGGACAAAGACGCTACACTGAAGTGCTTCTCAAACCCTTCGTCGTAGTCGCCGCCCCCCCACCCCACCCCCCACCACCTCGCCCCCCCCCCCCATGTGAGAAATTAGGGAATATATATATTTTTTTGTTTGATGAGTGTCAATGTGAGTTTGAGGAAGAAAAGTGGCCTCCTCTCACGTCCCCCCCCCCCCCCTCTCTCTCCCTCTCTCTCTCTCTCTCTCTCTCTCTCTCTCTCTCTCTCTCTCTCTCTCTCTCTCTCTCTCTCTTATAAGATACATTGTTTCCCCTCTCCTCTCCTCTTGTATTATACAAAGAGAAAAAACTAATTGTAATATTCAGTAAATGGCCCCCCCAATATTGTAGCATAATCTGTCTGGATAATTTTTTACAGGATTCGTTGTTTCTTTCTTGTAGGATACACTGTGTGAACTCCTTGTAGGATATGAAGGATGTATCTCCTCTGTTGTGTATATTATATATATATATATATATATATATATATATATATATATATATATATATATATATATATATATATATATATATATATATATAAATATATATGGAAGGGAGTACCACCTCTAGCTGGAAGAAGGGGGACCCATAGCCTCGGAGGAAACCACGCATAACGCATTAGAGGGAATGTTTAGATCCCCTCCAATACAGTTTCTGTGTGCTTTTCTCCTACCACCCCCTTCCTTTTTTTATTTTTTGTGCTTTATTATGCATTTGATGGTTACAAGATATACATGGGTTGATACAAAAATAATAATGCAAAAAGGTGCTTAAAGGTTATGGATCTCTTGAAAAACACAACAATGGGAAACATTGATGAATGTCACAGACGGGATATATATATATATATATATATATATATATATATATATATATATATATATATATATATATATATATATATATATATATATATTGCCCAACTCTCCCGTAATTGTTTACGCACGAGGTGAAAGGACACGTGCCCAACCACTCCTGCCCAACCCGAGAATCGAACCCGGTATCGAGTCCGATTGGGAGACGAGAACGAAGCCAACTGCGCTATTCACAAGTATTCAAGGTTTCATGTGTGTTAGTGTTGTGATCCAAACCCATTGAGTGGGGGGGGGGGAGTTATGAAGACGAGTACAACTGTTTCTGACCAACCAGCAGGTATACAGTATACCTAAAGGTAAACAGTATACCTAAAGGTACACAGTATACCTAAAGGTATACAGTATACCTAAAGGTATACAGTATACCTAAAGGTATACAGTATACCTAAAGGTATACAGTATACCTAAAGGTATACAGTATACCTAAAGGTATACAGTATACCTAAAGGTATACAGTATACCTAAAGGTATACAGTATACCTAAAGGTATACAGTATACCTAAAGGTATACAGTATACCTAAAGGTATACAGTATACCTAAAGGTATACAGTATACCTAAAGGTATACAGTATACCTAAAGGTATACAGTATACCTAAAGGTATACAGTATACCTAAAGGTATACAGTATACCTAAAGGTATACAGTATACCTAAAGGTACACAGTATACCTAAAGGTATACAGTATACCTAAAGGTACACAGTATACCTAAAGGTACACAGTATACCTAAAGGTATACAGTATACCTAAAGGTATACAGTATACCTAAAGGTATACAGTATACCTAAAGGTATACAGTATACCTAAAGGTATACAGTCTTTTGTCTCACTAATAAAATCTCGGAGTTTACACACTATAGGAAGTTGGGTTCTATATATCGATATAGACACTCTCCGTGAGATTCTTTATTATTATTTTTTGGGGGGGCTTATAGGCCTATCAATTCGTGGAAGATCAATAAAATTATCACAATTACTTATATTGACCAACCAGCTATAGAACTATAGACAAGACTGCTATAAACAAATTCACAAAGGCCGTGACGGGGATTCGAACCTGCGTCAGGGAGCATCCCAGACACTGCTAATTGACTGAGCTACGACAGGGTAAAAGAGCCTGTCGTAGCTCAGTGTATTAAGGCAGTGTCTGGGATGCTCCCGGACGCAGGTTCGAATCCTCGTCACGGCCCTTGTGGATCTGTTCATATGATGCATCACGTTAGTGTGATCTCTGTGTGTAAAGACTGCTATAGTTCTTGCCTCGGGTCAGGACTAAAATATTCTCACCTCCCCAAATAACTTTTTAATATATATATGACGCCATAGTGATTTATTCTTCTTAATATTATTATTAATATTAATAGGTGTAACTGTTTTGGAAAATGAAGATGGGCACGGATGGTAAATTGATTATTTAGTTGGTTCAGTTTAACGACTCGAGCACCTAGAGTTCGATCCCCCGATGGGTTATGGTGACAATTACCATGCTGTGTGTCACTTATAATGCCATATGGTGACACTATACACCATCGTCCCAGATTCCCTGTTCTTCCTTCTGTTATTATGTTGTTTCATCTGTCCTTACTACCTCCTCTCTCTCTCTCTCTCTCTTTCTCTCTCTCTCTCTCTCTCCCTCTCTCTCTCTCTCTCTCTCTCTCTCTCTCTCTCTCTCTCTCTCTCTACCTCTCTCTCTCTCTCTCTCTCTCTCTCTACCTCTCTCTCTCTCTCTCTCTCTCTCTCTCTCTCTCTCTCTCCCTCTCTCTCTCTCTCTCTCTCTCTCTCTCTACCTCTCTCTCTCTCTCTCTCTCTCTCTCTCTCTCTCTCTCTCTCTCTCTCTCTCTCTCTCTCTCTCTCTCTCTCTCTCTCTCTCTCTCTCTCTCTCTCTCTCCTCCCATTATTGTATTTCTTCTCTTTATTTTTGTCTCGCTGTCTATTTCTGTCTGTCTGTCTGTCTGTCTCTTTCTTACTCTCTATTTGTACTTTTTTCTCTTCTTCCCCATCCCCTCCCCCCCCCCCTGTTACGGCGGTGGTGTCTTTGCTGTTCATTTGTCGGGTGGGTTTTTGTCCTGAGTGAGGTGCCTGGAGGGGCACGCAACACGCACGCGAGTGCGTGTGTTGCGTGCACCCCCTGAACAAGTAACCTCGGAAAACCTCCCTCCCCCCCCCCCAATGGCAGCCCACACACCCCCCTCCGGCTCTCTTTGTTTTCCGGGCTTGCATGTGTCTTTGTTCCTTCCTTGTTTTGTGTTTGTGTAGTGAGTGGAATGCTATCGGGGTGGGGGGGGGGGGAGGCGGGTGTTGCTCATATAAGCCTTTCCCTCTCCTGCTTCTCTTTCTCCTCCTCCTCCCTCTTCTTCTTCTTCTGTCCTCCTTCCTTTCTCCTACGCTTTCTCCTCCTCCTTCTTGATTGCTTCTCACGGCTCTTCTTGATGTCCGTGTTCCTCTTTCTCTCGGTTATTATTTATTCTCGTTATCTTCTTCCTCCTCCTTCTCTTCCTCCATTTCCATTCTTCATCATCATCGTCTTAAGCATTTCTTCTTATTCTTGGTTCACGAAGAGAAACGTGTGTGTGTGTGTGTGTGTGTGTGTGTGTGTGTGTGTGTGTGTGTGTGTGTGTACTCACCTATTTGTACTCACCTATTTGTGCTTGCGGGGGTTGAGCTTTGGCTCTTTGGTCCCGCCTCTCAACTGTCAATCAACTGGTGTACAGATTCCTGAGCCTACTGGACTCTATCATATCTACATTTAAAACCGTGTATGGAGTCTGCCTCCACCACATCACTGCCTAATGCATTCCATCCGTTAACTACTCTGACACTGAAAAAGTTCCTTCTAACGTCTCTGTGGCTCATGTGGGTACTCAGTTTCCACCTGTGTCCCCTTGTTCTCGTCCCACCAGTGTTGAATAGTTTATCCTTGTTTACCCGGTCGATTCCTCTGAGGATTTTGTAGGTTGGGATCATGTGTGTGTGTGTGTGTGTGTGTGTGTGTGTGTGTGTGTGTGTGTGTGTGTGTGTGTGTGTGTGTGTGTGTGTGTGTGTGTGTGTGTGTGGTTCCTCATATTTTTTTTTTTATTTTTCTCTCTGCATCTCCTGGCCAACGTAAATTTACCGGTCGTTTAAGGAAGCCAAAAGCCACCGCAATATCGACGCTTCCTGTGTCTGATCAACAACTATTGCAGGGGCCAGAATCTAGGTCCAGGAGGTTAAGTTGGGCCGCTAGTTTTTGACGCTTTTGGTAAGGATAAACCGTGGCATTTTATTACGGAGTGCGAGAAACTGTAAATATATAACTGAAATTTATATAACAGGTATTGATCGTACGTACAAAAATGCACCGTTGCAAGCAAGAAAATATAGTTAACTTTTCCAATGACAAGTATATGAAGTATACATATGAAGTATATATGAAGTATATTAGGTCTAAGATGGCGCTTATTAGGCCTAGCATTGTTTATTTTGGCCTGAGACCAATTAGGTGGTCGAGTCCCTGTTTCAGGTATTCCAATTCTTCAAGAAATCCTATAAGGAATCCTATAAGAAATTCTATAAAGAAAAGCGTCATATTATTAGGTTTAGTAAACCTCTTCTCCCCCTCCCACCCCCACCATACCACACCATCATGACCCCCAACACCATAACCCCAACCATCCCCCACCACCATCCCCCACCACCATCCCCCCCCCACCACCATCCCCCCCCCCACCACCATCCCCCACCACCACCATCCCCCACCACCATAACCCCCTCTCCGTTCTCCCCCCCAAACGAATGCATAGAACTAACCTTGGGACATGGGGGAGGAGTGCAGGGAAGGGATGAAGGGTAGGGGTGAGGAGTGAGGAGGAAGGGGTGAAAAGGAAGGGGTGTGGGGGGGGGGGAAGAAGTAAGGGGTAAGGGGGGGGGGAGAAAATAGGCAACACTCTCGCTCGTTTTAATAAATGGTAATAAATTCCTTGTGTAATCAGTATGCACCCTGACCCATGCTTTATTGAGTACTGTGAATAACGTCGTTACTACTCTCTCTCTCTCTCTCTCTCTCTCTCTCTCTCTCTCTCTCTCTCTCTACCTGATTTACATTTTATCTACGTCGTCCACTTACGAAACCGCTACATCTCTCCGCCATCACTGCAGATTAGTGTGTATTTAAATAAAGAGTTCGTGAGGTTGGAAACCCGAGTTTTTTTTATTGTTATTAAGTGTTTAATAAAGGGGAGACCGAGCTGCCTTTAGGCGAAGTGGTACACACACACACACACACACACACACACACACACACACACACACAGGTTTCGTACACGTAAATACCTGATGACTCTTAGGCTTGATAATCACTGGGTCGTGTGGCACTTGTTATGACGGAATTTCAAGGTAATTATCCTAATCAACGCGTGGCGTTAATTAGTCGGGGGGTTAATGATGTTTTTTTTTTACTTTGGATTGGATTTACTAGTGTTAATTACATATTTTCCTGATTCGTTATTTTCCTGAAGATTATTTTAATTCTTTATTTTTTTTTTTTTTTTGCCTTTTGATGTAATTGGTCGTTAGTTTAACGACGACCTGATCGCTCTGTACCGTTCATGAAATAGAAACAAGCGTTGCCAACCACCGAGGCTGGTCGGGGGGTCCTTGTTGGCCCCTTGTTAATGAGAGGTGTGGCACCGCTGGTGGTTCTGGCACCACTGTTAAGTCTTCAATCTTAATAGCATTTCGTTCAACCATTAACAACCTAATTGTTAATGTAGATTTTGTACGAGCACGTGGATAGTCCGAATCGTCATAATAATCCCCAACAGATAACTCTAAACTCCGTGAAATTAGTCAGTGGAAAAAGGACATAAATTATATTGTCTTTCGCGTGCATTACTGCCGCCTTTCCTCCGAGTGAGAGGCGCTGGCAGTGTTCAGAACGTTTCATACATATTCCAGCAGCTTCATGTACCTTCAGAGAGAGCCATCAAATGTTCATATATACATCCTTACGGAAATGTTTCACCACTTTGTTGAATATCATCCAGCGAGACCCAGCCGACCGGAGGGGCTAGATCAATCCCTTCACTACGATGAACAAGTCTTAATACGCCTCGACACGCTTGGAAAGATCGTCTGTCTGCTGTCTGTGTCTGTCTGTGGGTGTCATAACGGGGTCCTTGAATATTTAAAAGTCGATCTGGGACCCCGCTTATCAGAACAAGGAGGTGGGGGGAAGGGGTGGGGGTAGGGGGGGGGGAAGAGCAGCGTAACAACCAGAGTGTAATTAGCACAATTTTAATGAGCGGTGATCCGGGTAACGAGCTGTTCACCTATTTAACAACTGGCAGCATCTTCAGCCGGGCGAGGGCGCGTTTTCGAGCGAATATCGCCCTTGTGCCGCTGTGTTTTGGGGGCGGAGGTAGCGTGCTTGGTGTTGGTATGGGGGTAGGAGGGAGGGAGGGGGGAAAGTGGGCCACCACCCACCCCCGCCCTCATGGGTGGCGCCGCCGCCGCCCCCCGCCACCGCCCCCCGCCACCGCCCCCCTCTCTGTCACTCACACCCGGGGGGATACGCACAAGGATAATAGGTCTTACGCACTTACGCCATAGGAAGACGCGCCCCATCGCTCGCCCTTTTAATAGGGGACTGTTAAAATGACGCCTGCAAACTGCACCGAGCTAAGGGTGGAGGGAGGGGAAGGGGGGAAGGGGGCGAGGGGGCGAGAGGGAGAGAGGAAAGGGGGGGGGGGAGTAGTGAGAAAGCGGGGAGGTTAATTTCCCCCCCTTCCCCCCCCCCCTGGGCTAGCGCCGAGAGGGGCGATAATTGCTCGCTCCGGGAAATATTCTCGCCAGAGTTTTCCTAATTACAGTTCATCATGTTTTTTACCGAAATATTTTCTCTCTCTGGGGCAGGGGAGAGGGGGGGGGGGAGAGGAGGGACTTTATTTTGCATTCTGGGGGGGAAACCGACCCCCCAGGCACCCTGGGGTCGGGGGGTCACAAGAAAACACCCCATAACACTCACTTTCCCCAGCGATTCAATGTCTCCAGAAAGAGGGGGGGGGGAAGGAAATAAAGAAAAATAAGGAGGCAGCAAGCAAGAGACTTTCAGAGTACCTTCGTGTAAATACCTATTATGACAAAGGCAACACAGACCATTCTGTGGCTGTGAGGGGGGGGGGGTGGGAGAGAAGGGGGTAGAAAAGGTGGGAAGGGGTTTGGAATGGAGGAAGAGTGGGAAATGGGTTGCAATGGGATAGGAGGGATGAATGAGAGAAGAAGAAGAAGAAGGAGAAGAAGTGGAAAATAATAAAAAAGGAATGAAGGTGTTACAAAGAAATGAGTATATAAGGAGTTAAAATGAGATCAATAAAAATCACCCCCCATTCCCATGAGGAAAAATGGAAGTGAGAATAGGGGTGCGGAAAGAGATGGGGGGAGGGGGGAAAGTGGAGTTAAATTGGGAACGGATTGGATGGGGGAGGGGGGGGGGGCAGGAGAATAGGGATAGGTGGATTGGAACCACTGTGGATGTCAACACCCCAATTACAGGACCGTGACAATGACATTAGAGAATGGGATGCTGAGACCAGTCAAGGGGTACTAGGATAACTAGGATATTCCTGCTATGATGGATGCTGATGGTGGCTGCTAGGATCGATGTAACTGTCTAGTGCATAATTGACTGTTGCTAGGAGGATAATGATGGGATGTTGGGATGGGGAGATAATGATGGCGACGATAGGAAGGGAAGATAATGATGGGGGATACTGAAAGGTGATAATAATGGATAAGGGGTGATAATAGTGACGGGATAAGGGGGTGATAATAGTGACGGGATAAGGGGGTGATAATAGTGACGGGATAAGGGGTGATAAAAGGGGTAGGGTGAGAAGTGACAATCATGAGAAGGCGTGAGGTGGAGTGTAAGGGGAAGAAAATAGTGATGGGGTGAGTAGTGGAGATAGGGGGAAGGGTGGTAATGGTGAGGGGAGGGGGGGGTGGTTGACAATAGTAATGGGGGTGAATGGTAGTGAGGCAGGATACCACATAAACCTGGATTCAATAGGTTCAACGAAAGAATGAATAAACGCGATTCAAGAAGCTGCCTCCTCGCTTCTTCACCCCCTACATGATGAGGCCTACACCCTACATGATGAGGCCTATATCCTACATGATGAGGCCTACACCCTACATGATGAGGCCTACACCCTACATGATGAGGCCTACACCCCCTACATGATGAGGCATCGTTGACACACTACTGGACATCAAGGCACGTCACTCCACGATTCACAGTGTTTGCTTAGATTCTCTGAGGCGTCCAAGTGGTTGTTTACACCCTGTCGAGGCGTCAGAATGTTTGTTTACATCCAGTGATGCGTCACATTGTGTCTTAAGCACCGGAGCTTGAGTCACTCGTCATCAACTGAGTCAATCCTTCACCGGGGGAAAGTGTAATCCCCGATATTTAACACGGCTCATACACAACGTATCAACACACTTAGAACCAAGCCCACGAGGTGCTTAAAGAAACAGTCCCCAGGGGAGAATGTCTTGCTCAGACCTTCACCGTACAAGGCCTGAGAAGGGGAAATATGGGGCCTGAGATCTCACTCCTGAACTCTCAGTCTGAAACTGCCTGAATCTCGGATTTGAATCTCTTCCCCCTTAGAGTTACCACACAAACTCAACACATGAAACTCAGCTCCACCCACGTCAGAAACTTGCTGGTCTATAGGATACTGTCCAGCAAGGCTTAGGATGGTCTGCCACTGGGGAAAAACCATCCTAAGTTACAAGGATGGTCTTCCGCTTTCAGACCTCAGGACCCGACTTAGAGAGTTGACACAGTTGCAGATATCTTACAATATGGTAACAAGTAGCAGTATAACAAGTAGCAATATAACACACACCAATATGATAACAGGAACATTACACAACGTAGCAAAATTATTGTACTCGATATATTGAGTTAAAGCCATTGAAGCACTCCCGTATACAATCTATTGTCATTCTTAATTCTTTTACGATTCCCGGCTAGAGGAAAACAAAAAATATATTGAAGGATTTATACGTGGTACTAAAATTGGACACCACATAAAAAGGCAGAAAATAGGTTCCCATCAACTAAGTCATTAACATGAATATTAGAAATTATCGAGTGAGAGATAAATTATGTGTGTGGTGTGTCCTTGTTAAACAAGATTGTCCTAGTTAGGAAAACGGGCGTGTTTGGCAGTAATTAAACCTATAAGATAAACACTTTTATGGCTTGCATTGGGTGGCACTATACTCTCCGGGATTCGAACCCAGGCCGCCAAGTAACAGCCCACTTCTATACCCAATCAACCATGGTTTTGGTCGTGTGTGTGTGTGTGTGTGTGTGTGTGTGTGTGTGTGTGTATGTGTGTGTGTGTGTGTGTGTGTGTGTGTCAATATGTATGCCACTAAATTCGTATAGTCAGCGCCCCAGTTAAGCTCCCGGGCAACGCCGGGTACCCCGAATTAGTACCAACAACGACAATAACATTAACAGTAACATAACAATTAAAGAACAAATAATGCTACATACTATTGTTAATATTAGTTCAATTTAATTACCCCGCTTCCATATTCATTAGCATGGAGGAGGAGGGAAGGAGGGAAGAAGGGAATTATCAGGCGAAAGCACCAAGCCATTACAACTATATAGCCCTTGCAAGGAGTCAGGATAAGGGTTTGGGATGGGACTGGGGGATGGGGGGGGGCAGGGGGGAAAGGAATGATGCCCAACCACTTGGACGATCGGGGATTGAACGCCGACCTGCATGAAGCGAGACCGTAGATTTTCGGACCCTGGATGCCTTAAGCTCAATTAACCTCCCTCGTTTGGGAAATTTTGGAGTGGGGTGGAGGAGCCGAGGGAGGCGTGGGCGTCGGATGTATCTCATCTGGAGTCCATCACATGTCGGGGTGTCTGAGGGAAGGAGGCTGATGAGAGGGGGGGACCCAGATGGCTTGGTCCCCCCTCAAAGCGGTCCTTCCCCCATTTGGAGACTTCCTGTCCGGATGCTGGGGGAGCTGCCCCTTTGTGCCGTTGTTGGGGTGCCGTGGCCGTCTCCCCCTACAAGGCGGAGGGGGGCAAAATAATAATAATAAAAGATGGTGGTCCATCTCTGGTCATGTGGTGTGTGTGATGCCGAGGCTGTGGCAGAATGTGTTTGATCGTATTCATGTTGGCTACTCCTTCAGGGCGCTCACCGAGGTCCTCCTTTCTTCCTGTGATGTCGGTGGTGTTCCTCTTAGTGTGGGGCACCTTCCTGGTGGAGATTCCTGCTCTGGGAGAGCTTGGACTCGAGGACCTTTGAGGTTGTAGAATGCTTCGAGGATGGTATTTGATCTATCTCACGCTAGATACATTTTTTTCATTGAAGAGACTATTGTCTCCTCTCAGTGATTTGGGTTATTTGTGGTTAACAACAGAGGATAATTTGTAAATGGTTTAAATAATACTGAAATGATTAAGAAACAGGGGTGCAAGGCAACGTAATTAAACTTACAGACTACACTATAATGGACTTGGTGATCAGTTGAAACAATTACAAACAAGCCATTCGCTCAAAATATGCTGCTTCTTTATGGAAAGAATGTGGAAGTACAAATAATTTAAGCCGCCAAGTACTTAAGAAGTACTTGTCTACTCCGTTTTTCAATGTGTACAAGGAACTACTGTGAACTATATCACTTTGTAAACAATGGAACTGATGTAAATGCCCTTGAAAGAATACATAAAAAGATAACCTTGTTCATCCTGGATATTTTGAACCTCGCGTATGAAAATTAACTATGAAATCTTAGTTTATACTTCTGAGCATAAACAGTAGAGAAGGAGACAGGAGTCACTCATGACTATAAGTCACAGGAGACAGGAGTCACTCATGACTATAAATCACAGGAGACAGGAGTCACTCATGAATCACTAACTCACAAAAGGGCGTTCGGTCAGGTCGAGTTCCTAGAATTTCTTGATTTGATCAATGGCAGTCTTTAGCGGGTCGGTGTCACCCTAGATGCCCGTGGCGAAACGGGCATCTGGTCGACCTAAATACCGGGTAGATCCGGAAGGCTTCGTTACCCGAGCAAGCCGGATACCCTCTTTACAAAAAAACTAAAAAAAAAAAAAAAAATGACAATGTACTGAAATGTGAATATAGAAAACCGTAGAGTTTAATTAGTTGTAATTGGGAGTCAGAAATACTAGCCGGATACCCTCTTTACAAAAAAACTAAAAAAAAAAAAAAAAATGACAATGTACTGAAATGTGAATATAGAAAACCGTAGAGTTTAATTAGTTGTAATCAGGTTGGGTTACCGTTACCTGTGGCAGGTGGCTGCAGGTGACGGGTCTCCCAATCCTGAGCACTCCAGTTGCAAACTCTGTGAGCAGGAACTACGGCATGATCTCCCGCACTACATCACTGAATGCCCAGTTATTAGACCTTTCAGACCAGTTGGCATGAGGTACCTGGAGCTTTGCAATTACTTTATTCACTCTCGTATTCTTGAAGATATCCTCACAGTATACCCAAAATTTGCCAGTGCAGGCTATTAAACACATGGCCCTGTATGACTAACCATCCTGCGAGATGGGGACTTGTATTACCACTGCTACCTTATTCAATCTTGTGTTGTTGATATCCTCAAAATGCATCCGGAGTCTGCCAGTGCAGACCGCCTATCACATGTCTCTGTATGACTAACCATCCTGTGTGATGGGGATTTTATAGCATCACCTAGTTAGCTTTTTTTGACACACTGTACTCCACTTCATATAGTCTAGGGTAGCTGCACTAATGCAGATGTACCTAATGTGTTAATAAAAAAAAAAAAAAAAAAAAGTCAGAAATACTGACTCCCAACGACCTGAAAGTACTAGTATAAAAAGCTATGATCTGTTCAGATGTGAAACCTATATCTATGGGCAGCACAAAACGTCCACTAGACTGTACGACACAGTGGTTGCAAGGATCAGGTTGGGTTACCGTTAACTGTGGCAGGTGGCTGCAGGTGACGGATCTCCCAATCCTGAGCACTCCAGTTGCAAACTCTGTGAGCAGGAACTACGGCATGATCTCCCGCACTACATCACTGAATGCCCAGTTATTAGACCTTTCAGATCAGTTGGCATGAGGTACCTGGAGCTTTGCAATTACTTTATTCACTCTCGTATTCTTGAAGATATCCTCACAGTATACCCAAAATTTGCCAGTGCCGGCTAGTAAACACATGGCTCTGTATGACTAACCATCCTGCGAGATGGGGACTTGTATTACCACTGCTACCTTATTCACTCTTGTGTTGATGATATCCTCAAAATGCATCCGGAGTCTGCCAGTGCAGACCGCTTATCACATGCCTCTGTATGACTAACCATCCTGTGTGATGGGGATTTTTTAGCATCACGTAGTTAGCTTTTTTGACACACTGTACTCCACTTCATATAGGATAGCTGCACTAATGCAGATGTACCTCATGTATTAATAATAAAAAAATTAGCATGACTTTCGACACACTCTGTATTCACCTTCATATAGTGTAATGTAACTAGTTCTTGACACACACTGTACTCCTCTTCATATAGTCTAAGGTAACTAGTTCTTGACACACACTGTACTCCTCTTCATATAGTCTAAGGTAACTAGTTCTTGACACACACTGTACTCCCCTTCATATAGTCTAGGGCAGCTGCACAAATACAGATGTACCTAAATGTGTTAATAAAACAAATAATTCACTTTCGTATTCTTTTGAGAACAAACTTATAATGAACCCAAAGACCCAAAGTTCGCCAGTTTGCGGTTGCTGATCGCGTGACCCGAAGAATGACTGACCATTCTGCGAGACAGGGATTTGACCATTCTACGAGACAGGGATTTGACCATTCTACGAGACAGGGATTTGACCATTCTGCGAGACAGGGATTGTTAGTAATGCATTACTCTCGCTCTTGACACAAACTATACAGCCCTTCATATAGTCAAGAGTAGCTGCATAACTGCGGATGTCCCTAAGCATGTTAATAAAAAAATAAATAAATAAAAGTTGACACTCGCTGATCCAGGTCAATGTAGTGGCAATCCTCGGAAAATTGACTTTCAATCCGCCTACACAAGTTGACTGTCAACCTGTCTACAAAAGATTTTATTAAACTATACATAAGAGAATTCAGTGGAACTTATCTACAGATGTGTTATATTTTCAGTGAAGGTTAATCAGCCTATCCTCCTGTTATCGTTGTACTTATAGTAACGATGAATAGGCCTATGAATATTTAAATTTGTGTTATATTTAAGTTTTAAAACATTGTTTACTTATGTACTTGAGTTGACTTTCACAATTTATTTATAAGAGTTGATTAAATCCCATCTGCAAGAGTTTTCAGTAAACTAACATGTTAAAGTTGACGTCAACCCATCTTCAATAGTTTACCATCTCTCTCTCTCTCTCTCTCTCTCTCTCTCTCTCTCTCTCTCTCTCTCTCTCTCTCTCTCTCTCTCTCTCTCTCTCTCTCTCTCTCTCTCTCTCTCTCTCTCTCTCTCTCTCTCTCTCTAATTTCTCGTATACATTTTCTCTCATTTCTTAGCTCCTCCTTCACCTACAAATCCTCCCCTTCACCCACCCACCCCCTTATCCTCCTGGGTCCCCCCCATTCTCCTTCCTCCCCATTTATCACCATTTTTCTCCTCCCTGGTGACGTATGTGGGCAGGGAGAAGCGGTAAGCAGTATTTCAGCAACTTTTTTGACGCCTCTTTACACCTTTGGCCCTAAACCCCGGCTAATTTGCAGGCTTCCCTGCCTGTTTCTCTCCCACTGTCGGAGTGTCACTCTGGCTGACTTTATGACTCGGGAAAGACTGGCTTTACAATTCATATAAGTCTGTCTTTATTATTTGTATACGTCTGGCTTTACGAGTGTTAAGAGCTTTACAACTGGCATAAGATTAGATTAATGGATGGTAAAACGATGTTTTTTTTTTTTCAATTGGTATAAATCTGGCATTGCGATAAACACTTGACCCGGCCATAAAGCTGGGATTACATCGAGCTTTATGTTTGGCATTAAGTTTGGCTTTAGGAATGGATTTATACCATGATTTGCTACTGTCGTTTCGGGTTGGATTTGTGGACAAGCGTCTGTATCTTGGAGGATGGCTTAATCGCTGGCTTTAACACTGGCTTTAAAGATAGCCTTAAAGATATCATTATGGCTTGCTGTACGCGTCTTGCTTAGTAGCGTTAGAAGAGCTGTATCGCTGTGTCTGTAATCTATTTCAGACATAAAGTAATGGTTTATAAAATTACTTCGTATCTGAGGCAAGTTTTGCGAGAGAGTTTTTACAACAGCTGTTATGCCTTTATCATAGGCGTCATTTTCAGCCGTATTTACGACTGGCATTAGGGTGGGATTAATTCTAGCTTTGTGACTGGTTATGTCTTTTTTTTCTATTTCAGTGATTGTAAGTCTGGTTCTTTAGCTAAATATTAGACTCTATATTAGACTCAAATATATAGATATTTGACTCTATATCTGACCCACTCTACTGGGAACTCTGACCCACTCTACTGGGAACTCTGACCCACTCTACTGGGAACTCTGACCTACTCTACTGGCCACTCTGACCTACTCTACTGGCAACTCTAACCTACTCTACTGGGAACTCTGACCTACTCTACTGGCCACTCTGACCTACTCTACTGTCAACCCTGACCCACTCAACTGTCATGTGTCATGATTATCTTCATAAGGTCACGTGACCCTAACAGTGTAAACAGTGGATATGACGTCAGAGATCAACAAAATATGTATAAAAGGTATACGTACCTTGTATACAAAGTATACACGGTCATATAAATTAAAAACAAAATCCCCCCCAGAGAATTCTTCATGCAGGTTGTAGGGTGAGTTTGACCCCTTCCCCCAGAGAAGAATGAATAATATTGTGAGGTAGAGTGGTATCAGAGCAGTGTACTGTCACGTGTATGACACGCGGCCCGGCACGTGTTTGAGAGAGAGAGAGAGACCCCCATATGTGGCGTTAGGTGTGTGTGAGAGACCCTCAATCTCTCTTTCCCCCCCCATTTCCCCATCTTTCCCAATCTCTTTCCCCATTTCAATATTTCCAACTTCATCCATTAAATTGAGGCTACGATCATTTCCCTTTCTCTTCTTCCTCACTGTTTTTTTTCCTTTTTTCCATCCTCTCCTGTCTCTCTCTCTCTCTCTCTCCCTCTTTCCCTCCCTCCATCCCATTCTCTCCCACCTCCCTCCCGTCCCACAGACAGGCAGGAATATTTACATGATCGGCGGGAGTCACTGCCATAAGGCCTGGGATTACAGCAGAGAGGAGCGAGCTGTCCCCGAGAGTGAAGGATTTGGGATTTGATCCTAATGCCCCGGGGGACACCTCCATGCTCTCCTGATGCGCTTTTGTTAACTTTTCACCGTGTTGTTACTTTATGTGTTCGGTGGGGGGGGGGAGGGGGAGGGGGGGTGATGTGTACTGACCTGTTTGTGTTCACTTATTTGTGCCTGCAGGATCGAGCATTGGCTCTTGGATCATGCTTTTTTTAGCCAGCGATTGTTTATAGCAATGACTCGGTTTCTATTTCCCTATCATATCTAGGGAAATAGGATATGTAGAGTGTGTGTGTATGTGTGTGTGTGTGTGTGTGTGTGTGTGTGTGTGTGTGTAAAAGTTTAATTTTCTAATGAGATATTGGACGAATAGGAATTAAGGAACATATAATAAAAGGCGCAGGAGGGGGGGGGGGGAACAATAAGGATAAAGGATGGCAAACATTCCTTGCCAAAGTACGAAAAGGCAAACACAAGCGAAACACACAAAGAAAAACATGAAAAGTGCAAACTCATATACACACATGAAAAACGTCGAACATTTCAAAACCCAAAAAAATAAAAGTGGAAAATATGCACAGCAGTAACATATGAATACTCACACACACTCACACACACACGCACACACACGCACACATACTCACACACACTCACACAT
This sequence comes from Procambarus clarkii, assembly GCF_040958095.1. Lineage (NCBI taxonomy): Eukaryota > Metazoa > Arthropoda > Malacostraca > Decapoda > Cambaridae > Procambarus > Procambarus clarkii. The sequence goes on along the minus strand of NC_091175.1, from coordinate 12,256,634 downwards.
ACACGCACACATACACGCACACATTCACACACTCACACTCACTCACACATACACACACTCACACACTTTCTCTCTCTCTCTCTCTCTCTCTCTCTCTCTCTCTCTCTCTCTCTCTCTCTCTCTCTCTCTCTCTCTCACACACACACACACACACACACACACACACACACACACACACACACACACACACACACACACACACACGCGCGCGCGCGCGCACACACACACACACACGCGCGCGCGCAGCCATCTGTTCCTCCAGCCTCTGTCTCTCTTGAAACACCTTCTCCTAGCTCTATATCCGTATATTTATCCATTTATGCATTTACAAATCCTTATCTCCTCTATTCCTCTTGTCTCTCCTACTCCCCGCGCCATCACCCCTTCCTTCTATCCCACTCCAGCCGGAGATATTGCCGTCCTTCGCCTCTTCCTCTTTATCCACCACGTTCCTGCCTCTCGAGACTCCTCCTTTTCCTCCTACTATTCCTAATCATCGTTATCCTTAACCTTTACTACATCTTCAACCTCCTCTTCCACCTCATCACTTTATCCTGTACCCTCAGTCTCTCTCTCTCTTGCTTCTGCCTGCATTCTTCCTCTTTCTCTCTCACCCTGATTACCCTCCTCCTTCTTCCACTTCTCTCCCCCCCCACCCCCCTCCTCTCCTCTCCCTCCTCTGCCTCTAACCTTCTTAGCCTCGTAGTCGTCTTACCTCTTTCTTTAAATCTCCATGTAAAAATTTTAAAGGATTTTCCCTTCTGGGTTTTCCAATACTGCTTAAAATCCATTCCCCAGGCGAGTGGATCGTAAGACTGCATCCTTTCTTAAAGCCAAATTGGAAAGTCATGTCTTGAGATCAATAGTTTTTGACACATTTTGGAACCAAGGAGGTTTACAGAAAGAATAAGAGAGAGAGAGAGAGAGAGAGAGAGAGAGAGAGAGAGAGAGAGAGAGAGAGAGAGAGAGAGAGAGAGAGAGAGAGAGAGAGAGAGAGAGAGAGAGACTAGGAAAGTGAAAGGAGAAGAAAGGAAGGGGGTATAGGGGGGTTGAAGTGAATGAGTTAGGAAGGAGATATCTCTCAGTGAGATGCATGTGTCTACTCCCTTCACTTACGCCTTGCAACGTTCTTGCAAGACGTTTAGGCTTCCCCATAAGGGCCCCATTTTGGTTACCCCTCGTGCCCACCCCACCGTAGGCTAAGACAAGCCAAAGGCAAGACTAGGGCAAGCTAATGGAGTCTAAGGCAAGTCAAGCTGGACCAGACATCTTTCAATCTTTTGTTACGTTAATGGCCCTTTTTAGAGGAATGAGAGGATGTTAAGGGAGAGAGAGAGAGAGAGAGAGAGGAGTGAGAGGGAGAGACAGAGACAGGCAGACAGATAGACAGATAAAGACGGAGAGAGACAGACGCAGACAGTCAAACTCGGTGCCAGAGTTTCCAACCAATTTCATGGAAAACTCCATGGGACTTAGCCACTTTTTTAATGAGTGCAGTGAGACTGACCCCCCAGATCCGACCGTGTTAGGCTCCTACCCCTCAGCAATCACCGTACAAATTGCAAAATGTCTAGCCTCTAACCTTGGACAAAAATTCAAACTGACAACTTCCTATTATAAACATAGAATAACACACAGGTAAATGATTTAAAACGGGTAATATAGACAATATATATGGCATGCATGCTTCCCCTTCCCCCCCCACCCCCCCTCCCAGTCTCCTCTTCATTCACCCACTCCCCCCCACCTTCATTACCACGACCCCACCTGTGTGGCTATTGCTCACATTACCTACTGTAAGATTCAGAGGGGGATATGATCACAACATTCAAGATGCTGATGGGATTAGACAAGGGGATACGACAACCTCTTCAATTCGAAAGAAAGCATGGCAGGAGGACACAGGTGGAAGCTGGAATCTCAAATGAGCCGAAGGAATGTAAGGAAATACCCTGTACGGTGTGGTCAACACGTGGAATGCACTGAAATAAGAAGTTGTGGAAGCCACCTCCACCCACAACTTTAAAAGGTCAGATTCGACAAAGAATTCTGACACGGAATAGTTCAATTATAACGCAACAGGTACAGCAAGACTTGTTGGCGAGGCATTAAGAGGCGAACCTCACTACCCCCTAGACCTTGGTAGGTAGGTACTGATGTGTATAGAAGTACCCCTTACTACCAACATCACCACCACCACAACCACCACTACAACCATCACCACCTCCACCACCACAACAACCACCACCACCTCCACCACAATCAACACACCAACCACCACCAAGTCTCCCGTACAGAGCCAACACACTTCAGACCATATTGATCATTTAGCAGTTAACCCAAGCAGGTGGTGAGAGGGGGTGAGAGGGGGGGGGGGGGAGGGGGGGAATAGGCGGGGAAGGAAGATGTAGTAGTGGTAAGGGGGGGGGGAGGGAGAAAAGAGATGACTTGACAGCTCTTGACAAGCTGTTGAGACCCCACATGCCCTCAAACCTGCCAAGAACCCTCCCAGCTGTCAAGTCAGAGGCATATCCCCTCTTCCAGTGGGAAAGGAGTTCCTCTTCCAGCCAAGGCCCACAGGAACTCCTCCCCCACCCCCCCCCCCCTACCCCCCCACCAACAAGGAGACAGACAGACAGACAGACAAGGCAAGGCACAAGGGGGGTGGGGGTGGGGGGGAGGGTGGGGTGGGGGGAGGGGGGGGGTGGGGGGTGGGGGGGTGGGGGGGGGGGTGGGGTTCGTGGCTAATGAGTCATAGTGTGATTAGTTACGTCCCAGATTGTTACCGAGTTGATTGGCCAGTTGGTCGGTGGAAGGAATGATATTCCTAATTGGTTGTGGATCATTAGAAGATGGGGAAGGATAGGCAGGAGAGGGGGAAGGTAAGGGAAGGTAAGGGAAGGCGAGAGGAAGGTAATGGTAGATGAAGGGTAAAAGATAAGAGGGGGGGAAGAGGGGGAATCTAGAGGGAGGGTGGAGGAATAGGGAGAAGGGGGGGATTTTAATGGTCGTTAGTAGATATATTTACTAAATGATGGTAACCATCTCTTAGATACGACTACCTCTAGTGCCTCTATCCCCCCCCCCCCACCTCCTCTCCATGTATCTAGAGGAAATAGGAGGATGAGAAATCACAGTAACGTGCCTGCAAAAATGCTGACCAAACCACACACTAGAAATTGAAGGGACGACGACGACGTTTCGGTCCGTCCTGGACCGTTATTGAGTCGCCTGTGTAAAGACTTGATAATGTCCAGGACGGACCGAAACGTCGTCGTCCTTTCAATTTCTAGTGTGAGGTTTGGTCAACAAGAAATAGGAAGCATAATAGGGGTAGAGAGAGGGAAAGAGAGAGAGAGAGAGAGAGAGAGAGAGAGAGAGAGAGAGAGAGAGAGAGAGAGAGAGAGAGAGAGAGAGAGAGAGAGAGAGAGAGAGAGAGAGAGAGAGAGAGAGAGAGAGAGAGAGAAAGAGAGAAAGAGAGAGAGAGAGAGAGAGAGAGAGAGAGAGAGAGAGAGAGAGAGAGAGAGAGAGAGAGAGAGAGAGAGAGAGAGAGAGAGAGAGAGAGAGAGAGAGAGGAGAGAGAGAGAGATAATTATCTGGGGAAAGCGCCAAGCCATTACGACTATATAGCACTTGGAAGGGGTCAGGATAAGCATTTAGGATAGGACGGAGGGAAAGGAATGGCGCCCAACCACTTGGACGGTCAGGGAGTGAACGCTGAGGAGAGGGAGCAAAGTTATGTGTGGTGAGGGTCAATGAATGACCTTGCTGTGAACGCCACGATGAGCATTTTGCGAGCCTCTATGACATTTAGTACATCTGTTTTTGTCCGTAGGGGATAATGTATGCGTCAAAATACGATGTACTCGAACGCTTTTAAGCAAGTATATGCTTTATAGAACGCCGTATTCTGCCCGTTGGGGGGAGGGGGGGGGGATATTTTGGCGTCAAAATATGATATTATTTAAGAGGTCAAGTTGAACAGAGACTGTCTAGTTGTACAGCGTGTACACAGAGTCGCTAGTGTGGTCTGGTCGTGTGGTACAGCCACCAGTAACTGTGCATCACTCGACCCCCATCAATCACCAAGTGACTCACCAAATTGCATCACTGTGGTTTATTTAAATTCAGGGTTCAAATTGCAAATTACCGCGACGTATTATTCAATGTTGCTCAGATTGCTATCTCTCTCCCCCCCTCCGCACTAACTTACCAGTCACTGCTGTAAGCTATCCTCCACCAGATCAACAGTCACTACTGTAAGCTATCCTCCACCAGATTAACAGTCACTGCTGTAAGCTATCCTCCACTAGATTAACAGTCACTGCTGTAAGCTATCCTCCACTAGATTAACAGTCACTGCTGTAAGCTATCCTCCACCAGATTAACAGTCACTGCTGTAAGCTATCCCTCACCAACCCGTCACTGTTGTAGACCAACACACACATGTAGGTAACTAAGTAAACACCAACATGAAACCATTGACCATGATAGACGAGAGATACCCGGTTGATACCTAGCTGATACCTGGTTGATACCTGGTTGATACCTGGTTGATGGGGTTCTGGGAGTTCTTCTACTCCCCAAGCCCGGCCCCGAGGCCAGGCTTGACTTGAGAGAGTTCGATCCACCAGGCTGTTGCTTGGAGCGGCCCGCAGACCCACATACCCACCACAGCCCGGTTGGTCCGGTACTCCTTGGAGAGGCAGCCAGTGATCACAGCGTAACAGTCTCCGGGTGTATAGTGACAAAGGAAGGACAGCATCTCGGAAAGGAGGGATGATACCAGAAGGTTAGAGAATTCCTGGAGGGAATTCGGAAGAAAATCAACACAAGACTTCGGACCGCATAACAAGCCAATTCAAAGAAGCTTAAGACAGATTCATACCACCACCACTGACAGGTAAGTGAATCAAGCAGAGCATCTCCTCATTGTTCAGCAGGCAGTGCCTGATGGAGGCAAAGAAGGGACAAAGAGCATGGCAGAAGAAGAGGTGGATATAGAACAAAAGGAAATCACAATGTACGCAAAAGAGCATAGAACAGGTAGACAGAAACCAGAGGGATGGAGGAGAAGGAAGGAGACTTTCAGGAAGAAGCCCCAAGCCATTACGACTATATAGCACTGGGAAGGGGTCAGGATAAGGATTTGGGATGGGACGGGGGGAAAGGAATGGTGCCCCAACCACTTGGTGGACGGTCGGGGATTGAACGCCGATCCTGCATGAAGCGAGACCGTCGCTCTACCGTCCACCCCAAGTGGCTGAGGATGGAGGAGAAGAAGAAGAAGAAGTACGAGAATGACGTAGCATACAAGATTAAGGAGGAGCCGAAACTGTTCCATAACCACATCACGGAGGGGAGGGAGGGAGTTATCAAGGGAAAGCGCCAAGTCATTACGACTATATAGCACTGGGAAAGGATCAGGATAAGGATTTGGGATGGGACGGAAGGGGAGGAATAGTGCCCAACCACTTGGACGGTCGGGGATTGAACGCCGACCCACATGAAGCGAGACCGTCACTCTACCATCCAGCCCAAGCGGTTGGGCACCACATCACGGACTCCTCATAAGATAGGGAGGACCAGGCGGACGAATGATAAAGATGAAACAAAACCTTTTAAGAACACACACTGCAGAAAAAAACTCAAACTGTAATGTGAGTGAGATAAAAGAATACGAAACATCTACATTAATTAGAAGAGCAACAATCTCCAGGACTTGCTAAGACATCGACTTGGATGTTTAAAGACACTGCACAAGCACTGTGCAATCTGCTTGCAATAGCATTGTCATTCTTCTCTGGAAACTAGAGAATAGAACAACATTAAAAAGGAAAAGTCCTGCTAGACAAACCTATTAGAGTACCGTAATTAGATAACAGAAATCAAACAAGAGAGAGAATGATAGGCAGACTGCAAATTCCTCGACTGTCAGAAAGCATTTGATATAGCCCCATCACTTGAGAGTCGTACTTAAGCATGAGAAGCACAGGCTGGTGGATCAAAATGACGCCTTAGGTGGGAAGAAGAGTCTCTACCAGGAAGAAGCCAAAGGGTTACAGTGAGAGCGAAAATATCATAGTCGAGAAGAGTTAAATAGTGAGAGCAACAAGGGTCATAAGTGAAAGCTGAGAACTCAAATAAGTCGATGAAATGCAAGGAAATGCTCGTCGCCTCTACGGGTAAGATTATCTTGAGATTATCTTGAGATGATTTCGGGGCCTTAGTGTCCCCGCGCCCCGGTCCTCGACCAGGCCTCCATCCCCAGGAAGCAGCCCGTGACAGCTGACTAACTCCCAGGTACCTATCTTACTGCTAGGTAACAGGGGCATAGGGTGAAAGAAACTCTGCCCATTGTTTCTCGCCGGCGCCCGGGATCGAACCCGGGATCACAGGATCACAAGTCCAGCGTGCTGTCCGCTCGGCCAACCGGCTCCCGGGTAGTCGACAATTGGAAGACCGGAAGACCTTAGGGATACATGAAGGCGTGGAAGCCACCTCCATCCACAAATTTCAGGACAGATTCTACAAAGGAATCTAACGTACGTCAGAACAGTCAAATTATAACGCGACACACACACACACACACACAAACACACACACACACACACACACAAAGTTTGTTATATGACAAAGAGTGCTGGGAAGACGGGACACCACGAGCGTAGCTCTCATCCTGTAACTACACTTAGGTAATTACACTTAGGTAATTACACACACACACACACACACACGCACGCACACACACGCACACACATACACACACACACACACACACACACACACACACACACACACACACACACACACACACACGCACACACACACATACACACACACACACACACACACACACACACACACACACACGCACGCACACGCACACACACCTTCAAGACGCCTGGCATGATACAGTGGGCAGAACACGGGTAAGAGACGTAATGAAGGAGGTATCAAAGACAAGGAGGACAAGGGGGTGAGGGGGGAAGGGGCAGGAGCAGCGCCTCGAGCTGGGGAGAACAAGAATTAATGTGTGAGAGTGAGAGGGAGGAGGGGGAGAGAGAGGGGAGAGGGGGAGAGGGGGAGAGGGGGGGAGAGGGGGAGAAGAGGGCGAACGGTGCTTTCTGGGAATCTTTCAAGGAATTAACACCCAACTTTGGTCACTATGGGTTCAAAAGTCTTCACTCTGTGTCCCAACAGCACTGACATGTCAGTCACACACACACACACACACACACACACACACACACACACACACACACACACACACCCACACATATATATGGACGCCGGTGGCTGTGTGGATAGCACGCTGCTGGACACGTGATCCTGTGGCCTGGGTTCGATTCCCGGCGCCGGCGAGAAACGATGGGCAGAGTTTCTTTCACCCTGATGGTCTGTTACCTAGCAGTAAATAGGTACCTGGAAGTTAGACAGCTGCTACGGGCTGCTTCCTGGTGTGTGTGTGTGTGTGTGTGTGTGTGTGTGTGTGTGTGTGTGTGTGTGTGTGTGTGTGTGTGTGTGTGTGTGTGTGTGTGTGTGTGTGTGTGTGTGTGTGTGTATGTGTGTGTGTGTGTGTGTGTGTGTGTGTGTGTGTGTGTGTGTGTGTGTGTGTGTGTGAAATATATATAGCAGACATATTAAAGGAAAAACAAAATAGGTTAGAAAGGCGGAGTCCAAAGTTAATAGTTCGATTCTGCGGGCACATATAGTAAATACATATACACACACATATCTACACACCCAGAGAGAATTAGGTATGTAAGCAATTATTAACATGGTTTTAGGTAAGGAGAAATCATGCCTAACAAACTTACTGAAGTTCAATGATAAGATAAAGAAAATAAGACTGGATGGAAAAAGTTGGTATTTCTAGAGTGACAAAAGGCTTTATACACAGTACTTTACAAAACATTACTGCACAAACATGATAGAAAGGCAGAAGTAAGTGGGAAAAGACTGACATAGGTAAAAGTCGTTACCTAACTGACGGAAGTCAGAGAGTCACAGTGAAGGGAGAGGAGTCAGACTGGAGTAGAATAACAAACGGATTACCTCAAGGATCAATGCTGGGACCCAAACTATTTATCATTTATGTAAATGACCTAACTACTGGAGCCGAGTTATTTACATAAATGACTCAGACTACAATGTTTACAGTGCAAAATTAATAAGAGTTGTGACATATGAGGAGTGAAAGAATCTCCAAGATGACTTATAAAAAAAAGCTGCAGAGTTGATCCGTAGAGAAATCTCTACTGGATTTCAACACCAGCAAGTGTAAGGTGATGGGAATCGAAACAGATGAAAGGAGACCAAAAGGACACAATGAAGGAGAACTTCCTCCCTATAACGACCCAAGAAGAGACCTGAGAGTGAACATAACACCGAACATAACTCCGGAAGCCTCATATAAAAAAGGATAACATCAGCAGCAAACTCCACATTAGCAAAAGTTAGAACATCATTCAAGATACTAAACGAGGAGCCATTTAGATGACTGTACACTGCCGACGTGAGGCTGGTCTTAAAGAATACCGCCTTATCGTAGAGCCCTGATCTTAGAAAACAGCTTCGGGAACTAGAAAAGGTTCAAAACTTTGCAACGAAGCTCGTCTCTAAGGTGCGAGGGATGAGGTATGAAGAGAGACTGAAAGAACTAAATATGACGACGTTAGAAAAGATGTGTGAGAGAGAGAGGGGGCATAATAGAGACATATAAAATACTCAGTTGGATTACCATGAGTGGGTAAAGAAATGTTCACAATAAATATCAAGAGGACACAGATGGAGGCTATGTCTTAACACTCAGATGAGACACAGATATGTTAGAAAGTTCTCATTTAGCTTAAAGATAGTTGGAAAATGGATTGAACAAAATGAGCAGGTTGTAGAAAGAAACTCTGTCCACAGTTTGACAAGTAAAAAATGCCGGGGAAATACGTCATGAATCATTGCATTAGACAGCCGACTGTTGGAAAGGCGGGGTCGAAGAGCTAAAGCACGACCCTACAGGCACCATTACATAACAGGTAAGTACACCCCCACGGGAGATATCAGTCACCGCATCAATCAGTGAGCGTTCTGCATAAGAAAATAATTAAACCCATTTCCAATTGACGACGACAATTCAAGGTTTAATTAGGATCAGTGAATAAGACAGAAGAAGACCCAATAAACATTAAGAAAGGAGGGAAGGAGAGAATCTTGGTGGTTGTAAAGGGCCTCCTCCTATTCCTCTTCTCCTCTCGTCTTCTCCTCCTCCTCCCCGTCTCCCTCTCCTCCTGCATATTACGCCTGACAAGAGGGCTTCGTAAAGTCCAATACAGTCGTGATTAAGAACATTTTTAATTCTTAGGGTTAATCTTGAGTGGCTGAGACACCTTGAGGAGCCCCGAGGCGACGGACACACAAACACACGCGAGCAACGCTCCAAGTCATATAAGACGACATCAAACCTTTCCCCCCCCCCCTCTCCTTCTTCCTCTCCCCCCTTCTCCTTCCTCTCCTCTCCCTCTCCCTTCCTAACCCCCTAACCCCTCCCCTCGCCCCGTGCCTGCACGAATGTCTCAACCCTTTTGGTTAATGAATATGCGTCTGTCTGTCTGTATCTGTGGCTACGTGTCCACACACACGCTTGCCTGTGTGTGTGTGTGTGTGTGTGTGTGTGTGTGTGTGTGTGTGTGTGTGTGTGTGTGTGTGTGTGTGTGTGTGTGTGTGTGTGTGTGTTTACACCTTCTTGTCTGTCATGTCTGTCCGTCTGTCCTTCCTCTTATATCTGGATTTTTATCCTCTCCAAACATCATTCTTTCCTTACCCAGATGCAGCATCTCTGGGCCAGTTCCTCACACTCTCGTGGCTCTTCACCACAGTCATGCCAAACACCAATTCATACTGGCCGCGAATCATCAAAGGAGAATGAGATGCAGGCAGATTTGGTGACAGGGGGAAGGGAGGGATGGAATTATCAGGGGGGAAAGCACCAAGCCATTACGACTATATGGCACTTGGAAGGGGTCAGGATAAGGATTTGGGATGGGATGGGGGACGGGGGGGTTTAAGGAATGGGGCCCAACCGCTTGTGGACGGTTGGGGATTGAACGCCGACCTGCATGAAGCAAGACCGTCGCTCTACCGTCCAGCCCAAGTGGTTGGGCAATATACATGCCGACAGGCCAATAATCTTGCAATGTAAAGCCAGGATGATTTTTATAACGTACTTAACTCTTTTTTTTTTTTTACTTCCACTCAAGGGGCATTATATTATTTACCTCGCGCTCTTGTAATTTCGCGCTCTTGTAATTTCGCGCTCTTGTAATTTCGCGCTCTTGTAATTTCGCGTTGTTGTAATTTCGCGCTCTTGTAATTTCGCGTTCTTGTAATTTCGCGCAGATTACAATTTTTTGACGGCGCTGCACTTAACTTATTCCCCACCACCTCTCGCAGGCAACACTTACGAAGCCCTGCGCCGTTGGGTTGCACTCACTGCGCCGTTGCCTTGCGCATACTGGTAGTGGACAGTCATTGGTTACCGAAGTGCTTCGGTAAACGTCCATCAATTTCGTTAGGCACATTTTAATAATCCTGGCTCAGTACTCTAATATAACTAGGATGATAAGTGACAATTAAATCAGGGACAGAACCAAGGGGGGAAGGATGTTTATTAATAGCAATAACAAACTATATATATATATATTATATATATATATATATATATATATATATATATATATATATATATATATATATATATATATATATATATATATATATATATATATATATAAGGTACACAGAATCAATGGAAAAGGGAGGAAAGGATATGAGAGAATACCTTTAACCCTAAGCTAATGTACAGACCGCATATAATGGTATTGGAACGCCTTCAACTACCCAAGAGTCTCAAGACAAGACAGAACACGAAACAATGGGTATAAATTGGATAAGTTTAGATTTAGGAAAGACTTGGGTAAATACTGGCTCGGTAACAAGGTTGTTGATTTGTGGAACCAATTACCGCGTAACGTGGTGGAGGTGGGGTCCCTTGATTATTTCAAACATGGGTTGGACATGTATATGAGTGGGATTGGGTGGTTATAGATAGGAGCTGCCTCGTATGGGCCAATAGGCCTTCTGCAGTTACCTTAGTTCTTATGTTCTTATGTTAACATCCCAATGCTCAAGTATAAACTAATTTGCGGGAACAATCACTTACCTATTACTTCAAGAACCTTGCAGCTTCTTCACCATTAAAAAAAACACAGTCAATTCTCTTATTTCTATATTAATATGAGTTTCGCTGGCCCAAGAGCCACAACCCGACTGACTTGTTAACTTAAAAAATCTCTCACTGAGAGTCTATATTTGGAATACTCTAGGCCTATCTAATTCCGGATCAGCAAATTTCCGAATAGTTCTTATGACTGGAGGGTCCAGGATTTAACTGGTGTCAGTGTATAGTTCTTTAACTAGGGCCCACAAGCCCCTCCGCGGGGCCTGACAGCCGAGTAGACAGTGCTCGGGATTCGTAGTTCTGAGGTTCGTAGTTCGATCCCCGGTGGATCTACACTTGAGTACACTCGCTGACACAGAGGTACAGTTATGTCTGCCTATTTACTGTGCTGGTGCTCTCTGGTTACATCTCTGAGGGCGTCAGTAGTCAGCTGCTCTAGTGGCATTCCCACCTCTTGTGTGGAAGAGAGGAGGCAGGAATAGCCCTCTTCCTTTTCCTTCCCACACTCCCTCCCACTTTCCCAGCTCCTTTATCACTTCAAGATGCTGGTGAGGAATGCAGTGATAATGAGGTAGGAGGAACATCATAGCTGCTGCATTACCTACCTTTCTCTCAGCCTCTTCCCCCCCCTCCCCTCTCCCTCTCTCTCCCTCCCTCCCTCCAGCTAAATGAAGATGGCCAGCAAGTGTCGTTTTTCTCCTGGAAAATAGACGACTTGTCCACCCTCTAAGACCCGCTACACGAGTCTTAAGCTTCCGGTAAAAACTCTTTTCTTTTCTTCCTTCTACAATCTCTTCTTCTCTCTCTCCCCCTTTTCATCTCATCTTTTGATACATTGGGTGTCATTACCTCCCCTTTTCACGTATTTTTTCCCAGTTTGTTTTGTAGGCTTTTGTCGTGTCTTTGACATAAAAGAAGGCTTTTTTATTTTTTTTCTTCTCAATCCGGATGGTGATTGGCGAACGCCTTCAAAGTTTGTTTTGGCGTCGTCGTTGCCATGGTGACCATCTGGCATAAATATTGGAATGAATGGGAGTAAGTTTATGTTTTTCTCTATTTTTTTTTTCCTTCTTAGCTCTCCTCTCTCTTTCTCTCTCTCTCTCTCTCTCTCTCTCTCTCTCTCTCTCTCTCTCTCTCTCTCTCTCTCTCTCTCTCTCTCTCTCTCTTCCTCTCACCTCACCTCTCTCTTCCTCTTACATCTCCTCTCCCATTTCTAACCTGTTCGTCATTATTACCCATCAGTTGCTTCCTATCTTGTTTCCCCTGTTCTTATCGCTTCTCCTGTGCCTCGTTCCATCTCCTAGTGATTTATTTCCATTATCCTTTCGCTCTTGTATTCTTCTAAATTGTATTTCTTTCCTTTCAAGTGCTTTCTGGCCTGCCTGCCTGCCTGCCTGCTTTCTTCATTCTCTCTCCTCTTTCATTCATTTCCTTAATTCTTTCTTACCTTACCATTCCTTCATTTAGGTTTACTAATTTATTTTCTTCCTATTTTGCGTTCATTTGTTCTTTCTTGCTCTCTTTTAATTTCTTTTCATTTATTCCTTACTTCTCACGTTTCCTCTTTCCTCTCCTTTCAGCCCTTTCTCCTTGTCTTAGCCATTTCGTGTTCACTCCCATCCCTTTCTGTCTACTACTTTCCTGCCTCTGTATATTCCATCCCATCGCTTGTCTTTTCCATTCTTGTTCTCCTCCCCGTTTCTGTTCTTTTTTTACGTTGAGTCATTTCTCTTGATTTTCCTCTTGATATTCATATCTTTCTCGCTAAGACGCCGTCACACTGTACCTACCTATCAGTACTCCCCTACCCTAACGCCAGCCAGAGGCTTGGGGCCCGCGCAGGAATTTCCCTGAAAAAAAAGGTACTCACCTGTCACCTCTGGTGTCTCTGTACTCACCTGTCACCTCTGGTGTCTCTGTACTCACCTGTCACCTCTGGTGTCTCTGTACTCACCTGTCACCTCTGGTGTCTCTGTACTCACCTGTCACCTCTGGTGCCTCTGTACTCATCTATCAGTGACTATAGAGCATTGAGGCTCTTTCTGTCACGCCTCTGTGACACATTCTTGGAGATTTTTCACTCCAAGGTCTGTGAGGGCGTTATTATTTCCCTTATGTCTGATGGGGGAGTCTTGTTGCATACTCTAGCACTGGTCTCACTTAGGTGATGTGCAATGTTCTAATTGATTCTCCCTGTCCAGGATCCTGAGGGCCGTTCCTATGTCTGCCTGCTTAGGGCAGGTCGCTGATTTTGTCATGAATGCGTCTTTGACAGGTTAAGGGGGAAAATTGTCATCTTCCAGTAATGTTTAAGTGGGTGAAGGTGGACATGACGACCGGGCACCTGAAGATCCACTTATGGCAACCCACTGTGCAGGTCAGAGGTTGGAGGTCAGGTGTTTATATTGAAGTGAGGGCAGCCACCTGGTCCGCGAGTTCAGTTACAGCCCCACTGCTCCTGTGCCAGGTAAGTCCACTACGGGATCACCATAGCCCGTGCTACTTGGAACTTTTTGTTCCCAGCAGCTTAATCTTAAACAACAAGAACAACAACCTGGTACACCATGGATACAAAGGGGAACAGAAGCCTTTTGCTTTGCTTTTGAAGCCTGAATGGTCCCCAGGACTATATGCGACTGAAAACTCACACCCCAGAAGTGACTCGAACCCATACTCCCAGGAGCAACGCAACTGGTATCTACAGGACGCCTTAATCCGCTTGACCATCACGACCGGACATAAGGAAGTGATAGCCGAAGCTATTTGAAGCACTTCCCCGCCGGCACTCGGATGGTAATCTTGGGCATATAATTTTATAAAATGCTATGGTAATCTTGGGCATAGCATTTTATAAAATGCTATGCCCAAGATTATCATCCGAGTGCCGGAGGGGAAGTGGTTCAAATAGCTTCGGCTATCACTTCCTTATGTCCGGTCGTGATGGTCAAGCGGATTAAGGCGTCCTGTAGATACCAGTTGCGTTGCTCCTGGGAGTATGGGTTCGAGTCACTTCTGGGGTGTGAGTTTTCAGAGTCATATATATATATATATATATATATATATATATATATATATATATATATATATATATATATATATATATATATATATATATATATATATATATAACAAGCTTCTTGAAATGGAGGAACTACCTGAAAGTTGGAAGACAGCCAATGTAAGGTCATTCCGCAAAGAGAAGACAAGTATTGCAAGTATTCATAATGGACAAATGTTATAAAACACCGAAATAAAATTATTATCAAAACACAATGTTAGACTGGGTGCGGCAAATCGTCGTCGTGTCTCGTAAGTCTGCGACGGGTCGTAGGACATCCCAGAAGGCAGAGAGGGGTCGGGTTGACTGTATTTTCCTCGACTGTCTGAAAACCCTCGATTCAGTACCATCCCAAGATGGAGAGACAAGGAGGAGTGACAGGGAAGAAGCCACCTTATGGATTATTATCTCTATTCACATAGAAGTTAGAGGGAAGGGTTGCATACTTGGAGAGGTTAGTACCCTGTTTATGTGAACCACGATGAACTGAACGGGTTTGCAGGTTCTTATCTGTGGTTCACCCATGAGATGAACCATGAGGGAGCACCTCTGCAACAGATGACGGTGGCACAGTGAGAGGAAGAGATCTTAGGGCAGTTGGATGGCACTCCTGGAGTGCCATCCAGCGGGTCAAAGCTCGGGGTCAGTCCTGTCACTGAACTGACTCATAATAACTTGCCCAATGGAGTCAATCGCCTCCCTCGTGAGGTTTGCTGATGACCCAAAACCTATGAGGCCGATGAACAGATGAACACTAAGGATGGTTTGTAGCTAACTCTTCACACTACCCATCTACTTTCCTACTCCCCTTCACCCTAGTACAATGTGTCCATCTCACCATAAAATCCCTTCCCATCTACAGCACCCTCCCCACTCACCCTATCCTTCGGACATGGCATCATGACCGTAGGATAGGGAGAGGGGAAGTGTGGCACCCTGTCTCCCCTCCCCCTCTCCACCCCCTTCTAGTCCAATTTTTAAGGAAAGCGGAGAAGCCCCTCCAAAGACAATTTTATCAACACACGTACAATGGCCAGTCCCAGTTTATATGTGTAGAACCCGAGAAAGAGACTGGTTTAGCAACGAGGGGACCGCCATCTTTTTCCTTCCTCCTCCTCCTCCCTCTACCCCTCTCCCTATCCCCCCCTCTCTCTCTCCCTCTACGTCCCTCGCTCCCTCCCTAGCGAGAAAATTTCCGTCTGCGCCCAACACATTAAGAAAATTGCACATTATTTTCCTGCACTGGCCCTTAGGTCCTCCTTGCCCCGAGGGGTCCAGGAGCCGGAGAGAGCCGCTTGAAATATGGCGGGAAACTCCAGGCTACGGGGGCATAATGCTTATTTTGGCGGGACACGAGGACATTAAGGCTGTATGGTGTATGGTGTATGGTGCGTGGTGTATGGTGCGTGGGGTATGGTGCGTGGGGTATGGTGAGTCATGTATAGTATATGGTTATTGGGAAATGGTGAATAGTTAGTGGGGGGTAGAGTGAATAGTATAGTGAATAGCCTCATCATCCCAGATGCAGACGAGGAGTCACAATAACGTGGCTGAAAAATGTTGACCAAGCCCACACACTAGAAAGTGAAATGATGACGTTTCGGTCCGTCCTGGACCCATTCTCAGGTCGAAACACCCTCCCAGATGCTTGTAATCTGATACTATCAATCACTCCTAGTATTTCAAGTCCACTTCCCACTCCACTTCAACATTCCGGAATCATCGTCGCCCCCTCAACTAACAACAACAACAAAACATTTGGGATTGCGATGAGTATTTGTGGGTCAGACATGGAGATTTTCCAGCGGATTATTTAAGTCCAAATTCAACACAATCTTGACCTAGAATCTTGATTGCCTGGTTGACCAGTCCAGCAACCAGGAGGCCTGGTCGACGACCGGGCCGCGGGGACGCTAAGCCCCGGAACCACCTCAAGGTAACCTCAACGTAGTCTGTTGAGAGTCTGTTCTGATTCTTCCAGGTTCCTGAACTACCCCGAGGACAAGATCACAGCCGTAGTTGATGGGATTTGAGTATGGTGACAGTTTAAGCGAGATAAGCTTTATAAGATAAAGATAAGCTAATCTAGATAAGATGTTGAAAAGCATATACCCACCAAACACACGACGAAAATATAACGTTGCTTCAACATTCGACCGAGTTTTAACGCTTCCTAACAAGTTGTAACAACCAATATAACATATTGAAACAACTTTCTAATACGTGGGGACTATTTTCTCCAGCTTACTGTATGCCAATTTCAGTGTCAAGTGTACTCTATGACTATGTGAGGTAATCGTGGATCGAATTAAGTAAGTTATCCCTATACTCACTTTTCTCTTAATAAATCCTGGATTGCAGCCTCACACCAATAACATTCCTGCAATTTCCTTCTAATGTTCCTATGCGAATTTAATAATTAAAAAGACTTAGATAACAAGGAGTTTAACATTTCGGTGCTCAAGGACATTTGGGTATCTTGAGGTTATCTTGAGATGATTTCGGGGCTTTTTAGTGTCCCCGCGGCCCGGTCCTCGACCAGGCCTCCACCCCCAGGAAGCAGCCCGTGACAGCTAACTAACACCCAGGTACCTATCTTACTGCTAGGTAACAGGGGCATAGGGTGAAAGAAACTCTGCCCATTGTTTCTCGCCGGCGCCTGGGATCGAACCCAGGACCACAGGATCACAAGTCCAGCGTGCTGTCCGCTCGGCCGACCGGCGAGCAATGGGCGGTTCAATGGTAGCAATGGGGGGTTCTAACTCATTCATTGAGTCTTTTTTTTGAATGACTGGATCTAATTGCCTAATGAGTCTGTTCAGAATGTTTCCTTTTGTTATCTTGGCTGTGCAAAACAAAAGCGATACAGGACGACATTTGTCAATTTCTCTGAATTTGGGGAATTAGAAGGATATCAAATGTCTTGTTATATATATAAAACCCGAAAAGTTTGACGTGTTCAAGAGATTTATTCATAAGGATAACCTATTACCGTCGTTATCCTTCGTCTCCCCCTCTTTAAAGATATCTGAATCTTATAATTTGTTATCATATTTCTTCCAAGAGTAGTATCGGTACTTTTCTTGCTTCTTGCTCCTCCCTAGTGAAGGATCGATCGTTGCCAGGATCTCTGCGGGTCTAATTGCTTGTTAACGTCTTCGTAGAAAATCACCTTGTTCAGTAATGATGGTCTTTAATTTTCTGCAATTAGATGCTCTATGCACACTAATAAAGACGTTATCTAACTAACCTGAGTACTGTCTAAATATTCAAGGTACAATCAAACTAATCAAGGTGCGCTTAACCTAATCAAGTTTAATTAAGGTGTTTTCTAACTGATCAATGAGCTGTCTTGGTAATAAAAGGGGCTGCCCAGCTAATTAAGATACAGCTAACTAATCCAGGTTCAATAAAGCTCATCAAAGCTAATCTCGCAATTTAGCTAATCACGTTTCAGTCAAGCTTATCAAAATACGGATTAAGGAATCAAGGCTATATCTAACTAATCATAATTAATTTAAGTCTAACTGATCTTAGGTACTGTTTATTTTATCTAAACGCATTTAACTAATCAAGGTGAATCTAACTGATCAAGGATAAGTCTTAGCTAATCAAGGAAACTGTCTAATCTAACCTAAGGATAGGTTAGAACATCCTAAAGTTTAGCACCCTAGGTTAACTGTTAACCTACGAACACCCAGCGCACGGGTTTTGAACCCCTCAAAAAAACTCCTACGGATTTGCTTACCTAACCGAACCTATCATAAACAAATCTAACAAAGCCATTTACTCCACCCATAACTAACTTAACCTAATACATATTTAAAATATGCGAACGAAATAAATTTATATTGAAGAACAAAGATACTATTTCCATGCTAAGCAAGAGGCAAAAAATATAGGTCATTTCGACCCAAATCAAGAATATCATTCACCTAAAATTTTGAAAAAATAAAAATAAATGTCCCCCTACAATTTTTTTCTTATCTGCGCAAATATAAAAGATTTTCTCGGCCATTTGACATGACAACTGGCCAGATGAAAGATCCCCACCGCCACCCTTGTAGCCCCCTCAGCAAGCCTGCACCCTCTCCTTTAATCTCTGCAAGTGGTTCTCCAGAGGTTTTGACAGCCTTGTCCCCCGCCAAGATGTTATTGAAGTTAAAGGAGTCTGCTGGACAATCTTGTACATTGAAAATCCTCTATTTCCCCCCCCCCCCCTCTTCTCTCCTCCTCTCCAAACGTCTCTAATCACATGATTCAGTTCAAGTCGACAATCGACTTGAGAATGGTCTAGGACGGACCTAAACGTCGTCGTCGTCCCTTCACTTTCTAGTGTGTGGTCTGGCCAACATACTTTAGCCACGTTATTGTGACTCTTCGCCTGCACATGATTCAGCTTCTTACGTTGTCTTACAACGGATGAAGCTCATCTTACCACAAGGTTTACCTTGAAGTGGTTCCCAGGATCAGTGTTCACGCGGCCCGGTCTCTAGGTTAACGGTTGACTGACGTATTAATTTGAATATTGCATGATAGCAAATTTTTTAAACTTGATGCAGTTAGGCCTCTTTCTAGGTTAAGGGTAATTAATGAAGCCTCTAATGAAGCCTAGGAAGACTAAAATAACCTAAAATTAAAATATTAGAGAGACTAGGAAGCCTACTAAAGTCTATAAAAATTGTACTTGCTTTATTCTGGTGATAGACTCAAAAAAAAAGCAAAATAATATTGCTAAAATTTATTTAACATGTGAAAACATACAGCCGTGTTGATTTCCGTCTTTATCCACGCATGTTTCAATTCCAATTTATTTTGTATTTTTGGAACTTATACGTCCTAATACATCGGCTGTGTAGACGTAATGGTAACAGAACGATATTGTTTTCGTGTGCTCTTGATTTTCCCATGTACTTACGTATGAGAGAGTTAGAGAGTTAGAGAGAGAGAGAGTTAGAGAGAGAGAGAGAGAGAGAGAGAGAGAGAGAGAGAGAGAGAGAGAGAGAGAGAGAGAGAGAGAGAGAGAGAGAGAGAGAAAGAAAGAGAGAGAGAGAGAGTGTACTCACCTCACCTAGTTGTGTTTGCGGGGGTTGAGCTCTGCTCTTTCGGCCCGCCTCTCAACTGTCAATCAACTGTTTCTAACTACTACCACTATTTTTTTTTCCACACCATACCCCTTCCCCCCCCCCAGGAAGTAGCCCGTAACAGCTGACTAACTCCCAGGTACCTATTTACTGCTAGGTAACAGGGGCATAGGGTGAAAGAAACTCTGCCCATTATTTCTCGCCAGCGCCAGGGATCGAGCCCGGGACCACAGAATCACGTCTACTGCGTACTCTCCGCTCGGCCATTGGCCCCCTCCCCCACATACACACACACACACCGGTGTGTGTGTGTGTGTGTGTGTGTGTGTGTGTGTGTGTGTGTGTGTGTGTGTGTGTGTGTGTGCGTGCGTGTGTAGACCCCCAAGAGGGCGGGTGGGTGGTGACAGGCCAAACAATGGGTTGGCCGAGGGAGGTACAATACATGTATAAAGCTGGCCAGACCCGCCAGTCATCACCCAGCATCGCCATAATGGCTCCCCCCACCCCACACCCCCCCCCTTCCCCTCCACCCCACACCCCACACCCCCCACCCACACCCCCCACCCACACCCCCACCCCAAAACCACCATGACTCACCACCATAGCCAGGCAACTATATTCACCATGGGAACCCCCCCCCCCACCCCCTTTTCATGTTTTCCCTATCATGACTCTCCACCATACCTTGCGATGATCTCGGGGCTCAGCGTCCTCGCGGCCCGGTCCTCGACCAGACCCAGACTTGGAGACCTGGATTAAGGCCTAAGATGATGAGTAAGAGCATCAGTTGTGTTAACAATCGAGTTCCCACATGCCCAATCGGTTCCCACATGCTGCTAACACGCATCTTTACAACTTCACGTGAGGTCAACAACCTCATTCATGTCACTCACAGGCGACTCATAAGGATCTTACTTTTTACTTTCCCTAGAATGGAGTCGTAAGACCGTTAAGCATTTCGTAAATCGTTTCGTAAATTCGTTAAACAGCGAAAACGGGCGAATGACGCACGACAGACAACAAGGGAGTTTATTCATTGCTATTACCAGATAAAGTAATCAACTAGACAATTTGTTCCATCCGTCACTGACGGATGGAACGAACTCCATAAAAATGTGTAAATTATAAGCGAGAATACTTTCAGATCGTAACTATGCGAAATGTATTAAATACTAAAGATGGCGTACCTGTCGTTATGGTCAGTATCTGGATTGAACCTGGATGGGGTTCTAGGCCAGGCTTGACTTGTGAGAGTTTGGTCCACCAGGCTGTTGCTTGGAGCGGCCCGCAGGCCCACATTTTCACCACAGCCCGGTTGGTCCGGCACTCCTTGAAGAACACAATGCAGTTTTCTCTTGAAGCGTTCCAATTTTTGTTCCGGCAATATTTCTTATTCATGCTGTGTGGATGAGGAACATCCGTGGACCTCTGATGTTCATACAGTGTTCTCTGATTGTGCCTATGGCACTTAACCTGCACTACCCTGGGAGTCATGCTGTAATATCCTGAGTTACTTTACAATTTATTGAAATATTTTAGTTGTGTTTTATAAAACTGTAATATCAATATAGCTATAGGTTAAGTACTAAATTGTAATTAAAAAGCAATACAATGCTTATCTTCAAGCACTAAGAAGGTTAGGTTAGGTCGTGGTTTAATACAAAGTGAAAATAATTACAATTCCTGACTGTACATAATTGCACTTGAGCTGTTACATTTACCTCCCCCATTTTTGGAGGACGGGCTGCATGTTTAAGGAAATGTAAAACTATGCAGCTCTCCTGTACAGAATGCAAGGGGGTAATTGTTTTAGTATATGCCCATGCAACCAGGAGCATAATGATTGTTGTGGTGTAGAATGAGCTATAAGATTGATTGATTGATGAGGATTAAGCCACCCAAAAGGTGGCACGGGCATGAATAGCCCGTAGGTGGAGGCCCTTTTGAGCCAATACCATTATCAATAGATGATACTGGAGATCTGTGGAGGTGCGACTGCACCCTGCGTGACGGGAGATGTCTCCCGAGCTATAAGATATTATTGGATGGAAAATAGCCAGACAATCTTGGATGGTCTTGCCAGGCATATGTTGGCCACAGAAATCCGTTTTCTCTATTATTGTGTTTAGAAGCAATGAATTATTTTGATATTTTGTAAACGCCAAACTTTTTAATAATTTATATTCTTCGTGGCGTGTATTGATAGTTTGTTTCTGGTGGATATGTTATATGTGTGTGGTTATTAACGAGAGTGTGATTTATGCCCTCCAATTAGTGTTGAGTGCATAGTTAATAGGTTTATAACTAATTGTGGTGACACAGGTAGTGCCGCGATAGCCAGAGCTAAAGTATTAATTAGTTTATGTTGGAAAGCATTTTATAAAATGTTTCTTAGGGAATTATTGGGAATTAATAAAAGTATTACTCTCCTCTGTTTTATGTTTGAAAGTGTCAATTTAGGGATACTCAGAGACTTTTCTTTAGCTCCTCTTTTATATATTAATTTACTATTCACCCAACGATATTTTCTTTGCGAGGTTAGTAGATAATAGTGAAGCAACGTGTGCAAAAAGGGGTTGACCACTACTCCCTGAAAACAATAAAATCCTTATGAACTTCCATAGTTATCACTATTAAAGTCATATGAGGTCAAAAACACAGAACCAGACCCATGTTTAGTTAGTGACCTCATGCCAGTAACCAGAGCCAATACTAATACCAATACTAATACTAACTTCTTCAGATTACTCTGAGTAAACACCTAAGCCTTACATCTTACGGAGAGAGCTGCTCACAACCTCTATTACAAACACTCTAGGCCTACGTGTTACGAAATAGGTAATTTAGTATATACTTTGAACAAATCCACAAGGGCCGTGATAAGGGTTCGAACTTACGGCCCTTGTGGATTTATTCATTGATATATAATCATGCTATTGTGGTTTCTGTGTGTACTTCGACTGAAATTAACACTTGCCCCGACCAGCGTTTCTTGAAATATCATGCTTATAATGAGGATTGTTTGATGAATATTAACCCATCACAAGAGGTGGCACGGGCATGAGTAACCCGTAGGTGGTATAAATGTTTGGAGTGAATGTGATATTTAAACATTTTTACCACCTACGGGTATATATATAGGTGGTAGTGGTGGTAGGTGGTACACCTACCACCTCCACAGATCTCCAGTATCAGCTCTTGATACTGGTAATGGCTTAAAAGGGCCACCACTTACGGGCTATTCATGCCCATGCCACCTTTTGGGTGGCTTAATCTTCATCTTCTTCGTGATCTTTGGTTGAGTACACATCTTCAAGTGTCTCTGGCCCCCCTTGGCGCCTCGCACCGAGGATATAATAATTGGTTGATTGATAAAGATTAAGCCACCCAAGAAGTGGCACGGGCATGAATAGCCCGTAATATAATGAGACTCAAGAGTACTTTAATCTATCCTCTCTACCCTACACTTAACACCGAGGAGACTTTTTGTATTATTTTATATAGGAGCTATAATAATTTACACCACCACAAAAGTGCTACAATAGCGGAGGTTCAACACATGAAACATTATATTACATATAATGATCTTCACACTCCATGATGAGAATAATGCCACCAGTACTTCTGTAGACTCGAAAAAAAAAAACTATCATATCCATTATTGATTTTCAAGTTGCCTCAACTATTAGCCAAGTATGATTAGCCTCGGTCTCTAACTATCCCCCAAGGACCCAAACCCAATGTACCTTCTTGTATATAAATAAATAAAAAAAAAAATAAAGGACCATGAGCCCCCCCCCCCTTCGATCACCTTACATTCAACCCAACACAGAAGCAGCGATTTGACCCTCGAGAGATCTTAATTACTCCGCTAAACCCCTTAAATTTAAGACAGACAATTCCTTAGTAAGTTCTTAAATACCGAGACAAAAATTCCCCACCCATCACGCTCCATATCAAGCTTGCGACTCTCCTATACTGCAGCCTAATTCTCGATTACAGTTCTTAAGGGGGAAGAAATGGGTCTGGTGTCAGAGGAAGGGGTGGATACCTGCTGCCCTCAAGATATGTGTGTGTGGGGAGAGGAAGGGGAAGCCGAGCCATCTCCCTGCAAGGTCTGTTAGCTAGCTACATGAAGGGGTTGAAGCTCCATTAACTGGGTGAGGATAATGGGTTTAATGCGTGGGTAAGAAGATGTTGGGAGAAGCATGGTATGTGTGTGTGTGTGTACTCATCTAGTTGTACTCATCAACTTGTGCTTGCGAGGGGTTGAGCTTTGACTCTTTGGTCCCGCCTCTCAACTGTCAGTCGACTGGTGTACAGATGTGTGTGTGTGTGTGTTTGTGTGTGTGTCTGTGTGTGTATTTACTATTAGTGCCTGCAGAATTGGGCTGTTAGCTCTTGGGCTCCGCCTTTCTAACTCTCGAATGTCTCATTTACTGACTCCCGACCTGTTTTTTTCCCTACATATCTACTACATATATTTCTCTCTAACACACAAACACATACACACAAGTAGTAAATACGCGCACACAAAGAGTTACTACTTATTATTCCTTAAATAATATATTTAACGAAAAAAAGTTACTTATTTCCCAAACTGCATAATCAACCTTATTACCTATTAGCACGGGTGATTTTCAGGGGTTTTCAACTTCACATGAGATCACTTTACGTTTTCTAGGAGCGTAAATATGATTGAAGATAATCTGAGAAAACTCAAGACGGTTTCATATAACTTACAATATATAATGAAAACGGGAAATTCCAACACCTTATAAGAATGGTTTGAAAAAGGCAATACAATAATTAGGATCATTAGAGATGACCCGAAATAACCAGATACAAACGTCCTTAGATATCATATTATGGCTTCTATTGATATCCAGAAATGAGTCACATTCATTTATGATATAAGTCTTATAACAAGCGTTACCCCGAGACATCTAAGAGGGCATTAGATAGCCTGAATTGGTGGTCTAGGAAGAACTGAAATGCTTAAATGTTTACTTAGAGATTTAGATTACTTAGATTACTTAGAGAGATTTAGATTAAACTAAGATGAACTTTGCTAACTTCAAGCAATGTTCAGTTGTCTTATTTGTTCTCGGATAACTGAAAAGTTGTGGATGACTTTGTCTTCTGTGAACTATATTAAACTAAGATAACCTACCGACACCTCAAATAACCTTAAATTGTTTTTTTTATTTCTTATGCTGACAATAAATCTTAATAGATCTAAATATTATCCAATCAAATATTTTAAGTCACTATATATTTGTGACTTAAAATATTGACCTGGTAGTATTGACCTAAGGTGACTATTCAATCACCTATATTGAATATAGGTAATAATATTGACCTAAAGTGACTATTCAATTACCTATACTAAATATAGATAATATTGACCTAAGGTGAATTAAAATGACCTGGAAGAAATCAAAATGAAAATAGGGAGACCAAATAAAATGTAGACAAACATAAGGTGACCAGATATTATTACCCAAGGTCAATAAAGTTAAGACCCCCCCCCCCCAGGTTACAGGAGATGACCAATAGTGACCTGAAATGAACCAGAACTAAATAAAGTTCAATGTCGAATAAGAATCATGTGGACCTCGAAGGGGCCCAAGGCTCACGTGTATTAAACACAACCTAAATCGACCTAAGATGACCTGTGATGACCTCAGCTGGTTTAGAAATTACCGAACCTGAGATCGAGTGAGGCCCAGTTGACCTGACAGAGAAGCTAAAGTGCCATATGTGCTGAACTAGCATGACCTGAGGCGACCTTCTCTCAGCTGGGATGGCCTAACCTGACCCTCGGAATGAACTCCGTTTGACCTGGGAACTAGAGGGGAAAAACGAGAGAGAGAGAGGAGAGGGGAAAGAGTGAGGGGTAGCAGAGGAGCGGCTCCGCCATGGCCGTACATTCCCTGGCAGATGGAGCAATCAACCCAAAGCTCAATACCAGACGAGGGGAAGGGGAGAGAAAAGGGGAAGGAGGGAACCAAAAGAGAAAAGGGGAACATAGCATGAAGGGGGGAAAAAGAACGAATGGGAGAAAACGGAAAAGAAGGGGGGAAAGAGAGAGAAGCTGGAGGATAAGAAGGGGAAAGGCAGTCGAAAGGGGAAGATTGGAAGAGAGAAGGGGAATAGAGGAAAGTAGCATAATGAGATAGGAATAGCCACTTAATGGCTAATAGAGGGGAAAAAAATAAAAACATTAGAGGAAAAAAAGAAAAGAATTATAAGGGAAAAAAAGAAAAGGCTAGAAAATGTCCCGAGAGCCAAGGAAAAAAAAAGACATTTGAGAATAAGATGAAAATGGAATTAAAAAAGGCCAAGACACGTACAGAGGGGGGCACTAGAGCACACATTACACAGCCACCTAGCGGGATACGAACAGGTGACAAACTGCATGTGACGAAATAAACAAAACTGAGACGAAGAAACAAAATCAAATAAACAAGGAGGTGCAAGGAAAAGAAGAAACCATGCAAATATTATAATATATATATATATAATATAGTGTAGTTCGTATTATGGAAGAATGAGGAAGGACAGAAAATAACGAAAAATGCTAAAAGACGGAATGCAGAAGAATGGAAATAGCGATGCAGGAGTAAAACAAAAAGGGAAAACAGAAAGGATGAAGATAGAGAAAAAAAAGAGAGAAAAAGAGAAAAGAGAGAAAAAAGAGTGAGAAAAAGGAGAGAAAAAGAGAGAGATAAACTTATATCTAGTAAATTAAGAGAAAGATAAATAAATGGAAAAGAATATGTAAAGGAAGCTTAATTAGGGGAAAGGAATAAGCGTGAGGTTAAGGGTAAACAGTTAAGAGAAGGGGAGAACCACACACACACACACTCGCGTGCGCGCGCGAACAAGGGGAACAAGGTGGGACGCGAACAAGGGGACACAGGTGGAGACCGAGTACCCATATGAGCCACAGGGACGTTAGAAAGAACTTTTCTTCAGTGTCAGAGTAGTTAACAGATGGAATGCATTAGGCAGTGATGTGGTGGAGGCTGACTCCACACACAGTTTCAAATGTAGATATGATAGAGCCCAGTAGGCTCAGGAACCTGTACGCCAGTTGATTGACAGTCGAGAGGCGGGACCAAAGAGCCAAAGCTCAACTCCCCGCAAGCCCAACTAGGCGAGTTCAACTAGGTAAACTACACACACACACACACACACACACACACACACACACACACACACACACACACACACACACACACAAACAGTTGAATTGACAGTTGAGAGGCGGGCCGAAAGAGCAAAGCTCAACCCCCGCAAAACAACTAGGTGAACACACACACACACACACACACACACACACACACACACACACACACACACTCACAAAACACTTTGATCTGACAAGAATCTTTCAATATTCTAATTGTCCAGAGGTACAAAAAACCAGCCAATCGTCAGTCTCTTTTTCCCCCCCCCCCGAGTGTTGACTGTCCAAAATCCTTTACCATCAGCCACGATAGATGGCGCGCGAGTGTCGGAGTGGAAGGCCCAACTACCGCTCGCTGACTCGAACAATGGCTGCTCTACGCGACGCGGTTAATTGTTAGGACCAATTCATTCGACGCCACACAAAAAATGGGGGGGGGAGGAAAAAATTTGAAAAAAAATATGGCAGTGCTGCAGGTACAAGGTCTTTATAGATCAGCCAAATTTTGTAAACAAAAGAGCCGATTGGCTGAATGCTGCTGCATGATGCTACAAGCTGATTGGTTGACTTGGCTAGCTGGGTGAGGTGATGGCGCAAGCCGATTGGATAAAGCAGCAAGCTGATGGGGGATGACCTCGCAAGCTGATTGGTTGCCACACCCGTTAGCTGATGGGGACGATACCGCAAGCCGATTGGTTAATGCCGCCAGTTGATGGGAAGACGCAACAAAGCTGATTGGTTGACACTGCCAACTGAAGGGATAATGCCAAAGTCTGATTGGTTGACAAAGCATGAGCCAAACAGCCAAAAAGAGACCCACAAGGAAGAGAAAAGTGACAAACACAGACACTGCTTATTATTCTGTGTCTTCCGGGAATCTAAACAGACAGATTCCCGGATGTGGTACCCGGCGCTACTCGGGTGCAAAAACGGTGACCACATCTTTACAGTGACGCGTGACGTCACTGATCGTCGATCGTTACAGTGACGCGAACGATCTGCGTCACTGTAACGACGATGAAGACAACGCACTGCGTTATTCGCTGAAACTTGCTTCACTGCAAACAACAGTGTTTTTTTACCATTTTAACCATCTTCACTACAAACTATCTTCATCCATGTGACCATTTACACTACACGCGCAGTAGGGTAGAACTATCCGGCTGTTGCCGGATAGTTCCCTGTTAGTTCGTAACATAAATGGGTTAAATAGACCCAAGCAAACCAAGCCTATTCTAACCTAGACTAACCTATCTATCCTTATTTAACCTAATCCTAAGCAACAAACATATCACAACTTAATCTAATCAGGTATTATATCTGAGAGTAAAGATAAGAGAAATGTTGACTAAACCACACACTAGAAAGTGAAGGGACGACGACGTTTCGGTCCGTCCTGGACCATTATCAAGTCGATTGTCACTGCAAGTCACAATCGACTTGAGAATGGTCCAGGACGGACCGAAACGTCGTCGTCCCTTCACTTTCTAGTGTGTGGTCTGGTCAACATATTTCAGCCACGTTATTGTGACTCCTCGCCTGCATAAGAGGAAGGTTAACGTTAGCGTGACTGACGTTAGCAACACCCAACTAATTCTTATGTGCGTTTGCGGAACATAAAGCCACTAAGGAAACGTTAATAACGGGAAAATGTACTAAGCACTTGGAAGGATAAGGAACTGAGATCCTCAGGGGAGGATCGAACACAGACCTGCAAGAAGCGAGGTCGTGGTTCTACCGACTACTCCAAGTATGTTCTTGTATGTTTTTTTTTTTTTATGTATCTTGTATGTATTGGTCATGGCCGAGTTGTTGGGAAGTTTGTTTAAACTTAATGAATATCCATAAATTTCAATCAACTGCGTAGTTGTCAAGTTTTCCAATTTTCACTAATACAATCAATTAAATAATTCATTCAACAGTCAAATATTTAGCCATAAATTAAATAATCAACCAGACATCATATAATCAACCAGACATCAAATAATCAACCAGTCATCATATAATCAACCAGACATCATATAATCAACCAGACATCATATAATCAACCAGTCATCATATAATCAACCAAATCATCATATAATCAACCAGACATCATATAATCAACCAGTCATCATATAATCAACCAGTCATCATATAATCAACCAGTCATCATATAATCAACCAGACATCATATAATCAACCAGACATCATATAATCAACCAGTCATCATATAATCAACCAAATCATCATATAATCAACCAGACATCATATAATCAACCAAATCATCATATAATCAACCAGTCATCATATAATCAACCAGACATCATATAATCAACCAGATCATCATATAATCAACCAGACATCATATAATCAACCAGACATCATATAATCAACCAAGTCATCATATAATCAACCAGTACATCATATAATCAACCAGTCATCATATAATCAACCAGTCATCATATAATCAACCAGTACATCAAATAATCAACCAGACATTATATAATTTAGCCAGATGTCAATTCATTTATTCAGACTTCGGTTAATTTAATCCAAAGTCAAGCCTTTTAGTTAGTCCAGAACTGACTTCAACTAATTGTTGTTGTTGTTTAAGATTCAGCTACTGGGAACAAAAGTTCCAAGTAGCACGGGCTATGGTGAGCCCGTAGTGGACTTATCCTGGCACAGAAGCGGGGCTGTAACTACAACTAATTAAGCCTGCCTAAAATGGCTTAGGCAGGCTTCAGTCGACCGAACCAGTCTCCAATTGCTCCAATTCTACCTGAGTTGACTGAACCAGCAGTCGACCAAGTGAGCCACATTACAACAAATTTAAGTACACTCCAGTTGAATAGAAATGAACATTCAAATAATATTTTAATTTAATTAACAAATTTTGTGAGGTAAAATGTCTATAATTGATCCAGACTTTACTTAGTTTAAACAGACTTAAAACTGACTCAACTAGACATCAGTTGGTCGACGAATGCTTCATATGGCTGAAGCATTCATCGGTAGAAATCTAGATCAAAATTTAAGATTTTCTCTCTTTAGATTTAGAGAGGGAATATTCTTGCCTGACAAACTTCAACGACTTCAATGACAAGTTTACTAAAATGTGACAGGAAAAAGAAGGCTGGGTAGACTGTATTTTTATGGATTGTCAAAAAGCACTTGACAGTGTTTCTCATGACAGTCTGGAGATGCTAAAAGAAAGACAAGATGGAGAAGCGGCTGAGATAACAGGGAGAACACGAAACTGGGCAAGGGAGTACCTGAAGGACTGAAGCCAAAGAGCCACAGTCAGAGAGGAGGCTTCAAGCTAGAGAAATGCAACAAGTGGAGTCGTAAAAGGCGCGGTCCTGAGACCGCCCCTGTTCATCTAGCGAACAAGCATCCCTTTTCGAATGAGCTTGTATGTATCAATTATGTTTGTAGATGAAGCAAAGTTGACGAGGGAACACAAAAACAGAGCAAAACTGTAGGAAGTCACAGGAGGGGCTCAGATAAACTCCAAGAGTGGGCAAATAAATGGTTTCAGGCATTCAACAAGTGAGATGTAATGCAGATGGGAATGGGAGACAGGAAACCAGGAAATATCTATCCCATAAGGGAAAGGAAACTACAACAACTGAAATGAGAGAAAGATATAGGAGAGGGAGGCCTGGTCGACGACCGGGCCGCGGGGACGCTAAGCCCCGGAAGCACCTCAAGGTAACCTCAAGGAGGATATCAATACAGAACAAACACGGGAAGCACACACAAACAGAGTAATATTGGCACTACATACAAAAAAAAAAACATCGTTCAGAAACCTAAATCAGGAGACTTTCGAGGCAATCTACACAACATTTTTGGAGACTAATACTGGGGTATGCAGCACCGGCGTGGAATCCCGACCTTCTGATGATTTGTATGAACTGTTACTCTGACTCCGAAACTGACAACTATAATGATTAAACAAATCACGGATAAGTATAGCATTTAAATCTAAATCTGGAGTAATGTTTACAGGATATAATGAGAGAGATTGCATGTTATATTATGACTTTCTCTTAAGTAAATAATTTACTAAGAGTTTGTGTAAAATAACCCAACTATTCGAACCTTTTTGAAAAGGCTTTGAATTTTGAATGAAACTAAAATTGAAAAAGGTACCGAGGTTTGCAACAAGAATGGTGCCTGAACTATATGGTTAGGCTCAATCTCCCAACCCTAGGGGAGCAGACAGAAGCGACAGAGAGGACATGATCACAACATACAAGATGCTGAAGGAAATATACACCATATGAACGTGGACAGCCTCTTTAAATTGCGAGAAAGTAGGGACAAGACGACACAGGTGGAAGCTGGCGACGTAAATGGACCGAAGGAATGAAGGAAATACTCTTACCATGTAGGAGCCGGTCGGCCGAGCGGACAGCACGCTGGACTTGTGATCCTGTGGTCCTGGGTTCGATCCCAGGCGCCGGCAAGAAACAATGGGTAGAGTTTCTTTCACCCCTATGCTCCTGTTACCTAGCAGTAAAATAGGTACCTGGGTGCTAGTCAGCTGTCACGGGCTGCTTCCTAGGGGTGGAGGCCTGGTCGAGGACCGGGCCGCGGGGACACTAAAGCCCCAAAATCATCTCAAGATGTACGGATGGTCAACACGTGGAATGTAATTGAAGAAGAAGTTGTGGAAGCCACCTCTATCCCCGACTTTAAGGACATATTCGACAAAGATCTTGAACGTCGGAATAGTTAAGATGTAACGGAACATGCACAACTAGGCACGTGGGCGGGACCTCAGTCCCCTTGAGACGCTGACTGATGCTGTTTAAGATTCAGCTACTGGGAACAAAACGTTCCAAGTAGCACGGACTATGGTGAGCCCGTAGTGGACTTATCTGGTAGAGCAGCGGGGCTGTAACTGCGCTGATTGATAAGTATTGTTAGGTAAGTAGCACCACCACTACCACCATCCCCACCACCACTACCACCACCACTACAACCCACCACCACCCATCACAACCACCCACCGCTACCACCCACCACCACCACTTCCACCATCCCCACCACCACCACCACTACCACCCACCACCACCACCACCACCCACCACCACCACCACTACCACCACTACCACCCACCACCACTACCACTGCCCACCACCACCTTCCACCATCCCCACCACCACTACCACCCACCCCCCCCCCCCTCCACCACCACCACCACCACAATCCGTACCATCTCCCACTCAGAAATCCGTATAACACTGGTAGTTTCCAAGGTAAAATATCGCACGAGGTGGCCAATTTGGAGCGTTGTAGCCCCGACGTTTGTCACAACACCAGTGCCGCTGCCCCCTGGCACACTCGGGGAGGGGGGTGAGGGGGAAGGCGGGGGAGGGGTGGTGGGGTAGAAGGAGGGAAGGGGGGAAGGGAAAGGAGGGAGGGAGGGAGGGCCATGCTGATATATCGACACACAGGAGGGGAAAACGTTATAGCTAGGATTTCCCCCTCGCTATAGATGAGCGATAGATCTTGCGACTGGATAGTGCCGAAACAGAGAGAGTGGGAGGGAGATGGTAGGAAGGGAGAGGGAAAGGAGGGAGATGGTAGGGAAGAGGGTAGGAGGAAAGGTTTAACGGAGGTAAGGGAAGGGGGAAGAGTACAGGGAGAGAACATGATTTAATAATGATCTTCTCCCTAAGTCTTCAATTATCATCCCGAAAGGAGAAATGAGAGGCATTGTCCGAGAGAGAGAGAGAGAGAGAGAGAGAGAGAGAGAGAGAGAGAGAGAGAGGGAGAGGGAGGGAGGAAAAGATACCTACAAGTATCTCCTTCTAATCACCACAGACATCACAGATAATTAGTCAATACATATGCAGCACTTTTGACTTAAAACTGCTAGGCGAAGGATCGTCTTAACTATCAAAGACCCGTGGCAATGCAGTTAGCGAGGACTCTCCTTTTCTTCATTAATACAAAAAGCAGTTGAACTGTCTCTGGTTAAGACTGCGTGATCTTGTAAAGTCTAATGCTTTTACAACGACTTTCCTTAATTAAATTATCCAGATTTGACTGTGCGACCATTTTCGAATTAGGTAATGGACATGGCAAAAAAAAAAATCACGGTGTTCGTTCACAGTTCGTAGTTTCACTCCCTGTAATCTACTAGTCGCAAAAGCCTTTCTACCCGTCATCTACGGCGTTAAATATGTTGACGGACCCGTAGATTTTGTCTAATCAACGCGTATTTCATCCTGGACTAATACAACCGCATACACTAATACAAACATTTTGTTGTTCATCCTGTTGTTCATTTTGTTGTTCACTTTGTTGTTATTAGTATTAAATCCACAAATTCTTCTGAAACCAGCCATTTCATGCGGGAATCCTGCAGCTTGTCTTAACTGCCTCCTCAATGATTTCTTAAAAACTTGTAATTACCTTTTTTTTAATTAAAAAACTCACTAGTTTTATCTTTAAATTATTGGTCACACATATTGGTTATTTTTAAGGATGTGGTTCATAATTCCTGTGGCCATTGTCATTTGTGGTCAAACTTGCTTTCTCTTTTATTCATTTAAACTTTTTTTTTCACTTCTGTTCATCACAATGTTGTATAGGAAGAGTGGATAACTTATGTACAAACGAACATGAATTGCAGACGAGGAGTCACAATAACGTGGTTGAAATATGTTGACCAAACCACACACTAGAGAGTGAAGTGACGACGACGACGTTTCGGTCCGTCCTGGACCATTCTCAAGTCGATTGTCATTCTCACAATCGACTTGAGAATGGTCCAGGACGGACCGAAACGTCGTCGTCCCTTCACTTTCTAGTGTGTGGTTTGGCGAACATGAATTGCTCGTTTCTTTGCACACGAAAGATGTTGTTGTTAAAGATTTGCTACCCGGAACAAACAGTTCCAAGCAGCACGGGCTATGGTGAGCCCGTAGACGAAATATGTATATCACAGCTTCTGATAATTATACTGCTCCAACACACCCTAGTGACACTGACCAAACAAGGCTGTCAAAAGTATTATAATCAGTGTACTAAAATTAGTACCTTAAAAGTACCAAATGTGACAAAAAAAAGTACCAAATTTACAATTTAACGCACAAATGACAATTATATTTCTAAAAATACATTATACATGACATACAATGTAGACAGTAAAATATCTTTAAAAAGTTTACAGTATTACTTACCTCGTGTTAAGAAGATCGCCAGTGAAGATTGATTAGACGTTGAGATGTAAGTAAGTAAGTAACGTCCTTACCACACACTCACAAGACGTTGACAAAGCACTCAGGAGAGTGCAAAAGACTTTTGATATAATTTTTTTCCATAAACTTAACAAATACACAAGAGTTTAATCCTACGGTATTATGTCTGTGTGAAGACACTGCTATTATTAAAATGGTGGTGTGTATTCCAGTGCTGTCTGTGTCTTGCAACAGACTTTTAGCATGTAAAAAAAAGTCTTAATAGTTTCGGTTTTAAGACGATCGATTTTTTTTTACACTTTAATGTTGTTGAGTCGAGAAAATGATGTCTTGGCTGCAGGGTAAAGCTGAGAAAACGACACTGAAGTCGTTTGAAACTGAAGTCTTACACTGAAGTCGTTGGAAACTGAAGTCTGACACTTAAGTCATCGGGAAACTGATCATTTGGAGTAACGATACTCTATATTTTTTCTATTGAAAGTTTGTATAATTTTACATGTGTAGTACTCTCTCGTATTTCACATATCCAGCATTTACAAAACGCTTCATTCTAGTCTCTCTCTCTTACGTTTAACGAATCCACTCGCAAAATATTTAGCGAGTGGATCGTTAAACAATATTTTTGTCACGACACTTTGTGTTCGTATCCTTGCAATTTGGCTTCTTCGTGGCCTGCACCGACTAGCTCGAATCACACAGTTTTGACTTGCTGTTGTTGTTGTTGTTTTAGATTTAACTACTCGGAACGAAATATCCATGTAGCACGGGTTATGGTGAGCCCGTAAGTTAGTTCGGCTTCGTTTCTGATTCCTTATAATGTGGCGGGGGGGGGGGGGTTAGAATATCACCAAACAAACCACCTCGCTGTTAACGACCACCTCTCTATCAAGCACGTCGGGGACTGGCCACAGGGGAGCAGCGAGACCGCCCTCGTTAGTGTTGACATATAACAACATATAACATATAACATGTTAACATATAACATATAACGCCGCTATAACACCTCGCCTCAAGAACTTCTCCTCAAGACCTGGGTCAATACTGGTACAGATTCAGAGAACATATACAACTGCCAATTCAACGATAGAACGTACGCATAAAAATTGGGAAGATGTATAAAATCATGATTTTTGTGGTTGTATTCGAATATTTTTAATATTTATACCTTGTTTTCGATCGTCGTCGCCACTAAATCAACTCAACATACCTTGTTTTATCTTAATAAAAACATTGTAGAAAAGTACCCCCGTTATCAATGCTTAGTACCAAAATTACCAAATAGCATGAAATATACCGGATTTGGTGTGATAAGGGGGCCTGGTCGACGACCGGGCCGCGGGGACGCTAAGCCCCGGAAGCACCTCAAGGTAACCTCAAGGTATAGTACCAAGCTGGACAGCTCTGCTGACCAAACTAGAGGCAGCGATAGTTTATAGCTATGGCGTCTATTGCGCGTTCAAAATAGTGTCGATGTACATACACATATATACACAAATACATATACATAACAATATACACAAATACATACATGTGTGTGTGTGTATGTATGTGTGTGTGTGTGTGTGTGTATGTGTGTGTGTGTGTGTGTGTGTGTGTGTGTGTGTGTATGACACAAAGTTACCTTAGAAAACTAACTCGTAACGGCTACCTTGAGGTTACCTTGAGGTGCTTCCGGGGCTTAGCGTCCCCGCGGCCCGGTCGTCGACCAGGCCTCCTGGTTGCTGGACTGATCAACCAGGCTGTTGGACGCGGCTGCTCGCAGCCTGACGTATAAGTCACAGCCTGGTTGATCAGGTATCTAAGCTAAATCTAAGCCAAGCTAAGATCAGGCTAAACCACAAGTAAGTCAGCGTCATTGTCATCAGAACCAGAGAATGAGTTGATGAGAATATGAAAAATATGTTGATGAGAATCATCAACATATTTTTCATCTCGAGACTGCGGCTATTTTTTGTTGCTTAAACAAAACATAAACAAAATTCTTCCTTATTAAAAAATAAAATTCTGAAAACAATTAAAAAAAATAATAACAAAAATCCGTAATTTATAAAATAAAGTTAAATTTGCAAAAAACAAAGTTGAAAAAAAATATTCCCATCATTTACATATTCA
>NC_091175.1:12211671-12216671 GCF_040958095.1 Procambarus clarkii | reverse complement strand
AGAAACCTAAGGAAATGCAAACTCGCACATATGTCCACACACACATGTCCACAACACACACACACACACACACACACACACACACACATGTCCACAACACACACACACACACACACACACACACACACACACACACACATCTGTTTATCAAAGCATGCAAGTCATTTGCCCAAACACCACGGCACGCGGGGGAGGCAAGGTGCGTGTGTTTGCGTGCGTGTGCGTTGTGAACCAATAAACGATGGCCCGTCGTGGTGACATGTGCTGGGAACTGCAGTCGATTCCTCCCTCACCTTCTCTCTCTCCCTCCCTACCTCCCTCCCTGAGGTTCCTTTCCCTCCTCTCTCTCTCTCTCTCTCTCTCTCTCTCTCTCTCTCTCTCTCTCTCCACAATCCTACAACGGGTTGCTCAGAACAGAGGAAGAGAAGTGAACATGAATATCTTGAATTGTTCAAGAGACGAAAGTGGAACAAGAAAGCTGCCTTTTCTCCACGCGTTGAACAAAGTGGATCAGTCGCTCCACCTGCTCGTGTTCATCTAAGAAAATGGGACTGTCTGGGCGCGCAATTTATATGTGCATACCCCACACATAACTATGTACATACTTACTAGCTCTTTAATTAGGCCATATGTAATATATGGTGTACATTCATCATTCATCCATTCGTCTCACCAATCATTAACTCACTCCCCCCCTCCCTTGCTTCATCCATAAATCTATTAATCAACTAATCAACCAACACTTTAAAAATCTAAGCATCCACCTAACCCCCCCACCCCCCAACACATCCAACTATCAACATCATCCAACGAAACAATCAAACCATTTCAACTCTCAGCACATTCATCTATTAGTTCCCCCTGCCATCCACCACTGACCATCCATCAATCCACCCAACCATTGCTCGCACACCTCCATCCACACACCACTCTCCACCCATCCACCTACCCACAATCCACTCACGTGACTTGTTTCGTGGTTCCCTGGGGCCATCCACTGTCACCTTGATGGCCTTAGTCAGGGTCGTCATCTGCATCGGCGCCGTGCTGATAATGATTGACAGGTTGAAGCTCTTCCCTGGTGGATGAAGATGGCGACAGGTTAGGTTAGGGCTTGAGGTTGTGAGCATGGGAGGAGATAGGGAGTGGTATGGTGCTCTCTCAAGGCTGGAGAGTGTGAGAGAGAGAGAGAGAGAGAGAGAGAGAGAGAGAGAGAGAGAGAGAGAGAGAGAGAGAGAGAGAGAGAGAGAGAGAGAGAGAGAGAGAGAGAGAGAGAGAGACAGACAGACACAGATAATAGATATGCATTAAACTCCTCATTATTATCAGTAAATAATTTCAACTAATAGTATATCTTATCATTACTAATCATAACGATCATCCCTGCAATTCTAACTAATAACTAGCAATATATTAGCAATTAAGGGCCACCAGCACGACTGAGGTGAACAAACAGCTCTCGTTTCACACGAGATCAATAGCTACAGTAATCGATAATTGGGTGGTTAGCGGTTAACGACCCTTAGAGTTGCCGGGGGACGAGACTAGAGGGGTTAACTGCCTGGTTTAACTATGTTGCCGTAACTACTGGATCATGGTAACAACCCTGGCTAAGTGGCTTAACTGTGGTTATAGTTACGCTTAAGGGGAATCTGTATTCGCTTACTGTGCTCACCTAGATGTATTAGTTAAAATTCTATATAGAATTAACTTAAAACAATTTCTTCATTTCAACCACCTTGCTTATGCGTGATCAACAAGGTTGTTGGTATTTGGCAGTTGCGTCTCACAAAGGCACCATAGTACAGCTGACCAGGAGAGCTATAGCGGTTATTAAATTCTATTTTGGTTTATTTGGAATTGTTAGTTTGCAATTGTGTGTTAGTTCACTTTATATAGAAAGAGAGGCCTTTTAAAGGTTCTTTTTACCGAGGCATAATCTACCTTTTTTTGAACCGTATAGTGCTGTTAAAATGGGTATTATAATTAACATCTTTGTCCATGTTAGACGAAGCACTTACGAACCTGTACATCTTTTCAATCTTTGGCGGCTTTGTTTACAATTATTAAACAGTTAATGAGCTCCGAAGCACCAGAAGGCTGTTTATAACAATAACAACAGTTGATTGGAAAGTTTTCATGCTTGTAAACCGTTTAATAAATGTAACCAAAGCCGTCAAAGATTCAGAAAAGATGTACACGTTCGTAAGTGCTTTCGTGAATCTGTCCCTTGGTCCTGCAAGGGCTTACAGGACTATCACAGTGAGTGATATGTGGGCATGCGGGCCAACTTAGCACAAGTCAAGCCTAGTTGCAAGCCGGTCGTGGAGTGGGGCTCCGGTTGGTCCTCTGCCTGAAACGCGCCTAATTTTCTCTTGAAAATTTCCACTTTCGTACCGGCAATATCTCTCTCTTATGTTTGCTGGGAGGATATTGACCAGCCGTAGACCTCTGATGTTCATCCAGTGCTCTCAGGCCATACCCGTGGCACCACTGCTGTTTAGAAGAGGGTCTCTTCTGCATTTCCTACCATGTTATTTCCGCAAAGTTAGCGTATTTGGGAAGTGGTCTGTAAGTTCATGGTTCCCCGTTTCAGTACCCGAATATAGACACTACCTGGATTGTACCTGGATGAGGTTCTGGAAGGTTTTCTACTCTCCCAGGCCCGGTCCACAGGTCCTACTGTCACAGTTACTAACGTTGTGTTGAAGACTGTAGTTAGTGGTGTGCGGAGTACCTCTGCAACTTTCCTTAGAGGCGCGACATTCCTTAGGCACTGAGTAAGATAGCCTCTGTGCTCTGTATTGAATTATGAAGTCTATGCATTGTTTCAAACGTAGCTTAGACATTTATGAATAAGGTAAATATGCATAGGAGCTGCCCGGCATGGGCCAATAGGTCTTTTTTTTTTTTGCAGTTTAATATAGTTTAATGTTCTAGTCCTGTCCTGTTTCCCCGCTCTGGTTCCGGAATGACGGGAGAAATCCTGTTGGTCTTGCTCCACTATCTTTGTTCCTCTGTGCGACATGGACCACTCCTATTACATAAACTAACGAGGTCATTCTCACTAGGAAGTCGCCTCCATGGACAGCCCTTCGACCTCTTTGACTCACCCGTCTGTTGTCTCATCTTCTATCCCTCTCAACCCACTCCTTGATCTGTGCCCCATCCTTTAACTCGACTATGGTGCACACAGAGATCACAATAGCGTGATTTCTGTGTGAACTTCTGGTTTCAACTCTTTTGACCATGTCGTAGGTCAGTCGATTAAGGCAGCGTCTGGGATGCTCGCGGACGTAGGTTCGAATCCTCGTCACGGCCCTTGTGGATTTGTTCGCTCGACTATGTGTCCGACTCGACTTAGCTGTGTAGTCAAGACACACGCTCGGTGGATCTTCCCCCTTAGGTTATCCCCCCTTTACAGTCTCTCTCTTTACCCCTTTGACCCCTTATCATTTACACACTTAACCCACAGCCCCTTTGTCTTCTATCCTCGGCGCATCTCCCCCCCCCCCCACCTCACTCTGTCTAACCCTTTGTACTATATTCGTTCCCTCTCCCCATCTTTGACGGGCTCACCATAGCCCGTGCTACATCGACACTTCGTCCTGAGTAGCTAAATCTGAAACAAAAACAACATCCCCATCTCTCTGGCTCTTAACCCTTAAAACCCCCTTAACACACCCTTAACACACCCTTAACACACCCTTAAAACCCCCTTAACACACCCTTAACACACCCTTAAAACCCCCTTAACACACCCTTAACACACCCATTTACCCTCACCAGTCACACCTCGCTCCCATTATATCCCAATCCACCTTCATCAAAGCATATCTTTCAATTGATCGATTAGCCTATAGGCACCGGTGTGGGCGTATGGGTTGTGTAGATTTCAAGGCTGAGTGGGTGATATTTGGTTAGGTTTTTGGAGTCCAGTGTGAGCTGGAGGGATAGGTAGGCCTCGATGGGCTGTGGATTGGTAAGTGGATGGTGGGGATAGGTAGGCCTGTAGGTTGAGCGTTGGAGAGTAGATGGGTGAGTAGTTAAGAGTGTGGATAGGTACCTGATTGATGGGGTTCTGGGAGTTCTTCTACTCCCCAAGCCCGGCCCATAGGCCAACCCATAGGTAGGGGTTGGGGCATGATTGGTTGGGTAGTAGGGATGAGGGAAGGTGGATAGAGGTTGGTAGGCCTAGATGTGAGTACTACACGGCTTGTGTAGAGTACAATCCAATTGTGAGACCAAACTCTCACAAGTCAAGCCTGGCCTCGGGCCGGGCTTGGGGAGTAGAAGAACTCCCAGAACCCCATCAACCAGGTATCAACCAGGCTCAGTTTGAATATGATCACACACTTCTGCTGGAGATTTCTAATCAACACGATAAGGCGTTCTCAAAGTACTGAAAAGAACGCTGCATACAAGATAAACAAAAATGAAATAAAAATTATGACAAACCAGACTTATGAATTCATCTTGAATCGATTAATAACCTGCCGTTTACTTCAATCAAAATATATAATTATATATAATTATTTCGTTGTATTTTACACACATGGTCAATTAAAATGATACCATTATTTTACAAAATATAGCTGTGAAAATACAGCTGTATTTAAACATTATATTTATACCATTTGTTGATATTAATAGTGGTTGTATATCAACATAATAAATTGCAGCTCATTTACACTTTTAACATTGATAATTTAGCACTTTTAATATAATAACATTTAACAGTGAACGACTAACACTTCCTAGTTTAACATCATCATCAATCTTAACAAATATTAGCCTTCCAGTTGACTTTATTAAATAAAAGAAGTGATATCACTGTTAGATTGAACTTGCTCACAATTATTATTTATCAGTGGTATTATCTCTCTCTCTCTCTCTCTCTCTCTCTCTCTCTCTCTCTCTCTCTCTCTCTCTCTCTCTCTCTCTCTCTCTCTCCACCCGTACTGGCCAATACCATCAAGGGCCGCGGTCAAGGGGTCAAT
>NC_091175.1:12124171-12206671 GCF_040958095.1 Procambarus clarkii | reverse complement strand
AACAGTCAATCAACTGGTGTACAGATTCCTGAGCCTACTGGGCTCTATCATATCTACATTTGAAAGTGTGTATGGAGTCAGCCTCCACCACATCACTGCCTAGTGCATTCCATTTATTAACTACTCTGACACTGAAAAAATTCTTTCTAACGTCTTTGTGGCTCATCTGGGTACTAAGTTTCCACCTGTGTCCCTTTGTTCGTGTCCCATCTGTGCTGAAGAGTTTGTCTTTGTCCACCCTGTCAATTCCCCTGAGAATTTTGTAGGTGGTTATCATGTCTCCCCTTACTCTTCTGTTTTCCAGGGATGTGAGGTTCAGCTCCTTTAGCCTTTCCTCGTAGCTCATTCCTCTCAGTTCCGGGACGAGCCTGGTGGCATATCGCTGAATCTTCTCTAACTTTGTCTTGTGTTTAACTAGGTATGGACTTCAGGCTGGGGCTGCATACTCCAGGATTGGTCTTACATAAGTTGCATACAGGGTCCTGAACGATTCCTTACACAAGTTTCTAAAGACAGTTCTTATGTTGGCCAGTCTAGCATATGCCGCTGATGATATTCTTTTGATGTGAGCCTCTGGGGACAGGTTTGGTGTGATATCAACCCCCAGATCTTTCTCTCTATTTGACTCTTGCAGGATTTCACCTCCCAGATGATACCTTGTGTTCAGCCTCCTGCTCCCTTCGCCTAATTGCATTACCTTACACTTTTATGAGTTGAACTTTAGCAGCCATTTTCTAGACCATTCCTCCAGTTTGTCCAGGTCATCCTGTAGTCTCTGTCGTCATCCGTCTTGATTCTTTTCATAATTTTTGCAACATCAGCAAACATTGAGAGGAACGAGTCTATACCCTCCGAAAGATCGTTTACATATATCAGAAACAGGATGGGTCCAAGTACTGAGCCCTGTGGGACTCCGCTGGTGACATCTCGCCACTCTGATGTCTCCCCCCTCACCCCTGTATGTGTGTGTGTTGTGTGTGTGTGTGTAGGCAAAATATTGTATAATCTATAGTATTGTATAAAATAATCTTTAATTGGAATTCCACGGTGAGGGAGCCACTTGGTAATGTTAATCTTATAATAACAAGGTTATCTTGAGGTTATCTTGAGATGACTTCGGGGCTTTAGTGTCCCCGCGGCCCGGTCCTCGACCAGGCCTCCACCCCCAGGAAGCAGCCCGTGACAGCTGACTAAACACCCAGGTACCTATTTACTGCTAGGTAACAGGGGCATAGGGTGAAAGAAACTCTGCCCATTGTTTCTATCCGGCGCCCGGGATCGAACCCGGGACCACAGGATCACAAGTCCAGCGTGCTGTCCGCTCGGCCGACCGGCTCCCTACCGGATGGCTTATGCAGAGGTAAACAGGTTCTTGAATAAACTACTTTAATTTAAAACTTTATGTGAAGGTACGAAAAACCCTGTGCTAATCACAGGGAACCTGATGGTTTAGTGGACAGCGCTTGGGATTCGTAGTTCTAAGGTTCCGGGGTTCGATCCCCGGTGGAGGCGGAAACAAATGGGCAGAGTTTTTTTCCCCCTGATGCCCTGTTCACCTAGCAGTAAGTAGGTACCTGGGAGTTAGACAGCTGCTACGGGCTGCTTCCTGGGTGGAGGGGGGGGGGGGTTGTAACAAAAAGGAGGCCCGGTCGAGGACCGGGCCGCGGGGACGCTAAGCACCGAAATTACCTCAAGATCACCTCAAGATAACCACAAGATAACCTTGTACATCAGAGAGCAGACCTTGAGGATTAAGGTAAACCATTAGTATTAAGGTAAACCATTAGTATACTTACACCTTTGGTAAACAATTATGTCTCATCTTTTTAATTTTATAGAGTTTTAGGATCAAATCAACTTCTTGAGTCTTCCCTTTTCTCTCGGTTAGGTTTTCTATTTTTCTAGTAATTCATTTTGTGTTACCTTGAGGTAGTTTCGGGGCCTAGCGTCCCCGCGGCCCGGTCCTCGACCAGGGCCACCTCGTTGCTGGACTGGTCAACCAGACTGTTGGACGCGGCTGCTCACATCCTGACGTATGAGTCACAGCCTGGTTGACCGTGTTCATTATTGTTCTAGTGCATTTAGGTTACAAAAATTGGTTGTAGATTAATTATTTGAATTTGGTTTACGGTATTTTTTACATTTATTTCGTATGATATTGTATAGATTTCTAAAAGTGCCATAGTTTGTATATAATTTTTAAATAAATATTTGTAATTAATAAGTAAATTTAATATAATATACGACCCAGACACCATTATATCCATACACACACACACACACACACACACACACACACACACACACACACACACACACACACACACACACACACACACACACACACACACACACAAAAACTAAGCCCAAAAAGCAGCAGTACACCCAAATCCATAGAAAATCCTTACCCAAAGCCATGTAACCCCCCCCCCTTTCCTTCCTCCTCTCCCCCCACACACTAACCCCCTTTCCCTTATATACACTCTGACCCCTCCCTCCCATACTAACCCCCATCCCTCCCACATACCCTGCCCCCCCCCTCCCCCCACTCCCAAGAAGGAGCAGTTAAACAGTTGTTCCAGAGAGGGGCGGTTAATCGATACCTCCGAGAAATAACGCCCTAACGACCATTCAAGCAGCACAGAGGAGAATGACCTTTAGCCATTCCCCAGAATAAGCTCAGTTTTGACCCCGGTAGGGGGGGGGGATGAAAACCTCCCCTGGAGTGTGAAGATGATGCTAACCAACAAGCTGGGGGGACGAGGGGGGTAATGGTCTCATTACATAAGGTCGATACTCTTGCTTCTGCAACAAGACAGAGGTCAGGAAGGGACAGGGGGAGGGCCGGAGTCAGACGTTGAGTTATAACAGTGCTAAGCCGCACATGTGGGGGGGGGGGATGGAGGGAAGGAGGATTAGGAAGGAGAGAAGGGTAGTGGATAGAAGGAAGAGTAGGGCACCAGATGGAGAAAAGAGAAGAGCAAGACACTAGATAGCAGGAAGAGTAGGGCACTAGATGGA
Organism: Procambarus clarkii; assembly: GCF_040958095.1. Lineage (NCBI taxonomy): Eukaryota > Metazoa > Arthropoda > Malacostraca > Decapoda > Cambaridae > Procambarus > Procambarus clarkii. Next base: position 12,203,650 of record NC_091175.1, on the reverse strand, counting down.
GAAAAGAGAAGAGCAAGACACTAGATAGCAGGAAGAGTAGGGCACCAGATGGAGAAAAGAGAAGAGCAAGACACTAGATAGCAGGAAGAGTAGGGCACTAGATGGAGAAAAGAGAAGAGCAAGACACTAGATAGCAGGAAGAGTAGGGCACCAGATGGAGAAAAGAGAAGAGCAAGACACTAGATAGCAGGAAGAGTAGGGCACTAGATGGAGAAAACAGAGGAGCAAAACTCTTCTAGATATCTAGAAGAGTATCAGAGTAGGACCAGTTTACAAAACATGCAAACTAGAATTTACATCTTTTCGTAAACCAACACTCAAATTCGAGCATAAAACTGGACACGGTACATCAGAGAACATCAGCCCTTTGGTAAACAATTATGTCTCATCTGTTTAATTTTATATAGTTTTAGGATCAAATCAACTTCTTGAGTCTTCCCTTTTCTCTCGGTTAGGTTTTCTATTTTTCTAGTAATTCATTTTGTGTTAATTCAGTAGTGTTGAATTCTTTAACTCACTCCAGGTCCTCAATATCATTATTATTTTTATTATTATTATTATCTTTACTAATTATAATAATAGGGGTTTGTTTTGACCATAGAAGTTTCCGCCAATTTTGGCAAAGTTTCTTTCACCCTGAATGCCCCTGTTACCTAGCAGTAAATAGGTACCTGGGAGTTAGTCAGCTGTCACGGGCTGCTTCCTGGGGGTGGAGGCCTGGTCGAGGACCGGGCCACGGGGACACTAAAGCCCCGAAATCATCTCAAGATAATCATCTCAAGATAGAGGAGCAAGAGGTGGCAGCCCGGGGCCCCTGTATGTGAATACTGGGTTTAACTCGTGGGTTTTAAGGCAGAATAATCTGCATTTTACCTGTAGGTAGTTTCCAGAGTTTTCCTTACCAAGCATCCTCCCCTCCCCCTCCAACGATTTGTTAAAATGGTTCTAAACTCTGCAAATAAGTGGTTGAATAATCATATATGAATAAGTATATTCATATATGATATGAATATATAACATGTGGTTATATGAATATATGTACTCACCAATTAGGTGAGTACACACACGTGTGTGTGTTTGTGTGTGTGTGTGTACTCACCTAATTGTGCTTGCGGGGGTTGAGCTTTGGCTCTTTGGTCAGACTCTTTGTCGGCTCTTTGGTCAGTGTGTGTGTGTGTGTGTGTATGTGTTTTAGGTAAAGTCAACCAACTTAATTATTTAATATCGGTCGAATTTGACTAAATATATGCAGTACTGAAGAATACTCGGCCTATTTACATTAGGTTGTTTAATTAATTTTGGTTCAAAACATAAAAAAAAATATTATAATGTTTTTAATATATTTGTCAACGCCTGAGAAGGAAGTATTTAAACAAAACGAAAACGGAGGCGGAAGATAAAATGAGAGAAGGTAAAGAAGAGAGAGAGAGAGAGAGAGAGAGAGAGAGAGAGAGAGAGAGAGAGAGAGAGAGAGAGAGAGAGAGAGAGAGAGAGAGAGAGAGAGAGAGAGAGATGAGTCAGGCAGCATACTTGAGGGCTGATGGCATCAGTTGGTGACTCACCCACATAGGGATGGCAAGCGTGAGTCCATCTCGCGGCTGCCTCCCCCCCCTCATTCATCTATCTAAATGTATCTATCTTGGGTATCTTCTACCAGACACCCTCACGCATGTATCCCCCATCCCCCCCCCCCACACACATACATAAGAGGCTGGTGCATAAGTTGGGGAAACAGGCAGGAGTAACTGGTAAGGTGCTCCAGTGGATAAGGGAGTACCTAAGCGACAGGAAGCAGAGAGTTACTGTGAGAGGTGATTGGCGGAGTCCCACAGGGTTCTGTACTCGGACCTATCCTGTTTCTGATATACGTAAATGATCATCGAGAGGGTATAGACTCATTCCTCTCAATGTTTGCTGATGATGCCAAAGTTGTGAGTAGGATTAAGACAGAGAAGGACAGCTTGAGGCTTCAAGAAGACCTGGGCAAGCTGAAGTAATGGTCCAACAAATGGTTGTTAGGGTTTAACCTGAGCAAATGTAATGTAATAAAGATAGGTGTAGGGAGCAGAAGGCCAGATCCAAGGTATTATTTGGGAGATGAAATTCTTCTAGAATCAGAGAGAGAGAGAGAGAGAGAGAGAGAGAGAGACCAGGGGGTTGATATCACGCCAGATCCGTCCCCCGAAGCCCGCATCAAAAGAATAAGCTCAGCGGCATATGCCAAGCTGGCCAACATAAGAACGGCCTTCAGAAACTTTCGTAAGGAATCATTCAAAACCTTATATACCACGTATGCCAAATCAATCTTGTTTGACGGCAATTCCACCGTGTTTGTGCAACAAGTGTCGGAGGACCACTTCTCCTGAGCCTACCTGCATACAAAATAATCATTTAGAAACAAGCTGGAGCAACTGGAGGTGTGTGTTGAACTGGGAAGGGGAGGAGCGAACGAGAGTTCCAATCCAACATAAGATGACAGTGAGGGTTCGAAATAGGAAGCGAGGGGGTGTTCCACAAGGATCAGTACTGGGGCCCATCTTGGTATATGTGTCAGTTACTTAGCTTAACTGAGGAAATAGTATGTAAGATATCATTCCCCCACCTTCCCCCACCACCACCTGCCTTCCCCACATCCACCCCCATAAAACCCACTCCCCCACCCACCCCTAAGCCACCCCCTACCCCAAGCAGGACACACACACACACACACACACACACACACACACACACACACACACACACACAATAAGAGCTGTGCGTTAATCACAGAGGGAGTGGGAGCCCGATGCGGACACTCCCCTCGTCCCAATGTCCCCTCACTTTCCCCTCTAATTCCGGGTCCTCTGGTCGCGTCCCCTCACCCTGCGAGCACTTGTCAATAAACGGGGATATTATGGCCTAAGTGGTTACTGTGTTCTTTACTGGAGCAGGGAGGGGGGTGGTGGGGGTAAGGGAGAGGGGGGCAGGCTGGGAGAATGGGAAGAGCAGGGGTTGGGGTGAGGCTTGGTGGGGGGGGGGGCAGGAGGGGACGTGAGGAGGACAGGGACTGGAAGTAAGAATCAGGAAGACTTTAGGAGTTTGGAAGTACAAGGAGGTAGAAGTAAGGAGTGATGTAGAAAGAGGGGAAGAGACGAGGGAGAATGTGGAATGTGTGGAGAGGAGGGGAAGATATGAGGACCAGAGGGGAAGGAAAAATTCCTGATCTCTCTCTCTCTCTCTCTCTCTCTCTCTCTCTCTCTCTCTAGCCTTATCTTTGCAAGATAAGGTTCAGGAACAGGGGAGGACATGTCAGAAAGTAGAGTCGAAGAGTCGAACCCGAATTCTGTCAGCTGGTCGGGCTATGCAGTGCTACGGCCCTCGTGGAACACTATCTGTCAGTCGCTTTACATCCAGGTCCCCAGTTACTGCTGGACCACCCTACCTAGGACTCGAACGCAGGGTAGTGGGCGAGAGAGAGAAGAGAGGAGACATAGAGAGTAGAGAGAAGTAGATATGTATCTGCTGATATGTACCTGGATAAGATTCTGGGAGTTTATCTACTGTCCAAGCCCGGAGCCAGGCTTGACTTGTGAGAGCTTGGTCCAACAGACTGTGGCTTGTAGCGGTCCGCCGCAGGCCCACATAACCACCACAGCCTGGTTGTTCCGGCACTTCTTGCCGAATAACGGTCCAGTTTTCTCTCGAAGAATTCCTCTTTTGTTCCGCAATCTTTTGTTCTATTTCAGCCATCTCTCCTGCTCTGAAGGGAGGACGTGAGTACCGAGCAGTACTCAAGGAACAACAGCACCAGTGATTTGAATATTATGAGCATAGGGGGCCTCGTAGCCTGGTGGACAGCGCGCAGGACTCGTAATTCTGTGGCGCGGGTTCGATTCCCGCACGAGGCAGAAACAAATGGGCAAAGTTTCTTTCACCCTGAATGCCCCTGTTACCTAGCAGTAAATAGGTACCTGGGTGTTAGTCAGCTGTCACGGGCTGCTTCCTGGGGGTGAAGGCCTGGTCGAGGACCGGGCCGCGGGGACACTAAAGCCCCGAAATCATCTCAAGATAACCTCAAGATTGTGGTAGGATGCCTGAATTTGAAGGTTCTCGTAATCCATCCTATAATATTCTTAGCTGATGCAATATTTGCTTGGTTATGTTCCCTAAACATTAGATCGTCAGACATCAATATTTCCAGAGCTTTTGCATGCTGCTTTCCTACCATGGGCAGATCTGATTTGTACCGTACCTGAGTACCCGGAATTAATCGCTGCTAAACATGTTAATTTTCTGCTGCCCAGTCGAAAACTTTATTAATGTCAGCTTGCAGGTTTTCAATGTCTTCTATAGAAGTAATTTTCATGCTGATGTTTGTGTCATTTGCAATATATATATATATATATATATATATATATATATATATATATATATATATATATATATATATATATATATATGTTATACCTAGTTGCCAGAACGTCGCACTTGGCCTACTATGCAAGGCCCGATTTGCTTAATAAGCCAAATTTTCCTGAATTTATATATTTTTCAATATTTTTTCTTATGAATTGATAATGCTATCCATTTCATTATGTATGAGTTAATTTTGTTTAAATTTGAGTTAAAACTAAAGCAGATATATGACCGAACCTAACTTGCAATATATAGGAACCTAACCTATATATATATATATATATATATATATATATATATATATATATATATATATATATATATATATATATATATATATGTGTGTGTGTGTGTGTGTGTGTGTATATGTATATTCAGTGTGGGGTATGTAATGTGCTGTATACCGGAACATACGATGTATTGTGTTGTATACTGTTATATATCCTATACTTAATACCGGTACGATACTTATGGGTAATTGTATCATACTGTCGGAAGGGCTATTGTAGGGCCCAGAGATGACTTGCTTTTTGGAGGAGAATATTGTATACCTTTTGTGTACCTTAAGTGCTCAGAGATGACTCCCTTTAAGCTACTTGTAATGATCATTTTGACTGTTGTAGTTTGCACTGTAGCCTGTAGTGGTGCTTGTAACCTCTAGTACAAGCAGTCGTGTGAAAACCATTTTTATGTGTTTCCGGAGTATTTGTTTTATGTTAAACTGACACTCTACCATTTAGTATACACGAAGGCTTTTGGGCTTTTAGTGACTTCCTTCCTTAACCGAGAGGGGAGAAGGGAGGGGGGTGGGGAGAAGGGGAGGTTTCCATTAGGTTCACCCATCCAGTAGGTCCACCCACCTGCCGGTGCTTAACCTGAGAAACCGGTGTCAAGCCTACATCCTTAAGGGTGGGGAGGGGGGGGGGGGTCTAACATAGGGATGTTTATATTAGAAGTGTCTCTGTCTTCTGTCTGTCATGTGTCATGTTCTCTGTGTCTACTGACTCGAAGTGTATTGTCCAGGGCAGGTGTTTTGTCCAGGACAGGTGTTTTGTCCAGGACAGGTGTTTTGTCCAGGGCATGTGTTTTGTCTAGGGCAGGTGTTTTGTCCAGGGCAGGTGTTTTGTACAGGGCAGGTGTTTTGTCCATGGCAGGTGTTTTACTGTCCTCTTGCTACTCTCTTTTTTTTCGTCTCTGGCTTTTTTCCATTTTCTCTCCCATCTATATCCCCCTAATTCTTCTCTCCTCTCCCTTCCTTGTCGTTCTTCATTTGCCTCTCCCCCTCACTCTCTCTCTCATTTATAGGGTATATAATGTAAAATTCTCTCTCCTTCTCTTCCGTCATTTCCCCCTTCTCTCTCTCTCTCTCTCTCTCTCTCTCTCTCTCTCTCTCTCTCTCCCTCTCTGCTTGTCCAGTCACTTAGGCCTATCATATTTCTTGTATGTAATTCACTTATCACGAGTTTTATTGTATTTTGTACAATGGTTGTGTTATTGTTGTTCGTGTATGTGTGTGTGTGTGTGTGTGTGTGTGTGTGTGTGTGTGTGTGTGTGTGGTGGCGCCCAAACCTGTGTGTGTGTGAGCAGGTTATGTCGGCTTCACCCAAATGCACTTTACATCATGCAGTGATCATCGGCATTTCACTCTGATAATGCACACAGTTGTAAACATCCACATTTATGGCCTATTTTGTAGGATTACAATTTTTACCGAATTGCCTCCAATTCCAACACATTATTAGGCTTTTTAACTTTAATTAAACGTCCTAATTTTGATCCTTACGCTAATAATAACTTCTATTCTCTAATTCGTTCATATTTCTAACTCACAAAGATGTGTGAGGTCGATAATGTGTCCTTTTATGTCCGATAATAATCTCCTTTATATTCGGTATTAATAATATATAATAATGTTAATAAATAATTAATTTAAAAAAATTATTTCTTCTATTTATATTATTTCAATACGATGATGCTATTATGATTATTATTACTATTACTTTTATTTGATTTTTATTTTACTAGTATTATTATAAAATCACTGGACCTAATCATACTTTCAAGACACTGTTAGGGTAATTCCTGGTAATTCTCTCTTTAGGGTTATAAAAATTCCCTGCCCAGAGCACCCCTCTCATCCATTTTTCACTCTCACTCTCAATTTGTCTCTCCCCTCTATTTCTCCTCCTCTCACTTTATATCCATATGGCTTCCCCTCTACTACATCTCCCTCTATTACATTCTCTCTCTCTCTCTCTCTCTCTCTCTCTCTCTCTCTCTCTCTCTCTCTCTCTCTCTCTCTCTCTCTCTCTCTCTTTAGGAAACTGCTAATTTGTCACCTATCCTTTCAGGTATTGACCCATCTGTTGAATTGCTTCTACACCAAGGTATATATGTGTTTTCACCTCCCCAATTCACTCCCACCCCTTCCCCTCACTCCCCCCTCTCTTTAATTCCCCTTTCGTACCTCCCCTTCAACCGTCTACCCCTTTCCAATTCGACCATCCCTCCCTGTCAACTTCTCCCCTCACAGGAAATGAAAATAGATTTGGCCTAAAACGGGGACTAAGCTGTGGGTAGAGGGCCGTTTGTGTAGTGTTATTGTCGTGTGCTTACCTATCCCCTGACTATCCTAACGCTCCAACCCTTCGTCGTCTCTATCCTCAAGGTTGTGGACGGAGATGTCTTCCTCAACTTCTGTCTAGTACATCCCTCTTGTTGTTGACCAGTTGTTTACAGTGTCCACCTGTGTCCTCTTGTTCTACTCTCTCTCTCTCTCTCTCTCTCTCTCTCTCTCTCTTTCTCTCTTTCTCTCTTCTCTCTCTCTCTCTCTCTCTCTCTCTCTCTCTCTCTCTCTCTCTCTCTCTCTTCTCTCTCTCTCTCTTCTCTCTCTCTCTCTTTCTCTCTCTCTCTCTCTCTTTCTCTCTCTCTCTCTCTCTCTCTCTCTCTCTCTCTCTCTCTCTCTCTCTCTCTCTCTCTCTCTCTCTCTTTAAAAAGGTTATCCCTGTCCTGCTTGGCTATTCCGCTCATTATCGTGTGTGTTGCTATCTTATGCCCTCCAACATTGTAAGGTCCAGGTCCTTGAGCCTACCCTAATAGCTTGACCCTTTTAGCTCTCGAACTAATCTAGTCGCAAAGCTCCGTATTTTTTTTGTTCAAATTAGTTTATGCTTTACGATGTGTAGATTCCAGGCCACTTTTGCGTATTCCAGTATTAGTGTAACAAAAGTTCACTCTGATGTAATTTTTCCATGCTTTTTTTTTTAGTGTATGTATGTATGTGTGTGTGTATGTATGTATGTATGTATGTATGTATGTATGTATGTATGTATGTATGTATGTATAATTGTTCTTGCGGGGGTTGAGCTTCGGCTCTTTGGTCTCGCCTGTCACATGTAAATCAACTGGTGTGAAAGTTTCTAAGCCAATTGGGCCCTTAACATATCTACATTTGAAACTGCGTATGCAGTCCCCCTCCACCACATCACTGCATTCCATTTATTCACTACTGACACTGAAAATATTCTTTCTAACGTTTGCCCGAATCGCTATGCGTGTTAGTGGCTTTGCAAGAATGTAAGAACAATGTTACATATTCCCACAAACCCAATATACCTTTTTGTAAACTAATAAATAAATAAATAAATTAATTAATTAATTAAATAAATGTCCCTGTGGTTCATTTGGGTACTCAGTTACCACCTGTGTCCCCTTGTATCTAACCTCGTGGGCTGGACGGTAGAGCGCCGGTCTCGCTTCATGCCGGTCGGCGTTCAATCCCCGACTGTCCAATAGAGGTTGGGTACCATTCCTTTTCCCCCCCGTCCCATCCCAAATCCTTATTCTGACCCCCTTCCAAGTGTTAAATAGCCGTAATGGCTTGACACTTTACCCTTGTGCATGGTACCAACCTTGCTAAATAGTCTGCCTTAATCTACAGTGACGTGAAGTTCAATTCAAGGTAGCCTTTCCTCGTAACTCATACCCCTTAGCTCCGACACCTAGTCTGGTGGCATATCTTTGGACCTTCTCCCACTTTATTTTCGGTCGGCATTTGACTTGTTCTCTACACGCTAGTTCTAAGTCTATTCTAAGTCTATTCTATCTAAGTCTATTTCACAGTTCAACTCCAATATATAAGAAGACAAAAACCCTGGATAATTATTGTTTTTAATTAAAATTCAACAAATAACAAAAGCATCTTCCAATTGGTATTGTCATTTATCAGGCTAGAAGGACAGATTATGAGAACGCCGACATAAAAAAGAACTCAAAACAAAAAAGAAACGCCGACCCCAAAAATAATTTTGTATGTTTAATACATGCCCAAAACAAACCTTCATGAATTCAGTTTCAATTCGATCATTTTTAGCATTTGGTTTCGTTCGAATTTCAGAATCGATGGATTATTAGTGAATGGGATATTGGCCCTTCTCTATGGGAGTGACAAGCGATACAAATCGATAATTGATCGCAAGATTACACGGGTGCTCCCTCTTCTCCCACGCTACTGGGAGTGATGCACACACACGTACGCTCCCATGTACGTAGATGGACGTGGGAGTAGCGTAGATACGTGGGGAAAGTGCACGTTTGTGACGAATGAAACGTGGGAGTTAGTGTGGGAATTAGAACAAGACTAGCGTGGGTGTGTATAGTACTGGGAGGTCTGTGGTGTACCTGTGCCTGGATTGTACCTGGATATGCCTCTGAGAGTTCTCCTAACCCCCCCCCCCCCTCAAATGGTCCAACAGGCTGTTGTTGCTTGGAGAGGCCCCACATGCCGATCCATATAATCCACCACAGTTCGGTTGATCCAGCACTTTCTTACTGAAAACTGTCCAGAGAGAAAATCAGTAGGAGCCATGGGGGACTTGTAATCCTGTGGTCCCGGGTTCGATCCCAGGCGCCGGCGAGAAACAATGGTCAGAGTTTCTTTCACCCTATGCCCCTGTTACCTAGCAGCAAAATAGGTACCTGGGTGTTAGTCAGCTGTCACGGGCTGCTTCCTGGGGGTGGCGGCCTGGTCGAGGACCGGGCCGCGGGGACACTAAAGCCCCGAAATCATCTCAAGACAACCTCAAGAAGGATTCGAACCTATGCTCTGGGTACTCCCAAGCACACGCCTTAGACCACTGCACCACGACATGCAACCTTGGATTCAATGGAATCCTCTAGGAGTTTGTGCAAAACTCTCCAGTTTCTGACCTTGAAGATTTTCCACTACAACCAAAAGGTCTTGACTAGCCACTGGAGGCGCGAATGATGACCAATGGAGACCTACACTAGGGAGTAGGGAAGGAAGGAATTATCAAGGGAAAGCGCCCAGCCATTACGACTATATAGCACTGGGAAGGGGTCAGGATAAGGATTTGGGATGGGACGAAGGGAAGGAATGGTGCCCCCAATGACTTCCCAGAACCCCAGCCAGGTACTAGCCGCTGGGGGCGTATTACTGTTGCATGCCCAGCGATGAGAGAGAGGGAGCTTGCTAGATATATGCGTATGGACAAGAACGTGTCAACATTGCAAGCTTGGGAGCCGCCCAAAGCCAAATATATATGTGTGTGTGTGTGTGTGTGTGTGTGTGTGTAGGTGTGTGTGTGTGTGTGTGTGTGTGTGTGTGTGTGTGTGTGTGTGTGTGTGTGTGTGTGTGTGTGTGTGTGTGTGTGTGTGTTTATGTGTGTGTGTGTGTGTGTGTGTGTTATGTGTGTGTGTGTGTGTGTGTGTGTGTGTGTGTGTGTGTGTGTGTGTGTGTGTGTGTGTGTGTGTGTGTGTACACGTCTCTCACACCTTCCCTTATCACTCTCAATCATAATCGCTCTCATTCCACTCTCAATTTCGCTTCTCCTTTAATTCCCCTTGTCGTACCCTCTATACCTCCCACTCTTTACTTCCCTCTCTCCATTCTTCTCTTCCCTCTCTACACCCCTGCAACACACAGCCTCCCATCTTCCCCCATCTCTTGCATTTCCTTTCTCGTCTCAGGCAAAGAGGGAGGGAGGAGCTTTATAGGTGAGTGGAAATGGGGGGTGGGTGGAGATGGGGGTAATGGAGCGGGTGGAGGAGGTGGGTGGTGGGCTGGGTAGTGGTGGGTGAAGGTGGGGGTAGCGAGGTGGGTAGTGGGTACGTCACCAGACAATCATATACCAACTTGTCTCAGTGTGAGAGACCCAAGTAGCGGCCTTGCAAGAAAGACCAAGTTGCACAGCTCAGTTGCTGCGGCGGCCTTGACCGGCGGAGAGGGGTAGGAGGAGGAGAAGCCACATTAACCAGCCACCGGACAACGGTTACTGTCAAGCTGGTAATTTGGCCCAAAGTTGCTATTAGCGGCTCGTTCAACTCCCCCCCCCCCCCCTCCCTCGCTTGGAATCTTAGCGAGCCCAGAGACAGCGAACGAGACATCCAACCACCACACTGATCGCAAAGTTTCTTATACACGAAGACACGTCCAACTTCGTGAACGACCCATTAACGCTGAATGGTTAACGTCCAGCCACCGCACGGACACTCTAACGAAAGTTTTAGCGAACGATATGTCTCAACTACTCCTCGCGACGTCAACGACCAAGTGAGGGGTGAGAACGACTGCCTCTCGTGTCGTTCCGAGGGGGGGAGGTCCAACTACCTCAAGAAAACGACACAGTTAACGAGCAAGCGGTTACGAACTAGCCAACCACGAGCAGGCTCATAACGAGGGGATAACTTTCGTCTTCGTAACTGGAAAGAAACAACGGGAGGAGAGGAAAAGGAAAGGAATGAATAGGAAAATGATGGAAGGGAGGAGAAAGGGGAGCAATAGGGTATGGAGGAGGAAAAGTCTGTGTGAGGGATTGAGAGATAGAAAACATGAACAGGAATAGATAGAGACCACAAAGGGTTAAGGGAAATGGAGTAAAAAGAGGGAAGGAAAGAGGGGGGGGGGGTAAAAAAGGCATAGGCTGGGAGTTAAATGAGAAAGGGGGAAAGAGGAGAGGTGAAATAGAGCGAGGGGAAAGGAAGGGACGCACGGAAGGGAAACCCGCGTTATTAGAGAGAGAGAGAGAGAGAGAGAGAGAGAGAGAGAGAGAGAGAGAGAGAGAGAGAGAGAGAGAGAGAGAGAGAGAGAGACAGAGACAGAGAGACCTATTCAGAATACCTTTGATTACTCATCAATGCTGCAGTAATTATCAATCCTTCATCAACCTTTAATACTCAGTAATCACCACAGCTTATCCCAGGGTCAAGTAAACCTCCAGGGTACTGCACGGAGTTTACCTCACCATCACAGCCAGTCCCGGGATACACGTAAACCGCAGCACGGCCTATATATAGGCTGAAGTATATCTCATCAATATATATGGATAGAAACAAGATAACAAACTGCAGTGTTGCAGATATCTATGTAATCACCAAGAGTAATTACAGAGATAAGATAACAGCAAAATCTTAAATCAGGATAACTCCTCAACTTGTTTCCACACATTATATGTATTTAAGAAGCAATTACATAAGTTCCAGTGAGAAGTGCCGGACCAACCGGGCTGTAGTGGATACGTGGGCCTGCGAACCGCTTCAAACAACAGCCTGTTGGACCAAGTTATCACAATTTGAGCCTGGCCCCGGGCCGGACTCGAAGAGCAGAAGAACTCCCGAAACCCGCAACAGGTGTGTTCCAGGTACTACGACTTGAGACATTTTGACAAAATAAAAAAAAAGACATACGTTCTGATTCGATAATAATTACCCAATATATATATATATATATATATATATATATATATATATATATATATATATATATATATATATATATATATATATATATATATATATATATATTGCTTTAAACCCACATACATTTTCAAATCCCTAAATAGGTGCTGCGCAGTGATTTTTTTTTTCATATCTGTAGGCCTGGTAGGCCTAATGATTCGACAGTATAGTGTAGGGAAATACGTTAATAAAACACTATTAAAAAGTTAAGAGGGTTTTGAGCCAGTGATTAACTTGAGCAGCCCAAAGGTGGAGTCGACAAGGTCTGGAATCAGTGTGTAATTAGAACAGCCGTAGGCTTAGCCTTGAAGGTTTTGAATCGGTGGTCAACCAGGCCAGTCGAGTCGACAGCAATGCAAGAAATCGATTCCCGGAACCGGACAGGACAGACAGGACAACGGAACAGGAAAACTGTGAACAAGTCAAGATATGGTTAACTGATCCGCTTCAACCTCACTTGCGAGGAAAAGGAAAAAAAAAATATGGTCATTTATCTAATCACCGAATAACGGTGTTATTTATATACACTATTCCCTCTGATCCAAACCCAGATTTAATACACATCGCCTCCCACAACTCTCAATTTACGTAGCATTTCTTGTCGAGGGCAGCAGAGCTCCATAGCTATGTCTTCATTTAAAAAGGCGAGGGTTGAGCTGGTGACAGAAAAGCCTTTTGCTACCTATCCTACCTGGTTATTTGTCTGGAAAATATTTTAAAACATCTTTCTTATGGAAAAACAAATATTAAAATAACGATCTTGACAGATTAGGTTGGAATTGGGGGGAACCAGATAAGACTGGCACCAGATTTCAGATCGAGTTGTGCACATTTTTCAACACTTAAAGAATCCGTGCTGTCAACCAATCCTAACTTAAGAGCAAATTTGTACCAGAGATAAGTAGCTGTCCAAAGAAAGTACCAAGCCTGGAAGACTTATGTACCCTCGTCTGCGGCACAGAAGCACTCTTAGATATCATTCAGGATGCCCAAACCAGAGCAGAAATCCACATAACGGATAATATCAAAGGAATCAGATTCTCGTAACTAATATCGTCCAAAAAGTACAGAGAACCCTGACTTCCTTGAACTATCCGACGACCCCTTTCCCCCTCTTAGTCCTTCCATCATACTGCCAACAGGAGAGAATGATTAATGATGGCTATGGGCTTAAGACGCCCCCCAAGACGAAGACCTATAAGAACAAAAGAACACGCATGAACATTTAATAGACATGCATGAACACGGACACAAGTTATCCCAAGCCTGGACACAGACTGGGCTTGGGGGGAGCAGAAGAACTCCATAGAACCTAGTCTACGGGCTCACCATAGCCCGTGCTGCTTGGAACTTTTTGTTCCAGGTGGCGAATCTTTAACAACAACAAACAACCATAGAACCCACTCATGGCACGATCTCACTGCTGTTTCTATTCCCTCTGTGCTACCAAGACTGACATCCAAAGATTAGGACAGTAACCAATGTTGTATATTTCCAAAGGATGCTTCAATAACCGGCATGTAAAGTCATGTGTGTCAGATCGCAAGCAGTGGCGTCTAACAGCCTGGTTGACCAGACTAGGTCATGTCAAGATACCAGGTCACGGTAGGGGTAGAGGGCGTGTTCATCCTTGGGACTACCTTAAGGTTATCTGAAAATAACCAGTTGTTGTAAAATAAACATGTCAGTATATTTTGTCATGTCTTAATAAGTCTCAAACGAGCACCTTGTCACGAGTTTTTGGAAATCTCTTTGTTATCTTAAGCAAGCAATAACTTGGGATATTTTTTGGTTATAGTCATTACGAGAGTGCACATCATGCTCATCCTGTGAGCGGTAGTGGACCCTGTACCCATCCTGTGAGTGGTAGTGGACTCTGTACCCCTTATGTGAGTGGTAGTGGACCCATGTACCCATCCTGTGAGTGGTAGTGGACCCATGTACCCATCCTGTGAGTGGTAGTGGACCCCTGTACCCATCCTGTGAGTGGTAGTGGACCCCTGTACCCATCCTGTGAGTGATAGTGGACCCTGTACCCATCCTGTGAGTGGTAGTGGACCCCTGTACCCATCCTGTGAGTAGTAGTGGACCCTGTAACCATCCTGTGAGTGGTAGTGGACCCCTGTACCCATCCTGTGAGTGGTAGTGGACCCCTGTACCCATCCTGTGAGTGGTAGTGGACCCTGTACCCATCCTGTGAGTGGTAGTGGACCCCTGTACCCATCCTGTGAGTAGTAGTGGACCCTGTAACCATCCTGTGAGTGGTAGTGGACCCCTGTACCCATCCTGTGAGTGGTAGTGGACCCTATACCCATCATCTGAGTAGTAGTGGACCCTATATCCATCATGTGAGTGGTAATGGACCCTATACCCATCATGTGAGTGATAGTGGACCCTGTACCCATTATGTAAGCAGTATTGGACCCCATTATTCGCTGAGCGAAGCAAGTTACACCATTAATGAATAAGCTAAAGAACTTATCAACGCTGTTCAACAAGCTACATCACGTTTTGTCTATTCAAACATCAATAGTCTATTCACATTTTTGGTTGGTTTAGCTTAAGTATTTAATAGCAGGTTAGAATCCTTCGATTCTGAGGCCCCTTATTGTGAAATCCATTTAAATTTCAAATCATAGTCTTACTTTCCAGAAATTCATCGGTTCTGTTCCTAATAACTTTGTGTTCAGATCAATTCATCATTTCCGTTGAGAAACTAACCATCTTTTTATAACCTGTTGCTGCAATTTCTCTGGCCTCGTTCAGAAGAGGAAAAACTCTCAATTTCGTTTCTGAATTGTCCATTTTTATTTCATGGTAAGCCCCAAACAATCGTCAGAGACCGAACGACTGACGAATTATCGATCCGTTTCCAGGTCGTCTCGCTCTATTGGAGCTTGGAGGGGGGGGGGGGGTAGGTGGTGGTGGGGCAGGGTGGAAAGGGAATAGAAGGGGTGCAGTGGGGGAAGCATGTCACTGAGAAGGAGCAAAGGATGGGAGAGAGAGAGAGAGAGAGAGAGAGAGAGAGAGAGAGAGAGAGAGAGAGAGAGAGAGAGAGAGAGAGAGAGAGAGAGAGAGAGAGAGAGAGGGGGGGGGGATGGGAGAGGTGCATAGAGGACTTCAATCATGGGGTTTAGAGGGGTGGTAAAGGGAGATTGGTTGCAGGGAGATCAGGGAAAGGGGACAGGGGGCCAGCACTCAGGACGCCTGGCAGGGAATACCAGACGGGGGAAGAGTGGTATAGGGGAAATAAACTGCGATGAATCAATGGGGAAATACAAAACAGAATGTGCTGCTTACAAACCACGCCGTGCTCGCCTATGGCCCAATTGCGCTGCCTCTGGCCTTCTGGTCCGCTGGGAGGGGAAAGTTTCAAGACAATATTTTATACTTTTATTCTAAAATTTGATGCTGTTATCTTGAGGTTATCTTGAGATGATTTCGGGGCTTTTTTTTTTTAGTGTCCCCGCGGCCCGGTCCTCGACCAGGCCTCCACCCCCAGGAAGCAGCCCGTGACAGCTGACTAACTCCCAGGTACCTATTTACTGCTAGGTAACAGGTGCATTCAGGGTGAAAGAAACTTTGCCCATTTGTTTCTGCCTCGTGCGGGAATCGAACCCGCGCCACAGAATTACGAGTCCTGCGCGCTATCCACCAGGCTACGAGGCCTCCCTGTACGAGGCCTCCCTGTATGCAAATTATATGTGTACGAAAGGAATTACTGGCAAAGTAGGGAGACGGATCATTAAGTTCCTAGCAAACAGAAACTAATGTGTAATAGTCAACACAGTAAAATCCGGATCATACACCGCGAAAAGTCCAGTTTAAACCCCCCCCCACCAAAGTGCCGTGCTTGCTCCGGTAATTTGTCTCAACCCTCATAGACAGACATAGACATAAACAAGAACACAAACCATCGTATTGTAACCTCCTTCAAAAATGACTCTGGGATTTTCATGGGAGTAGATAATATGGAGGAGGTGGTAAACCTCCAATCTGATGCAAATCAAGTCTTTCAATCGGTCACAGAAAATAAAACTATGTTTATAAATACGTTCCACCTCCTGCGCTATGGAAAAATACGAAAATATAAAACCATAAATCATTATATATATATATATATATATATATATATATATATATATATATATATATATATATTTTACGCAGTGAAATCACACTATAGAACAAAAAAGCACCTAAAGGAACTGGGAATAATTGTGTTGGAATATCCTACTTTTAAAGAACACAATAAAGTAGCTGTCACAACTGAAAGAAAAAATGATTACTGGATTAAACACAACATTTCAATCAAGGAATGCAAGACCAATATGATGATACTTTTCAAGACACTAGTGCTCTGTAGCGTGGAATACTGTTGCACAATAACAGCATCATTCAAAACTGGAGAAATTGATGATCTGGAGAACGTGCAAAGATCTATTACTGCCCGAATCCACTTCATAAAACATCTAAATTATTGGGACCACATAATTTTGTTAAATCTGTGTTCCTTAGAACACAGGCGGGAGAGATACATAATAATTTACACCTGGAAAATACCAGAAAGACTGGTCTTAAACCTGCACACGGAAATAACACCACATGAGACCAGGAGGCATGGCAGGAAGTGCAAAATAGACCCGTTGAGAATCAGAGGTACTCTGAGAGAGAAGTTGATGAACATCAGAGGCCCGAGACTGTTCAACACGCTTCCACTACACATAAGGGGGCATAACTGGCCGACCCCTCACAGTGTTCAAGAGAGAACTTGATAAACACCTCCAAAGGATACCTGATCAACCAGGCTGTGATTCATACGTCAGGCTGCTAGCAGCCGCGTCCAACAGTTTGGTTGACCAGACCGCCAACAAGAGGCCTAGTCAGAGACCGGGCCGCAGGTGTGTTTATCCTTGGAATCACCGAAAGGCAAGGTAATTGCTATATGGCTAGCTATGTGTACTGCTGTACCAACTCCTATATGCCTTTCATTCTAACAGAACTCTGTAAAAATTAAATATATGTTTCCCCAGACGGGAAACAGTAAGGAGTAGAGATGCCATAGGCACAATCAGAGAGCAGTAGAGATGCCACAGGCAGAATCAAAGAGCAGCAGAGATGCTACAGGCAGAATCAGAGAGCAGCAGAGATGCCATAGGCACAATCACAGAGCAGTAGAGATGCCATAGGCACAATCACAGAGCAGTAGAGATGCCATAGACACAATCACAGAGCAGTAGAGATGCCATAGGCACAATCACAGAGCAGTAGAGATGCCATAGGCACAATCACAGAGCATTGTCTGAACATCAGAGGTCTACGGCTGTTCAATACCCCTCCCAGCAAGCATTAGAAATATTGCGGTAACAAAGGCGGATTACTTCCAGAAGCAGTTACATACGATCTTTGCAAGAAATGCCTGACAACCGGGTTATTGAACATACGTGGGCCTGCAGGCCGCTCCAAGCAACAGCCTGTTGGACCAGGTTATCACAAGTCGAGTCTGGCCCCAGGCCGGGTTCAGTGAGTAGAAGAACTCCCGAAACCCTCTAGAGGTATTCTCCAGGTAAGACTCGTGTTCCCATAAGTGGTTGAGTTATCCCCAGCAATCCCGCTCCAAGGTAAGTGCGAAGGTTCACCCTTTCTATTAACACCTTGTGTGTTGTCCTCTTCAGTAGTCCCCAGTGTGTGTGTGTGTGTGTGTGTGTGTGTGTGTGTGTGTGTGTGTGTGTGTGTGTGTGTGTGTGTGTGTGTGTGTGTGTGTGTGGTGTGTGGTGTGTGTGTGTGTGTGTGTGTGTGTGTATGTGTGTGTGTGTGTGTGTATGTGTGTGTGTGTGTGTGTGTGTGTGTGTGTGTGTGTGTGTGTGTGTGTGTGTGTGTGTGTGTGTGTATGTGTGTGTGTGTGTATGTGTGTGTGTGTGTGTGTGTGTGTGTGTGTGTGTGTGTGTGTGTGGTGTGTGTGTGTGTGTGTGTGTGTGTGTGTGTGTGTGTGTGTGTGTGTGTGTGTGTATGTGTGGTGTGTGTGTGTGTGTGTGTGTGTGTGTGTGTGTGTGTGTGTGTGTGTGTATGTGTGTGTGGTGTGTGTGTGTGTGTGTGTGTGTGTGTGTGTGTGTGTGTGTATGTGTGTGTGTGTGTGGTGTGTGTGTGTGTGTGTGTGTGTGTGTGTGTGTGTGTGTGTGTGTATGTGTGTGTGTGTGTGGTGTGTGTGTGTGTGTGTGTGTGTGTGTGTGTGTGTGTGTGTGTGTGTATGTGTGTGTGTGTGTGTGTATGTGTGTGTGTGTGTGTGTGTGTGTGTACTCACCTAATTGTGCTTGCGGGGGTTGAGCTCTGGCTCTTTGGTCCCGCCTCTCAACCGTCAATCAACTGGTGTACAGATTCCTGAGCCTATTGGGCTCTATCATATCTACATTTGAAACTGTGAATGGAGTCAGCCTCCACCACATCACTTCCTAATGCATTCCATTTGCTAACTACTCTGACACTGAAAAAGTTCTTTCTAACGTCTCTGTGGCTCATTTGGGTACTCAGCTTCCACCTGTGTCCCCTTGTTCGCGTCCCACCAGTGTTGAAAAGTTCATCCTTGTTTACCCGGTCGATTCCCCTGAGAAACTTCCCCTGTGTATGTGTGTGTGTGTGTGTGTGTGTATGTGTGTGTGTGTGTGTGTGTATGTGTGTGTGTGTGTGTGTGTGTGTGTGTGTGTGTGTGTGTGTGTGTGTGTGTGTGTGTGTGTGTGTGTGTGTGTGTGTGTGTGTGTGTGTGTGTGTGTGTGTGTGTGTGTGTGTGTGTGTGTGTGTGTGTGTGTGTTGCCCCCTTCTGTCAATCTCCGTGGCTTGGATGGCGTTTCAGCAACACCAAACACTCTCTTTTAAGAGCCTCGAATTCCCCCCCCCCCCCCTGGTAACAAATTTCCGCCCTACTCAATACAGGCTTCACCCCTCTTAACCTAACCCCCCTTTATTTTACATTCGTACACCTCGTTAAACGTCTCAACTACTCCTAACCAGCACCTTTGTCTCATTAAACCCTCTTAACAAAACTGCTTTCCTTACCCCCCCCCCTTAACAAGCCCTTTGTTTTATATGAACTAAAAATACATTCTAACCATGTTCTTGTCTCACTAAATACACTAGTTTCCCCCAACTCCCCCTCTGCCTAACGTTCTCTACTCCTCTAACCAAGCCTTGTCTCACAAATACGTCACCTATCCCTCTCTATAATCAAGGCTTTATCACACTAATACGTCAGTTAACGCCTCTCTAAGCAAGCTCTCGTCTCACCAACGCGTCAAGCTTACGTCGGGTGGTGGAGAGTGGAGGTACCGCCAGGGTTCAAGGCCTCTCCAGTCGCTATCAAACCTCCTTCACTTCCCTCCTTTTTTCTGAACAATTTTGCAGTTTGCCGGAGTCATTTAAGGCCTCTGAAATTGATCTTATGTGGCGAGGGAGGGAGGAGGGGAACATGTATTTACATTTTCTTAATGGCGGAGAGCTACTTGGGGGTAATGAATAGTTCTTCCAGTGTGTTTGTTGAGGGATTTTTGACGCGGATTGAAGTCTGGGAGAGAGGCGTCAACCGCTTTGCTATTCGTCCACGCGCTTCGACGCAGCACGACGTATGTGGAGTAGATGCGTCAACTCCCATGCTGAAGGGAGCCTTGTTGAACTGCGTTGTTGCGTTCCTGTTGGTTGACAGGCCTTGAACATATGAAAGACTTGGTGCAATACTCCCTCTTACCCCCCGATTGATAGATCTTACTGGAGATGAACGGGTTTAAGAGATGCGACAATGATTAACATTGGTGAGTGCACTCTGAAACACAGGTTCCCTGAAAAGTGTTCCTTTAAAACAGAGGCCGCAGCAAAGTCACAGATGCTGTCAACTACAAGGAAAAGGTTCGGGATAAGAAAAAAGGATCGATACGTTCTTGAAAGACACCTGTGGTACACAGGTGCTACCCGGAGGCCCCCCCCCCTCTCTCCTGGCGGGGCAGCGAGGGAAGGAAACTATCGCGAGAAGGCGACAAGCCATTAAAGACTATATAGCAGGTCTTGGTTATCGTTGTAAACACAGTAATCTTAAACCAGGGGGTTCACTTTTCTGCGATAAGCCTATTGGTTAAGAATCTCCCGAGGGCCTAGCCTAGTGTCTCCTGAGGAACAACCCAGAGGAGTTGGGGAGGAAGGGGGGGCTGTGGGCTCGAACTCGAAAATCCTTTTTAAAAAAAAATAACCCTCTCATGAAAGTCAATATTAAAATTCCTTTTCCATTGGTTGGTGGAATTTGATGTGGGTGAATCTTGTTACTATTGGTCAGTGGAAGTTGACCCAGATGCCCACTCTCAAAGAGAGATGGATTCTCGATTCTTACTGTTCGATCAACGTTTGAAGCCAACACTGTGGGGGAAGTTTCCTGTTAACGGCTACTGGGTAACAGATGTAAGCCAGCCGATGTTGGAATGACTAAATCTGAAAGCGTAAACGACCAAGAGACTCTCGGTGTACACTGGAAGATTATGCTAAGACCTGGACTCTATGCTAAGACCTGGACTCTATGCTAAGACCTGGACTCTATGCTAAGACCTGGACTCTATTCACAATTGAAGGATACTTGCTGTAGATTATTGTGGTGGCCTTAATAATCCTTCTGATGTCTGAGGTGGATAGGCCTTAAGTCCAACCCCCCAAACTAAACATGCAAGTACACAGAGGATATATATATATATATATATATATATATATATATATATATATATATATATATATATATATATATATATATATATAGGGGGGTACCACCACTGGTGCAATTATAGGGACCCACAGCCTCAGAGAAGGGAACACAGAGCATTCAGGGAAAACTTGCCATTTAACTCTGAATACGAAAGAGTGTTCGCTTCTCCTACCACCCCCCTTTTTTATATGATATATATATATATATATATATATATATATATATATATATATATATATTTTATATGATATATATATATATATATATATATATATATATATATATATATATAATGATTATATGACAGTGTCAGACCACGGAAGAAGAATTGAAACAGAAATTTCCTTAAGTACTTTCGTATATTAATACATCTTCAGAAGGAATATATATATATATATATATATATATATATATATATATATATATATATATATATATATATATATATATATATATATATAGCATTGCAATAAAATCAAATAAAAAAAATAATAGGGGTGGTAGGAGAGGAAAAGATTAAAGTATTCAGTGAGAATCCACAAGGTCTTCTCTGAACACTATTTTCTTCTTCGAGGATGTGGGTCCCTTTAATTAAACCAGTGGTGGTACCCCTAGATATATATATATATATATATATATATATATATATATATATATATATATATATATATATATATATATATATATATATATATCTCCTTGGGCTGGGGCTGAACATTTCACCCCCGACCTCATACATCTGAAAATTAGGGAAAGGCGACGTTTCGGTCCGTCCTGGAATTGATTTTGGTCCAGGACGGACCGACACGGTTATCACTTTCTTTGGTTGGTGTTTAATTCGGAAAAGACCTGGGTAAATATTGGTCTGGGAATAGGGGGTTGTTGGCATATGGACTAAATTATCAATACGTATGACAACGTTGGACTAAATTCAGTCGAAGGCTAGACATAGGTCAAGATGGTGATGGATGATGAGAAAGCTGGTGGATGATAAGCCAGCTGGTGCATGACAACAGCTGGTGGATGACAAGACAGCTGGTGCATGACAACAGCTGGTGGATGACAAGACAGCTGGTGCATGACAACAGCTGGTGGATGACAAGACAGCTGGTGGATGATAAGACAGCTGGTGCATGACAACAGCTGGTGCATGACAACAGCTGGTGGATGACAAGACAGCTGGTGGATGACAAGACAGCTGGTGGTGGATGACAAGACAGGTGATGGATGACAAGACAGCTGGTGATGGACGACAAAACAGCTGGTGGATGACAAGACAGCCGGCAATGTAAGATAACACATCGTATCAGGGGCGTGTGAAACTCTACATGGGAGTGTGCGTCTCTACATGGGAGAGTGTAGCAAAGTACGAAGCTTTTCAGCGAGTGAAAAGCTTCACGAATTAAGTGGGAGTGCACCAGTGCAGGGAGTGCACCAGAAAGCAAAATCTACATTAAACAAAAAATCCCAAAGAACCCCAAAAGAGAGTTTAAACGACGCCAAAAAAAAAAATTAATCAGCAAAAAAAAAAAAAGGTAACACCACGAATATTGAAATATTACGACAGCAAAAAAAATTTCCGCAAATTTGCAAAAAACAAAATACTAGACAAAAATGTAAAGTAATCCTAGGGATATGAACAGGGGCGATATGACAACAAATACTTAATTGACAATTTAGATACTTAATTAACAATTTAGATACTTAACTGACAATTTAGTGAAGACGAAATAAAATCAGAATTACATTTTGCCGAAAGTTCATAGGCCTATCATCTTATGTGAGGGATAATTATAATCTCATATTAATTATAATATGAGATTGTAATTAAAGAAAATATTAAGACATAACAATAACAATAATAGAGGCAATAATTAAAGAGCCAAGTAATAAAAGTTAAAAAAATATTTTATAATTACTTTGTTAACAGTTAAAGAACTGGTACTAATATAATTAAAATAACACAAATCATCATAGACCTACAGAGTATTAATATTAACTTTTAAATGATGTTAAAAAAAAAAATAAAAAGAGAGGCAGAAACAATGAGATAACCAATAAAACATAAAAATGAAAAGGCAAATGAATAAAGAAGAAAAGTAAGGACAGAAAGTAGAGCAGGATCAAGGAACAAAAGAATAGGGAAAATGTGAATAAGAAAAAGAATATTAAAAAATAATGAAATTGATTAAAAGGAAAAAGAATAGGAAGAATTGAAAGAATAAAATATAACACCCCCCCCCCCCCTCAGACGAAGACTATTCCTCACAGACAATTAAGAACACCTTCAAGTTCAGTACATTCTCCTATTCTCCCTTATTCTTGTTGACGTATCAAAATTATCGTAGGCCTTCCCCCTACCTGATCAACCAGGCTGTGACTCATACGTCAGGCTGCGAGCAGCCGCGTCTAACAGCCTGGTTGATCAGTCCAGCAACCAGGAGGCCTGGTCGACGACCGGGCCGCGGGGACACTAAGCCCCGGAAGCACCTCAAGGTAACCTCAAGGTAAGGTACGATTCAACTTTGAAGAGATTTTTAACCATTTAGCGATTTTTTTCTAATTCAAGATTCAGTCCAGTCTTTGAAGAACGAGCCGAGGTGCTCGCGGGACACCTAATGACTAATTACCTGACACCTAATGACTAATTACCTGACACCTAATGACTAATTACCTGATTTGAAACTTGCCTAACGCTAATAAAATTTAAAATCGGTAGTGAGTTTGGACCCCCAACTGCGGTAACAGTAATTAAAATCCCTGGCGTCCAGTGTTTTAAATCCCCCCTCTTTCCCCACCACCTTTGTTTGAAATCCCCCGCTGCCTGTTTAAAATCCATTGCTCCTTGTTTAATTCCCCCCCCCCAAATGTCCCATGTTTTAAATCTAAAACACTTCCCCTGTTTAAAATACCCCCCCCCCTTTTTAAAATCCCCAACGCCCTCCGTTTATTATCCCCACCTACTGTACAAAAATCTCCGCCTCCTGCTTTAAAAATCCACCCCGACCTCCTGATTTAAATCCCCTAGACTCTCAGGTGAGTTAAAAAAAAGTTTATCCGCTTGAAACTAAAACAACAAAAATCTCCATTCTCGCACTGTTCAAAATCCCTACCCCACGAAATCCCCTTAGACTCTCTCTCTCTCCGGTATCCGAACAAAAAAAATCCCAGTTGCGGCATACTCTTACGAAAATCCCTCAGGCTTTGCTTAATGGGATTTAATTTCGACACGACAGTGTGTTTATGCATCCGGATTAATGTGGTTCTTAATGAAAAAAGGATTTAAATCCCTGGCAGCAGGCGGATTCACAGACGCAGAGATCTGCTTAGCATTTCTTAAGCACAGGCTTATGGTTGTAGCGGTAATAATACTAATATTAAATCATTACAGTATCAGAATTGCAAGAAATTATCATTGTTTATACTATTATTTATTTATTTATTTATTATTATTATTATTCATGGACATTATTCAGAATATTAAGTATTATTTACACTTATTTATTTATACACTAAAATTTCCGTCGTATAAACATTCTTTCTGAAATATATTTTGATTTTCATCGTGAAATCTTAAATTTCCAGTGTTCTTAGGAGCGGCTTTTGTTGATTGTTCTCGAGGCTTTTGTTGATTGTTCTCGAGGCTTTTGTTGATTGTTCTCGAGGCTTTTGTTGATTGTTCTCGAGGCTTTTGTTGATTGTTCTCGAGGCTTTTGTTGATTGTTCTCGAGGCTTTTGTTGATTGTTCTCGAGGCTTTTGTTACAGCTGGTTTTATGGGGCTTTTTTTATATAGTGACATTGTTGCTTACGTTGTTTTGATTGTGGCCTGTTGTTTTAGTTTGGGAAATTCGATAAGAAACGTTGATGGGGTTAACTTTTGGCTGACGGGGCCACGTGACGTCCACCTGGCGGTTGTTATCATGTCAGTATCACGTGACGTCCACCTGGCAGTTGTTATCATGTTAGTATCACGTGACGTCCACCTGGCGGTTGTTATCATGTCAGTGTCACGTGACGTCCACCTGGCAGTTGTTATCATGTCAGTGTCACGTGACGTCCACCTGGCAGTTGTTATCATGTCAGTGTCACGTGACGTCCACCTGACAGTTGTTATCATGTCAGTGTCACGTGACGTCCACCTGACAGCTACATGAAGCATTTCAAGAATGTTTCGTCAAGACCAAATAACTATATTATGGGGGGGGGCCATGGTGCTTGGATAGCAATGATAACATTACTTGGACTGCTAGCATATGTTGCTAACAATACTGACTAGTAGTCAAAGATGCTATCGTGCCATGTTAGACCATCTAAGATGCTTAGCCTACGATGGTATGACGACTATGCTGTCTTGCAAGGATAGTTGGGATATCTAGAAAGTTTGTGTTGCAATGACGCGTTGCAATTTAGAGTAGCTAGGACATGGTTAGATGATACCGTAAATTAGCGATACGTTATCAAAGTTTCTTGTTTTAAAAGTCTAATCAACCCATTTTGCATTGTTAGAATACCATGTGTCCCACGAGAGAGAGAGAGAGAGAGAGAGAGAGAGAGAGAGAGAGAGAGAGAGAGAGAGAGAGAGAGAGAGAGAGAGAGAGAGAGAGATTAGAGAAAGCTGAGACAGAGATTAGAGAGAGCTGAAACAGATTAGAGAGAGCTGACACAGATTAGAGAGAGCTGAGACAGAGATATTAAAGAGAGAGATGGAAAGAGAAAGAGAATTTTTGAATAAAATGGGATGATTTTAAGCACATTTTTCGCTGGTAGGCCTATCATTTTACTATTGGAAAAATGTCAAGACGCCGAAAAAGAGTTTCCTATTTTTACGCAAATTTCTGCTGAGTTCGGCCAGATCTGAGGGTGAAGTCCTAACAAGATGAACCAAAGTACGAGGAAGCCACCGATGTATTTTGAAACTTGTTATAATTTTTTTCTGGAACTCATCGTTCATAAATTTGCCAGTTTCTCATATTATTATCTATTATTATTAGTCATTAGCTTTATTATCTATCGTTAAATGGCAGCTTAAGTCAAATAGAAGAGTAGAAGACGAATAGAAAGAAAAGTAGATAGAATGTAATGATAATAATAATAATAATAATAATAATAAAAAATTTTATTATAATTATCATTTCAAAGAAGGACAATAAAAAATAAAAAATAGATGCATTTGTTGTCATTCCATAATGGATATGACCGAATATATCGACGATAGACCACACAAACATACCACCCCTACGAGAGAAGGAGGGGGAAAAAAAGGAAAGTTAGCAAAAATCCTACCACAGATATCCCCCGCCAACATACTCTAGAATATACCTAATGATAGACCCCGCATACCATACCCGAGTGCAACAAACGTCAGTCAGAACTGCAGCTTCACTTTATCTCTGCCTGTCCCCCCCCCCCCCCCCCCAATGAAGACATTTTCAGAGGATTGAATTTGCATATGTACATCCCCAGTGTAATTAATGATATTGTACAGACACACACACATACCAGGCCGTCCTGACACGAGTACAGGAATGACATACATATTTGGCCTCCAAGGGGGGGGGGGGGCAAGAGGAGGGCGGACTCTCCCTTACCAAATGTTTGACAGTATCTGTAAAAACTACCTCAATAATGTTGGAAATTTTCGTGATTCTCAGCCCCCAACAACGAAGGAAACATTTTACAATCGTCTACACCGTTCAGTAATGTCATCCATATGTTGATTAAGTAAACATATCCCAGTACATTTAACCGCGCTTTACATAACCGGTGATTATAGTGTTTTCACATGAACAAGGAGGGTTATGAAACAGCTCTTGTTGTTATAGACCAAAAGCGCGTACCATTCTCCTACAAATCATCTTCCACGAAACAGAGTAAATGTTTATAATATGAATCGGGTGTAATTATATATACAATTATCCACACGACATATCCACGTCTCTCACAACGTGCTGGAGGTGTCGCCGAGGCTCGTCAGGACCCAGTAAGAAGTCATGGGGGGAAGGGGGGGAGGGGGTGTGGGCATGGGGGGGAAGGGAGAGAGAGAGGCGCGAGGAACGTAATATTCATAGCGTCGTCATTGAGCCGAGTCTGGGCCTCCCTACATCCCTCTGTAACCTGTCAATAGGTTTCCAAACTCCGGGTGAAGTGAGTGCGGCCAGTATAGCACTTACTTACGACACTCTTGGACTCTCTCTTTCCTACAGTATTGGTTAACGATACACGTGCTGTTTTATAAATATATATATACTGTAGACCCTCTTTAAAATGTGATGTGTCCTGGCCACTGTTATGTGCTGATATTAAAACATGTTTGGTTTAATAGACTGTCCGGTGTGACAAGCTCTCAGAGGAGGTCGCTGGATGACGGTGTTGTCGCGCTGAGGACCTGGTGTGTCACCCCGCGCGATCCCTGACAACCATCATTGTCGCGACCGGTTGACTCGACCCATAAATCCGGACAGGTGACGATCCGGTGTCGTACTTGACGGAGGGTCCCTCGGGGCCATCCCCTCCTCCTCACACGCTGAGCCGCGTTCAAAGCCTCTCCACGACATTTGTCAACTGTTGTCGCCTTCGGCGCTGGCCTCTGCCCGAAATGATCAATTTATCCATCATTTCATACATTTTATTCATTGTCGTCTAATATTTTGGGGGACTCTGAATTATACGAAGGAGGTGACGACGCCTCCACCCATATATTACCACCTATCCATATATTACCACCTATATATATTACCACCTACCCATATATATTGCCACCTACCCACCCATATATTGCCACCTACCCACCCATATATTGCCACCTACCCACCCATATATTGGCCACCTACCCATATATATTGCCACCTACCCACCCATATATTGTCACCTACCCACCCATATATTGGCCACCTACCCATATATATTGCCACCTACCCACCCATATATTGCCACCTACCCACCCATATATTGCCACCTACCCACCCATATATTGGCCACCTACCCATATATATTGCCACCTACCCACCCATATATTGCCACCTACCCACCCATATATTGCCACCTACCCACCCGTATATTGGCCACCTACCCATATATATTGCCACCTACCCACCCATATATTGTCTACCTACCCATATATATTGCCACCTACCCACCCATATATTGGCCACCTACCCATATATATTACCACCTACCCACCCATATATTAACGTTGCGCTGTATCATGCTAGCCTCCCCGACCGTCTACTGTACCTACCTCTGCCGGATCTCCCGACGAAGCGGAGGTCGTTGAACTTGGCCACCTGGTTCTTCATGACGGCGGAGTTGTTGCGCAGTTCTCCGCAGAAGTTCTCGTCGTTGCCTGCGCGGATGGTGACGATGGTGCCGTCCTTGACGTCGTCGAGGGCCACCACCTTGAAGGACATGGGCAGCGACTTGTTGGAGCGCCAGTGGTTGGGGAGCGCCGTACACAGGATGTTGGGCGACCCGGTCTTCATCAGTTCGCCAGGGTGTTCGCCCCCGCCGCTCATCCCGCCCATGCCGCCCACCTCCGTCGCCATGTCCCCTGCGCTGCGCCACGCCACCGTCATCAGGGCGCGCGGGTCGGCGGCGCCTGCATGGGGAGCCACGGCGCCGGCGACAAGTACCCTACCTGCAGGCCGCTACTGACGCCACACACACGCACTCCTGCCTGCACCCGAGGGCACCTGCACCTGCACACACACACACCAGATGCGTGCAGCTGTCCCAGGGGCAGCGGCGGCGGCAGGCGACGCCCGCCCGACGCCACTAGTTAACGGCGGCGACGGAACACTGACGGCGGGTGCTTGCTTGCTTGCTTGCTTCTCGCTTGACCTTACATACTAGAAAAGGAGCGACTCGCTGAGTGACTTCGCAGCTCCTCCCGATGATTAGCGCTCACGCTAATATTCTGCACGCTGGAGGGACGTCTTATTTTGCTTTTTTTTCCAGTGATAATCGACGGTTATCAGATGATTTCAATCAATCTCAAAACACAGTGTTCGCTGGAGGCGTCGGGTCGCACGGTGCGTACCGCGCTACGCTCCGCCTCTTCTTCTACACATTATCACTAAACTGCGACAATTGCTGCTGCTTACTGAGGGTATGAGGGGCGCCCCTGACGCTACCCACACACGGGCGGACGATACCCACACGCGGGCGGACGGTACCCACACACGGGGGGACGGTACCCACACCACTGCCGTCGTCACTCTCTTGAGAACATCAAACAAAACTCTTCACTCCACAGAAGAAACTTAAAAAAAAAGATAATTGAGACTACTAGGATTCGAACCACCTTTCCAGACGCTTGTGAGGCGTCTGGTGGTCTGGCGACGGTGTCCGGAGACGAGGAAGGTGGTATATCTTAAAGTCTTGAGGTGGTTTGGTATGGTTGAGTTGACGTGGTTGATTTGTGGTGGTCGAGCCTCACATTCCGACAATCTCTTCCCCCAGATCACTTCCTTTCAAGCACTTCTGCAGCTTAGGACAAATAAATCACCACTTTTCTTAAGAAATTAAAACAAATAAATATGCGCTGATCACCGACGCTGCTCAGTCAACTTGCAATGAATTCAAGGAAAAAAAAAACAATCATAGACACCGTCTTTAAGAAGGACACACAAAACTTTTTCAAGAATTCCCAGTGCGCACTCGCTAGTCATTTCTCAATTCCAGTAAAACTTCCGCCAGTTCTAGTTTTACTTTCTACAATAATTCTCTCGCCACGGCACCACAAGAGAACCACACACGCACACGCAAACTGCTATAGCCAGCCAACGAGGTGGTTGGCGGCTGTAAGCGGGCGCGACAGCCGAGAGGAACGACAGCTCTGTAACTCCTCGACGACTACGAGACGGGGGGATGGAAGACCCGAGGTGTGGCCGAGGTGTGGCGGGTGTGGCGTGTCCGGTCAGTGTGGCGGGGTGAGGATGACTGACTGGCTGGCTGACGGTCGGGGAGGTCTGGCCCGCCGAGGACTACCCGCCTCCCGACGGCCAACCGCGCGGTGAACCCAAAACTCGTCCGAACACCGCCACGGCCCCCGACACCTTATTTAATTTTTTTCCTGTGCCGTCAGCTCATCGAGCTCCCGGTGGTTTCGGCCGCTCGATCCGGCTTGCAGACGGATTTCGCATCTAGGATGGGGGCCTTGGGGCGTGGTGTGATGGAGAATTCCTTAGCTGGGAAATTAAAAGTGGAAAAAAATGCATTTTTGTCTATCGC
The DNA here is from genome assembly GCF_040958095.1 of Procambarus clarkii. NCBI lineage: Eukaryota > Metazoa > Arthropoda > Malacostraca > Decapoda > Cambaridae > Procambarus > Procambarus clarkii. The sequence goes on along the minus strand of NC_091175.1, from coordinate 12,173,540 downwards.
CGACTTCGCACGCCGGCCCGGAGACGCGATTGACTCTATCATTACCAGTGGCGGCTCGGAGCCCGCGCTTCCACCCGGCGCGTCACTCCACCAACCTCTGTGTCCCCCCCCTAAGAATGTATCTACTCTTTATTTGCGGACTTTAACAAACAGAGAACTCGTGACTACGGCAGTCCCCAAATGCTTAAAACCCCAACCAGCCTCCACACAGTCACGGAAGCCCAGGTGAGACAGTTATTAAGAGGGTGTAGGCATTAATGTGGGGGGGGGATGAGAGCGGCGTGAAGGAGTGTCTGGCATCTGTGTAAACCACTGGTCGGCCAATCAGGCGACCGCTACACACCTCAAACTCCGCCCACCACACCATCCCAGGAAAAGAAAGACATTAAATATTTACAAGGATTTTTGACTTCACTCTTTGATTTCTGAATGGAAAATTGAGCTTGTAAGCGTTCCAAAAGCTTATATGAAGACTCCGTGTGTTCTTTTTCAGCTGAACCATTTCGTAGAGTAAATTAATAAGAATATTGGGGTTTATGTGTCGTGGGGAGGGAAGAGGTGGAGGAAGATTGCTGTTTCTGACCGAGTTTTGTAGGTCGCTATTACGCCAGCCATGGCACAGTGCTCCTATGTGTCCCTTATGTCAATATTGCACGCATATCTTCATTATGCAAGTATGTGTTTACATATATATATATATATATATATATATATATATATATATATATATATATATATATATATATATATATATATATATATATATATATAATTGTGAGGGTACCACCTCTGGTGCAAATGTGTGGACCCATTGCCTCGGAAAAGAAAATAAGGAGTATTCAAAGACCTTGTGGATTCTCACTGAACACTTTAATATTTTCTCCTACCATCCCCATTCTTTTGTATATACACATATATGTTTGTTTTATTTAAACTTTGTTACAAAAAAGGAGTTACATATTGGGTAGGAAGATGATTATCATGAGTTGTGGAGTTCCTCCAGCTCCTCAGATGGCGGGCAGGAACCCTGAATGCAGTGTGCATTTCCCCTCTGAATCGCCACGCTGAGGCGCTGGGAAAAGAAGCTGGCAGCTCTAGGGTCTCTTGTTGTTTCAATTAGCCTAGAACCCAGTTCCTTCAAAAAATTGGTAATATATATTCCAGATGTTAGTCCTTGGATCCCACCTTTCTAACCATTGGTTATCTAATATACTGACCCAATTTACAATATCATATTAACTACACACACACACACACACACACACACACACACACACACACACACACACACACACACACACACACACACACACACACACACACACACTCACACACACAGCACAACTAGGTGAGTACACACACACACACACACACACACACGAACACACACACACACAACTTCAAGGGCAGATATGATAGATCCCAGTAGGCTCAGGAACCTGTACATTATTTGATTGACAGTTGAGAGGCTGGACCAAAGAGCCATAGCTCAACCCCCGCAATCACAACTAGGTACTGGCAGCCGAGTGGACAGCGCTCTGGGATCATAGTCCAGAGGGCCTGAGTTCGATTCGAGGACGAGGTAGAAACAAATGTGTAGTTTCTTTCACCTTTAATCCGATGCGCCTGTTCACCTAGCAGTAAATAGGTACCTGGGAGTTAGACAACAGCCTCGGGCTGCATTCTGACGATGAGTGAGAAATATTTAGATAAGATAGAAGACAAAGTTCATTAGACAACCGATGATTAGAAAGGCGGGGTCCGAGAGCTAACAGGTCGATCCTGTCTAATTTCCAGGTACCTATATACACTGCTAGATGAACAGAGGCATGAGGCGAAAGAAACTTTGTCCATTTGTTTCTCCCTCAGCCAGGAACTGAACTCGGGCCTTTTGAACTACGACTTCTGGGCGCTGTCTGCTCAGCCGCGAGGACTTGTATGTACGTGTTTGAGTGTACGTGTTTGAGTGTGTGTGTGTGAGTGTGTGTGTGTGTGTGTGTGTGTGTGTGTGTGTGTGTACTCTAATATTTGTGCCTGCAGGATTGAACAATAGCTCCTGAACCCCCCTTCCTTATAGCCACTTTTTGTCTGCTACAATGTCTCCTGGCTACAATGTCTGCTGTTTGTCTGCAACAATGTCTCCTGGCTACAATGTCTGCTACAATGCCTCCTGGAGCGTTGTGGCTTATTTGCCTATTATATCTTCAATTACAATCGGGAATGGACTTTGCTTCCACAACTTTGCTCCTTCGGGTCATTCCATTTCCCACTACTTTTACGCCAAAAGAAAACTTTTCTAACATCTCTATGGCTCAGATGAGTCTTAAGCTTCCCCTTCATAACATTTCCTCTTTTCCAGTCTGTAAGTCCCCCTAAGTATTTTATACGTCTCTAACATGTCTCCTCTCTCTCTATCCTCTATTTCTAGCCTAGTCAGGTTTAGTTCTTTCAGTTTCTCCTCATACACTATCCCTCGCAATTCTTTGACGAGACTCGTCGCAAACTTCTGAATCTTTTCGAGTTTCCTTGTGTGTGTTTTGTAAGATGAGGGCTCCACGATGGGGCTGCATGCTCTAAGACTGGTCTCACGTAGGTGGTGCACAGCGATCCCTTACTGTTACTTCTTTGATTCGTGTCAGGCAAGTCTTTACCCATCTGAGTGCTTTGCCGCTTCCTCCCGACGGTTCATTACGCAAGTTCTTGTGAGGTTCTGTATCAAAGGCTTTTTGACAATCCAGAAATACGAAATCTTCACTGTCCTGCCTTATTTTCGTGTGTGTGTGTGTGTGTGTGTGTGTGTGTGTGTGTGTGTGTGTGTGTGTGTGTGTGTGTGTGTGTGTGTGTGTGTGTGTGTGTGTACTTACCTAATTGTACTTACCTAATTGTGCTTGCGGGGGTTGAGCTCTGGCTCTTTGGTCCCGCCTCTCAACCGTCAATCAACAGGTGTACAGGTTCCTGAGCTTACTGGGCTCTGTCATATCTACACTTGAAGCTGTGTATTTACCTAGCAGTAAATAGGTACCCGGGAGTTAGTCAGCTGTCACGGGCTGCTTCCTGGTGTGTGTGTGGTGTGGGGGAAAAAAAAAAAGTAGTTAGTAAGCAGTTGATCGACAGTTGAGAGGCGGGCCGTAAGAGCAAATCTCAACCCCCGCAAAACACAACTAGTAAACACACACACACACACACACACACACACACACACACACACACACACACACACACACACACACACACACACACACACACACACACACACATCCTCAGGAATGTGTGTGCTCAACCCCCGCAAGCACAAATAGGTGAGGAAGCAGCCTGTAGCAGCTGTCTAACTCCCAGGTACCTATGTACTGCTAGGTGAACAGGTGCATCAGGGTGACAGGAAGACTCTAGCCATTTGTTTCTGCCTCCGCCGAGGATCGAACCCAGGCCCTTAGGACTACGAGTGGGTATGAGTGTTTGTGCGTATGAGTGTTTGTGTATGTGTGTGTGAGAGAGGAGGAGTTGGGAAGGGAAGAAAGAGACCCGTGGGTTGCCGGGTAAAACACCCCCCCCCCCCGGGGTTTACCCGGCCACAACCACTCTACCACAACTCCTACCACCACCACCACCATTTCCACCACATCCACCAACTCCACAACCACATTCATCATCGCCAGGTAACCCAATGGACATTGGATCACTACATTGTTTCAAGCGCAGGCTAGACATATACATGAATAAGTTTGAATGGATGTAAATAAAGGGCTGCCTCGTATAGGCCAATAGGCCATTTACAGTTTACTTCAGTAGGACCTAATTGAATTATTCCTTTTTGGACAAAATTGCATATTTATGTTTGTTAAAAAAAAAGATGTTAATAATGAAGCCAGTTTAATTTATTCACACCACAGCTACCACCATCTAAGCCACTGTAACCACAGCTACCACCACCACCACAACCACCATCACCACAACCTCTCTCAGCTTGTCACTGGAAATCACTACAGCATATGATCAAACAGAACGTTGGAATCTAGCCAACCCCTTCAGTCGTTGACCTTCTAATGACCCTTCGACCTTGCCAGGAACTATGAGACACACCCTTAATTCCTCCCACTGACCTCAGAGTGCCCCTGACCTTGCCAGGAACTGTGAGACACACCCTTAATTCCTCCCACTGACCTCCGAGTGCCCCTGACCTTGCCAGGAACTGGAAGCAAACTTTGATCATTTGGCCCTGCCTGTTGCCCCAGTAAGTGTAGCAACTTCCTCCCCTCCCCCCCCCCTCTTGGCATTAGTTTTTGAGAGGCTTTGGTGAAATTAATAGCAGCTTGCAGGAACGCCGGTCAATTTGCGTGCAAAGTGAACCCTTTCCTGTCTGTTTTTCTTTTATTTCGTGTTACACAGTTTTGTGACCTCTTGCGTCACGGTCGTAACTGTTTTGTGCCCTCTTGCGTCACGGTCGTAGCAGTTTGTGACTTCTTGCGTCACGGTCGTAGACGGAGGGGAAAACGGTGCCCAACAAGTTGAACCACTGGGGATCGAGAGCGAACCTGTATCTTCTTGAGGTTATCTTGAGATGATTTCGGGGCTTAGCGTCCCCGCGGCCCGGTCCTCGACCAGGCCTCATTTTTGTTACAACCCCCCTCCCACAGGAAGCAGCCCGTAGCAGCTGTCTAACTCCCAGGTACCTATTTACTGCAAGATAATCGGGGTGAAAGAAACATTTTGCCCATTTGTCTCCGCCACCACCGGGGATCGAACCCGGAACCTCAGGACTACGAATCCCAAGCGCTGTCCACTCAGCTGTCAGGCGCCCTTACAGTATACAGTATACACTATACAGTAGTACAGTATACACTTACATTAAATCCTGTATACAGGATTTATTTTCAACAACATTTCGTTCCATTCCATTCGTTCCATTATTACATAGATTCACATTCCTTAATACATAGATTCACATTCATTAATACATAGATTCACATCCCTTAATACATAGATTCACATTCATTAATACATAGATTCACATCCCTTAATACATAGATTCACATACATTAGTACATAAATTCACATCCCTTAATACATAGATTCACATTCATTAATACATAGATTCACATCCCTTAATACATAGATTCACATTCATTAATACATAGATTCACATCCCTTAATACATAGATTCACATACATTAGTACATAAATTCACATCCCTTAATACATAGATTCACATTCATTAATACATAGATTCACATCCCTTAATACATAGATTCACATTCATTAATACATAGATTCACATCCCTTAATACATAGATTCACATCCATTAATACATAGATTCACATCCATTAATACATAGATTCACATACATTAGTACATAAATTCAAATACATTAGCAAATAGATTCACGTAAGACAGATTAGACAGCGGGTCACACAGAGGAATAAGACCCCACGCCCACGCCCACGTGGGCGTGGGCGGCCCAGGTGAATATCCAGGTGAGTATTGGGGGATTAATATCCATAATATTATCCTCATTCGACTCTTGCTGGAGCCTAAATAAAATATTACATTACTGTTTGAACATTTTTATTTGTTTTGTTTAAAAGTTTTCATGCTCGAGTGTATTTGTTGTTGGGAAGGTCTTTGTTTGACGGTTTTGTTTGCTTTTGTTTGTGCGTATGTGCGTGAACTGGTTATTTGTGTGTGTGTGTGTGTGTGTGTGTGTGTGTGTGTGTGTGTGTGTGTGTGTGTGTGTGTATGTGTGTGTGTGTGTGTGTGTGTGTGTGTGTGTGTGTGTATATGTGTGAATGTGTGTGTGTGTGTGTGTGTGTGTGTGTGTGTATGTGTGTGTGTGTGTGTGTGTGTGTGTGTGTGTGTGTGTGTGTGTGTGTGTATGTGTGTGTGTGTGTGTGTGTGTGTGTGTGTGTGTGTGTGTGTGTATGTGTGTGTGTGTGTGTGTGTGTGTGTGTGTGTGTGTGTGTGTGTATGTGTGTGTGTGTGTGTGTGTGTGTGTGTGTGTGTGTGTGTGTGTGTGTGTGTGTGTGTGTACTCACCTAGTTGTGCTTGCGGGGGTTGAGCTTCGGCTCTTTGGTCCCGCCTCTCAACTGTCAATCAATCAACTTATTTTCCACACACACACACACACACATATACACACATATAGTGCATGGTTATCAGCGTTTACTAGAAACGAGATGTGGCTCTTGGGCCCCGCCTCTCAGTTGCACACAGCAGCCAGTTCTCCCCATGCGACAAGGGCACAACATGTTCACTTGAACACATGCCTTCAATATGTAAGTTTCTGACCTATCGTCAAAACATGATTGATATAAAGATGTTTTTTTCACTTTCAGGCTCAAGTCTCGCTGCAGACAGTTCATGACAGTGCATGACAGCATGACAGTGTCAAGAAGGCTGCATTAAACAAGGGAATTGACAATTGGGTTGAAAGGGGGGTGTGGGTGGGGGGTGGGGGTTTGGGGTTTGGGGGGGTTAAGAGTGAATATACACAATGAATATCAATATCTCAAGAGGGTCTGGGACGAGGTGAAGAAACAGCTGAGCCACAGCTGAGCCACAGCTGAGCCACAGCTGAGCCACAGCTGAGCCACAGCTGAGCCACAGATACACAGCTGAGCCACAGCTGAGCCACAGATACACAGCTGAGCCACAAAGACACTACTCTAAAAAATGAGTCCCAGGAAGACAAAATACACTTAGACTAGGAGAAAGTTGCTCCATCCACAACTTAATTAAAAGGATTTGTTGTCTATAACAATGCAAGGTTACAGAGGCAGGGGGTCCAAGAGCGGACGCTCGATCCTGCAAGCACAACAATATGACGATTACACACACATGTGGTGCGCACACACACACACACACACACAGTTATGAGGAAAGGCTGCGGGAAATGCACCTTACGACACTGGAAGACAGAAGAGTAAGGGGGGACATGATCACAACCTACAAAATCCTCAGGGGAATCGACCGGGTAAACAAGGATGAACTATTCAACACTGGTGGGACGCGAACAAGGGGACACAGGTGGAAGCTGAGTACCCAAATGAGCCACAGGGACGTTAGAAAGAACTTTTTCAGTGTCAGAGTAGTTAGTAAATGGAATGCATTAGGCAGTGATGTGGTGGAGGCTGACTCCATACACAGTTTCAAATGTAGATATGATAGAGCCCAGTAGGCTCAGTAATCTGTACACCAGTTGATTGACGGTTGAGAGGCGGGACCAAAGAGCCAGAGCTCAACCCCCGCAAGCACAATTAGGTGAGTACACACACACACACACACACACACACACACACACACACACACACACACACACACAGACACACACACACACACACACACACACACACACACACACACAGGACAGACAGGATAAGGCAGGACAGAGATGGTTGGGCAGACTGCATATTTCTGGACTGCCAAAAAGCCTTTGATACAGTACCGCACATGAGACTGCTGTTCAAGCTCGAGAGGCAGGCGGGGGTGGGGGGAAAGGTCCTAGAATGGATAAGGAACTACCTAACAGGAAGGAGCCAAAGAGTTACGGTAAGGGGCGAGAAGTCGGACTGGCGAACAGTAACAAGTGGAGTACCACAAGGATCGGTGCTGGGACCAATTCTATTTCTTGTATATGTTAACGACATGTTTACAGGCGTAGAGTCCTACATGTCGATGTTTGCGGATGATGCAAAGTTGATGAGAAGAGTTGTGACAGATGAGGATTGCAGGATCCTCCAAGAGGACCTGAACAGATTGCAGAGATGGTCAGAGAAATGGCTACTAGAATTCAACACGAGCAAATGTAAAGTTATGGAAATGGGACTAGGAGATAGGAGACCAAAGGGACAGTACACAATGAAGGGGAACAGCCTACCTGTAACGACTCGTGAAAGAGACCTGGGGGTGGACGTAACACCTAATCTATCTCCTGAGGCACATATTAATAGGATAACGACAGCAGCGTACTCTACACTGGCAAAAGTTAGAACATCATTCAGAAACCTAAGTAAGGAGGCATTTAGGGCGCTTTACACTGCCTACGTAAGGCCAGTCTTAGAGTATGCCGCCTCATCATGGAGTCCCCATCTGAAGAAGCATATAATGAAACTGGAAAAGGTTCAGAGGTTTGCAACGAGACTCGTCCCAGAGCTACGAGGGATGGGGTATGAAGAGCGCCTGAGGGAACTGTGCCTTACGACACTAGAAAGAAGAAGGGAGAGGGGGGACATGATAGGAACGTATAAGATACTCAGAGGAATTGACAGAGTGGACATAGACGAAATGTTCACACGGAATAGTAACAGAACGAGAGGACATGGATGGAAGCTTGAAACTCAGATGAGTCACAGAGATGTTAGGAAGTTTTCTTTTAGCGTGAGAGTAGTGGGGAAATGGAATGCACTTCAGGAACAGGTTGTGGAAGCAAATACTATTCATAATTTTAAAACCAGGTATGATAGGGAAATAGGACAGGAGTCATTGCTGTAAACAACCGATGCTCGAAAGGCGGGATCCAAGAGTCAATGCTCGATCCTGCAGACACAACTAGGTGAGTACAACTAGGTGAGTACACACACCCACACTCACACACACACACACACACACACACACACACACACACACACACACACACACACACACACACACACACACACACACATGTCCCCCCCCCCCAACAGAGGTCATCATCGCATACCACACGCGGGTATACTCAGATTACCCATTATACCCATCTCGTGGGAGGGAACGGATCCTCCTATTGTAAACTCGACCAAATGTAAACTCCGTCATCAGTCTGTCAACTCCGTCATCAGTTTGTCAACTCCGTCAGCAGTCTGTCAACTCCGTCATCAGTCTGTCAACTCCGTCAGCAGTCTGTCAACTCCGTCATCAGTCTGTCAACTCCGTCAGCAGTCTGTCAACTCCGTCATCAGTCTGTCAACTCCGTCATCAGTCTGTCAACTCCGTCAGCAGTCTGTCAACTCCGTCAGCAGTCTGTCAACTCCGTCATCAGTCTGTCAACTCCGTCATCAGTCTGTCAACTCCGTCAGCAGTATGTCAACTCCGTCAGCAGTCTGTCAACTCCGTCAGCAGTCTGTCAACTCCGTCAGCAGTCTGTCAACTCCGTCATCAGTCTGTCAACTCCGTCAGCAGTCTGTCAACTCCGTCAGCAGTCTGTCAACTCCGTCGACAATTCACTCACACTTTACGCCATTATATAACCGAATGCGACAAAAAGTAAATGGCGGAAATCAGAGTTAAAGTGCAAATAAGTTGATGAATTGATGACCAAAACCACGACACGTCAGGAGATGGTGAAACACCACCAGGGGTCAACACCACCAGGGGTCAACACCACCAGGGGTCAACACCACTAGGGGTCAACACCACTAGGGGTCAACACCACCAGGGGTCAACACTAGGGGTCAACACCACCAGGGGTCAACACCACCAGGGGTCAACACCACCAGGGGTCAACACTAGGGGTCAACACCACCAGGGGTCAACACCACCAGGGGTCAACACCACCAGGGGTCAACACTAGGGGTCAACACCACCAGGGGTCAACACCACTAGGGGTCAACATCACAAGGGGTCAACACCACCAGGGGTCAACACTAGGGGTCAACACCACCAGGGGTCAACACCACCAGGGGTCAACACCACTAGGGGTCAACACCACCAGGGGTCAACACCACCAGGGGTCACCAACTTTAACAGGTGGTGGTGTCGGACCCGTCAAACGACCCCACACTCTGCCCCCCCCCCCCGGCTTCCAGCTGGACCTGTCAGTCACCCCACATCAATAACTGACAAAAATCAGCGCACCCCCGCCCAGCTGACAGCGTCAGACGAGGGTCAGCAGATCGCTCACGTCTTGACAGCTGGATTGGCCAATCCTCCATTGGTACCGTGGTTGCTATGTGATTGGTATAGGCTCGTTGTTCCATTGATTGGTGGGTTGAACACGCTCTGATTGATGGTTTGGTTATATATATATATATATAGACTGCTCGACTGTTCAATTGGCTCGTTGAACGTGCTCAGGATTGGTGTTCTACTAAACTGTTCTTCTTGTTCTTCTTCCTCGAGGATTGGGTTATTTCCGAGTGGGGAAATTTACTTGATCAATGACAGCCTCTATTTATTATTTTTTTTTTAAACTGACATCAGTGGCTGCTGACATGTTTATACCTCTTGGGGAACGGGGAATGTATAGGGATAAAAAGCCCCAAAACTAACATAGAATTGTGTGGGCCTACAGACAGACAGACAGACAGACAGACAGACAGACAGACAGACAGACAGACAGACAGACAGACAGAGGAAGAAGAACAGTTTAGTTGAACGCCAATCCTGGGCATGTTTAACGAGCCAATTGAGCAGTCGAGCAGTCTATATAATCAAGCCAAAACATGTACTGTACTTCATGAAACGGACAGAGAGAAAGATCTAGGAGTTGATTTCACACCAAACCTGTCTCCTGAAGCCCACATAAAAGAATAACATCAGCGGTGTATGCGAGGCTCACTAACATCAGAACCGCCTTCAGAAACCTTTGTAAGGAATCAATCAGAATCTTGTATACCACGTATGTAAGACCAATCCTGGAGTATGCGGCCCCAGCATGGGGCCCGTACCTTGTCAAACACAAGACGAAGCTGGAAAAACTTCAGAGGTATGCCACTAGACTAGTCCCAGAACTAAGAGGCATGAGTTACGAGGAAAGGCTGCGTGAGATTTGGTTATATTTGGAGTATATAATATATATATATAAATATATATATATATATATTTGGAGATTTGGACTGCGGGAGACATGATCACTACCTACAAAAATAAGGGGAAACTTGATCACTACCTACAAAATTCTCAGAGGAATTGACAGGGTTGATAAGGATACATTTTTTAACACGGGTGGTAAGCGAACAAGGAAACACAGGTGGAAACTGAGTACCCAAATGAGCCACAGAGACGCCAGAAAGAACTTTTTCAGTGTCAGAGTAGTTAACAGATGGAATGCATTAGGCAGTGATGTGGTGGAGGCTGACTCCATACACAGTTTCAAATGTAGATATGACAGAGCCCAGTAGGCTCAGGAATCTGTACACAAGTTGATTGACAGTTGAGAGGCGGGACCAAAGAGCCAGAGCTCAACCCCCGCCAGCATAACTAGGTGAGTACAAACAGGTGAGTACAGACAGACATTGAGACAGAAATAAAAACAATGAACAACACCTTGACCTGAAACATGTTAAATACTTCTACATGTTAGTTTTTAGGTATTGCGTTCCCAATTATTTCCCCTCACTTTTATTGACTTTTGACGCGTTATCCAGTGCGTGGAGAGTGTGTGAGTCTTGCGTCACAGGGTGTGTGAGTCTTGCGTCACAGGGTGTGTGAGTCTTGCGTCACAGGGTGTGTGAGTCGTGCGTCACAGGGTGTGTGAGTCTTGCGTCACAGGGTGTGTGAGTCTTGCGTCACAGGGTGTGTGAGTCTTGCGTCACAGGGTTTGTGAGTGTTGCGTCACAGGGTGTGTGAATCTTGCGTCACAGGACGTGAGAGCGTTATAGCCCAAAAGATTCAGCAAAACTTGCCTCAAACAAGTTGGAAATATGTGACAGGCAGACTGAACAAGATGTATCAGTGTGGGGGGATTATCTTCAGGTTATCAGCGTGGGGAGGTTATCTTGAGACGATTTCGGGGCTTAGCGTCCCCGCGGCCCGGTCCTCGACCAGGCCTCCTTTTTGTTACACACTCCCAGGAAGCACCCCGTAGCAGCTATCTAACTCCCAGGTACCTATTTTACTGCTAGGTGAACAGGAGCATCAGGATGAAAGAAACTCTGCCCATTTGTTTCCGCCTCCACATGGTTGCTAACACCTTTCAGAACATATCTCCCGATTCAAACATTATACTGGTATCATCGTTACAAATGCAAGGTTGATCCTTGTTAGAATTGCCATAAGAAATAATTACAAACCTTGAATACTACATACGTCAGACCAATTATAGAATATGCAGCCCCAGCGCGGACTCTTTACTTCGTTAAAACACCAAACAAAGCTTGATACAGTCCAAATGTACATTACCAGAAAAGTCCCTGAGCTAAGAGGCATGAGTTACGAGGAAAGACTAGCGGGGATAAGCCTCTTTCACTGGAAGATAGACGAATCAGGGGAGACATGAACAGGACTTCAAAAATACTCCGAGTAATATAGGTCAAACAATGGCTGACTATTTGGAAAGGGGGAACAAGGGACACAAGTCGAAACTAAGTACCCATCAACTCAACCATATGACCCCCCTTCAGAGGACTCGAACCCAAGCCACCAGAGCTCTCCCCACCAAGAGCATTAGTACATGAACACTACGCCAGATGATCACTGGTGCAGTGGTCATGGCACCACCGTTGTTGTTGGTTGAAAAAAACCCTGACGGCTTGAGTTCGAATCCTCTGAGAGGTCAAAGAGTTACAGTAATATCTGTGCAAACAAGCCTGAATGGTCCCCAGGACTATATGCGACTGAAAAACTTGAGTTGCGAAAAACTTGCGACTGAGTTGCCGGCGGGGAAGTGGTTCAAATAGCTTCGGCTATCACTTCCTTTTGTCCGGCCGTGATGGTCAAGCGGATTAAGGCGCCCTGTAGTTACCAGTAGCATTGCTCCTGGGAGTATGGGTTCGAGTCAGTAATATCTGTGTTTGGGGACCATTCAAGCTTCGCTTAGTGAGTTCCTATATAGACCAAGGAGACTCATTAGACATATTTATTTTTCAGATTCAGACAAAAAATTAGCAAGAGTTTTTGAATCAATGAGTGATGTAGACTTCATATAGTGTATATGAATATTGATGTAAATATAGCTGTAGAGTTTATACAGACATATAAATGTGTATATTAACATGACCCCACGGGCTCAGAAACACATACATCATTTTATTAAACCTTGAGAGCACGAATCTATGTCGTTATGACATAGCCATAGCTGGAAAGACGGAGCCCAGGAGCTGAAGAATGGATCCTTTAAAATCTGCTAAATAAGAAATTTGACGTACACATAATATATACATAATTTAAGAGTGACAAAAGAGAGGAGACTTGACAACGACATATTTGATAGGATTTTATATGTTCGGTAAAAATATCCTATTTAGTATATCATGAGGCACGAATGTGGGTACACGTGGAGCATAGATGGATCACATGAGACAAGCTGGCAAGGCGGGGCTCAGGAACTAGCGCCCCACCCTACAAGCACATTCAAGTGATTACGAGCAAGGTTGTTAGGGGTGAAAATATGTATAATTTCAAATAGTTCGTAAGAGAGAGAGAGAGAGAGAGAGAGAGAGAGAGAGAGAGAGAGAGAGAGAGAGAGAGAGAGAGAGAGAGAGAGAGAGAGAGAGAGAGAGAGAGACAGACAGACAGACAGAGAGACGACGACGACATCTCCCTGACAAGATCTCTCCCTGACAAGATCTCTCCCACAGAAGCATCCCTCTCATCAAAACATCTCAAGATGTTATTCTCACCGGGGACTAATCCCGGGCCGCGTGTGTAAATAACTTCCTGAGAGGGTTTACATCAAACGAGGCAGCCGACTAGGCTCAATCCCCCTTCCCATCCCCCCAGCCGCCGTGGGAACCTGTAGCACCAACCCTGCTCAAATATTATCGCCTTTCCTTGTGCTGAACCGCTTGGGGGCTGGATGGTAGAGCGACGGTCTCGCTACATGCAGGTCAGCGTTCAAGCCCCAACTGTGGGTGGTTGGGCTGGAACACGTGTATTCACCTAGTTGTACTTGCGGGGGTTGAGCTCTGACTCATTGGTCCCGCCTCTCAACTGTCAGTCAACAGGTGTACAGATTCCTGAGCCTGCTGGGCTCTATCATATCTACATTTAAAACTGTGTATGGAGTCAGCCTCCACCACATCACTGCCTAATGCATTCCACCTGTTAACTACACTGACACTGAAAAAGTTCTTTCTAACGTCCCTGTGACTCGAGAAAGAACTTGTGTGTGTGTGTGTGTGTGTGTTGCAATACACATGTTTTTGCATATTTTGTCTTAGGCACATATATATATATATATATATATATATATATATATATATATATATATATATATATATATATATATATATATATATATATATATATATATAATGTAAGACACTTGCTAGAGGCGCCTGCGAGATGTGTGTAGCTCATCCGCCGACCAATATCACCAACAGCACATCACTACACACACTCAACATATTCCAACACCGAAAAAAAAAAAAAAAAAAAACACGACCCCCAAAAAAAAAAAGGATGCAAATATTTGTGCTTTGGAGGTCGTGTAAAAATCATGGTGGTGGCGCGGGCACGACTGATTGAAAATTGGAACCCGGCATAGATGGATATGCAAAAACCGTATTGAAATATAGATGGGGTACAGCGCAAGTACACAAACCTCACTGTTTACTGAGGAATTAAATGTAAATGATTTTCACTAAAAGCGCGCCATTTTCATGAGTTAAGGAAGGGTGGGTGAGATTGGTGGATGAGGGGGGGGGGTGATTTTGTGTGTACTCACCTAATTGTACTCACCTAATTGTGCTTGCGGGGGTTGAGCTCTGGCTCTTTGGTCCCGCCTCTCAACTGTCAATCAACTGGTGTACAGATTCCTGAGCCAACTGGGCTCTATCATATCTACATTTGAAACTGTGTATGGAGTCACCCTCCACCACATCACTGCCTAATGCATTCCATCTGTTAACTACTCTGACACTGAAAAAGTTCTTTCTAACGTCCCTGTGGCTCATGTGGGTACTCAGTTTCCACCTGTGTCCCCTTGTTCGCGTACCATCAGTGTTGAATAGTTTATCCTTGTTTACCCGGTCGATTCCCCTGAAGATTTTGTAGGTTGTGATCATGTCTCCCCTTACTCTTCTGTCTGCCAGTGTCGTAAAGTGCATTTCCTGCAGCCTTTCATCGTAACTCATGCCTCTTAGTTCTGGGACTAGTCTAGTGGCAAACCTTTGGACTTTTAGACAGTGTGTGTGTGTGTGTGTGTGTGTGTGTGTGTTTGGCAGTTGATGCATGCTGGGAAATAGCGATAGTAAAGTATTACATGAATAAACTCATATATACATAGACAGGAATGAATAACAAATAAATACACACACACACACACACACACACACACACACACACACACACACACACACACACACACACACACACACACAGGTCAAATGAGGTTAACACACTGTGAGCCCAGTAGGCTCAGGAATCTGTACACCTGTTGATTGACAGTTGAGAGGCGGGACCAAAGAGCCAGAGCTCAACCCCCGCAAGCACAATTAGGTGAGTATACACATGCAAACAAAAACCAACACAAAGGAAATCTTTAACTATGAACTTGTAAGGAACCTTCTATTGAGAGAGAGAGAGAGAGAGAGAGCCTCCGGTACTTAAGGTTGGAGGCCACAGTGTGTTAACCTCATTTGACCTGATCTTGAGCAGCTCTTGCATCTTGTCCACCTCCCTCAGCATCCAGGGATCTCTCTCTCTCTCTCTCTTTCTCTCTCTCTCTCTCTCTCTCTCTCTCTCTCTCTCTCTCTCTCTCTCTCTCTCTCTCTCTCTCTCCTTCCCATTGCTTCTTCCTGTGTGTTTACCCCCCTTCTTCCCCTCCTATCACTACTACTCCTAAGCTCTCCCTCTCCCTATCTCCTGCTGACTCTCTCTCTCTCTCTCTCTCTCTTGTCATCTCTCTCTCAGTCATCTTCTCCCTCTGTATTAATCTTTCTCATTCACATTAATTTTTAACCCCGCCCCCCGTTAATTCTTCCCCTCTTTCCACTCCTCCCTCTAACCCCATCAATCGTATCTCATCCCATCCTTCCCAATTCCATAACACTATCTCCTGCCTCTCCTTTCTATTGACTGCTCCCCCCTCCCCCCCTTCTCCAGCCCCCACCCCCTTCACCTCCGCCCCCCTCTCCACTCCCCCCTCCCCCCCCTCAACCAAACCCGTATTAACTCCATAAAAATACTGCTGCTCTCTGATACAAAAAGATCCGCAATATAAATAATAGAATCCCCCGAGCCTTAACTTGCCTCGGCACGATGGTGAGGGGAAGTGAGGGGGAAAGGGGGGTAGTGAGGGAGGAGGAGAAATGAGGGGAAGATGGAGGAAAGGGGTGGGAGGGGGGGTGGGGGTGGGGAGGTGAATGGTGTGTGTGTGTGTGTGTGTGTGTGTGTGTGTGGGGTTGTTGGGGTGAAGTAGTTGAACGTCTCAAGTCTCCCCCGCCCGTATCGTAGACTTGCCTTGGTCTGATTAATTAACTTCATTACGATCGTACTTTCTCCCCCCCCCCCCCCTCAACCAATTTAATTAGCAAACATTTTCATTAGGGAGGCGGCAGGCGATTCCGGTCCCTCTGGTCCCCGGGCGGTAAGGGCCAAGATGGCGTGTCTGGGGGGGGTGCCTCGTGCCAACCTCAGTCATGCCGGCCGCAGGTTGAGGCGGGCTGGTTACACGCGAAATGTCATTAGGCGTAAATGAATTTTTTAACAGGGCCGAAAAGCGGGCCTTGAGGCGCCGTTCCAGAGGGTCGAGTTTGGCTTGGGATGAGACGGGCGAGGAAGACCCGGCTGTGTTTCATTATGCACGAGAACGGCGGCGGCTCCGTGCATGAAATCTGAAATTATGACCGAGATTTTGGCGTTCCGAACATTCCGAGCCGGCCGCAATCGACGCCCGGAGCCCGATGTCTCGCAGGTAATCCGGTTCTGAGCGTGGAGGGAGAGCGCTCGGACGCGTCCCAGCGGCCGTTTACCTGGACCTTTGATGAGAGCCGAGCGGTCCTCGGGGAACCCTAAGTCAGCACCGCTACCACACATTCGGACGCGGATTTAGATTCCCTTAATGAAACGGGTTAAGATTCTCTCGTTAAGGGGCGCCAGATTTTTTCCCCCCCACTCATGCCGACACTTTTTAGGGAAACATCAGAGCCACGAGGCGTGAAACACACCAACTGACTGAGGAGGGGAGGAGCAGGAGGAAGGTAGGGGCAGGAGGAAGGGAGGGGGAGGAAGGGAGGGGCATCAGGAAGGGAGGGTGAGGTGGTTGGGAGGGAGAGGGGGGTAGTGAGGGAGAGGTGGAAGGGAGGGGGAGGGGGTAGGGAGGGAGAGGTGGAAGGTAGGGGCAGGACGAAGGGAAAGAGGGAGAGGAAGGGAGGGGGAGGTGGTTGGGAGAGGGAGGGGGTAAGAAAGGGGAGTGGGGGTAAGGGAGGAGTAGGGGGTAGGGAGGGGGAGGGAGGAGGAAGGGAGGGAGGGAGGATGGAAGAGAGGGAGGTAAACAGAGAAATAAAGAGAGAGAGTGGGAGAGAGAGAGAGTGGGAGAGAGAGAGAGAGAGAGAGAGAGAGAGAGAGAGAGAGAGAGAGAGAGAGAGAGAGAGAGAGAGAGAGAGAGAGAGAGAGAGAGAGAGAGAGAGAGGGAGAGGAAAACACCACGAATATAAACTTTGAAACATATTATGTTACAAAGATAGATTTTAGGAAAGTAAAGTTTTCAAATATAAACTTAGAGGAAGACAAAGGTTACAAAAACTCAAGTCTAACTAACATGACCCTGTTAGTTAGACCTAGTAGTTGGACCCTGTCTAACTAACGCTACCTAGTGCCAAACAACGTCAAACCCAACTGACACATTCAAACCATTTGCCGTCCTCAACCTGTCCTTCCTCTAACCACCTTCCCGTCCACTCTGTTAGACAGGAAGGAAGAGAAGTGAGTTGATGGGAGAGAAGTGAGAGGAGGGGGGGGGTGAGGAGAGGAGGTTAGGATGGGATAGATACGGAAGGACAGAAGGGAGAGGAGATAGGAAAGAAAAGGGTAGGCATGGAGTAGGATTAGGGAGTGAAGGGTCATTCTATTATCTTTGTAAGGGATGTCACTGTCTATTGGCTTGGGGGATGTATACAGTGGATAGATAAACACTGTACTCACCTAATTGTGCTTGCGGGGGTTGAGCTTTGGCTCTTTGGTCCCGCCTCTCAACTGTCAATCAACTGGTGTACAGATTCCTGAGCCTACTGGGCTCTATCATATCTACATTTGTAACTTTGTATGGAGTCAGCCTCCACCACATCACTTCCTAGTGCATTCCATTTATTAACTAATCTGACACTGAAAAAATTCTTTCTAACGTCTCTGTGGCTTATCTGGGTACTAAGTTTCCACCTGTGTCCCCTTGTTCGTGTCCCACCCGTGCTGAAGAGTTTGTCTTTGTCCACCCTGTCAATTCCCCTGAGAATTTTGTAGGTGGTTATCATGTCTCCCCTTACTCTTCTGTTTTCCAGGGATGTGAGGTTCAGCTCCTTTAGCCTTTCCTCGTAGCTCAATCCTCTCAGTTCCGGGACGAGCCTGGTGGCATACCGCTGAATCTTCTCTAACTTTGTCTTGTGTTTAACTAGGTATGGACTCCAGGCTGGAGCTGCATACTCCAGGATTGGTCTTACATAAGTGGTATACAGGGTTCTGAAAGATTCCTTACACAAGCTTCTGAAGGCAGTTCTTATGTTGGCCAGTCTAGCATATGCCGCTGATGATATTCTTTTGATGTGGGCCTCTGGGGACAGGTTCGGTGTGATATCAACCCCCAGATCCTGTGTATACATACTGTGGATATACACCCTGGAGTATACTCACTGGGTATACATACACACACTGTGGAAATACACCACAGTGTATGTATCGGAAAATGAGGGAAACCTGACCTGCCAACACTGGAAGAAGGAAAGAATAGAGCAGACATGATAACGACATACAAGATTCTCAACGTAATTGACCACGTAGACAGTGAATCAGTGCTCAGATATAAGAAACAGCTGAATAAGGTGACGTAATTGGAAACTTGGAGACTCAAATGACTCACAGAGATGTCTAAGAAGACTATTAAACTTACGACAACTTAAAGAGTCGTATATAAATAGAAAGGACTTAGATGAAGATGTGAAAATATGTAAATATACATAAAAAAGTGGAAAGATAAATTACGCTGAGCTATTGATGGTCGAAAGGCGGGGCCCAAGAGCAATTACTTGACCCTATTTGCACATATAGGTCAACACGATTAGGAGAGCACACACACACAAATGCATATACCAGCTATTAACAAAAGTAAATAAATTTCAAGATATGTGTGTGTGTGTGTGTGTGTATACTCCCAAGTCCAACCCCCTCGAAAGAGCCGAACGAAAGCTTGCGAAACGTGGTTTCTTCGTGTATGTGTGTACAGAGTTGCAGGGTGCTAGACGAAACTCACTGAAACATTAAGCATTACTTGGAAACTCCGCCCACCACCTCCTCCCGCGGTTACCAGTTATTGTTTATTTTGGCGAATTTTGATGGTAGGGTGGCCTGTGGTGTGTGTGTGTGTGTGTGTGTGTGTGTGTGTGTGTGTGTGTGTGTGTGTGTGTGTGTGTGTGTGTGTGTGTGTGTGTGTGTTTTTGTGTGTCTCCTGCGTGTGTGCTTGGACGTATGTGTGTGTTTCACACATCCTTATGATCCTTTTTTTACCATGAGGTAAACCCTCATGATCCTTTTTAAGAAGTGCTAACCTAGATGTACTAGCAAGTTTTGAGCGTCAGCTCCTAAGCCCCACTTTTCGAGGGGGAGCAGTTGTTTAATGCAATTTCGTATTTATTGCTTTGTAACTACATTTACAACGTAGGGTTTGGTTAGTGGATTAATGAGCATTTGGTCTTTGTTGATGAGGACTCGCTGTGAATAATAGCTATGCATTGGAATCATCAATACTATGTCTGGAACTACGACTAGAATTAAGAATACTATGTCTGAAACTACGACTCGAATTAAGAATATTATGTCTGAAACTACGACTCGAATTAAGAATATTATGTCTGAAACTACGACTCGAATCATCAATACTATGTCTGAAACTACGACTCGAATTAAGAATACTATGTCTGAAACTACGACTCGAATTAAGAATATTATGTCTGAAACTACGACTCGAATCATCAATACTATGTCTGAAACTACGACTCGAATCATCAAGACTATGTCTGAAACTACGACTCGAATCAAGAATACTATGTCTGAAACTACGACTCGAATCGAGCTTCATTCAGTTCCAAAACACACAATCTAACCCAACGTACCCTAACCTAACCTGACCTAACCAGATCTAACCTAACTTTGCCTAACCTAACGCCTCTTACGTAGATAGGTAAGAGCGTCGATGGGGTAAGAGAGTAAATGGGTAA
Source organism: Procambarus clarkii (assembly GCF_040958095.1). Classification (NCBI taxonomy): domain Eukaryota; kingdom Metazoa; phylum Arthropoda; class Malacostraca; order Decapoda; family Cambaridae; genus Procambarus; species Procambarus clarkii. Next base: position 12,153,263 of record NC_091175.1, on the reverse strand, counting down.
GACTGCAGAAAGTTAAGAGTGTAGATAAATAAAATTGGAGATGGTTAAGAGTGAATATAACTAAAAACTTCCTGATACTAAAAATACTAAAAATAATAAAATTAATCATACTATAACAAAATTGTTCTCCAATAAAAAGAACAATAACATAATGTGATGCTGACTATTTCCAATATATAGTTATTACTTCGGCCTCTCAATCAGAATTGAAATTCCGAATTTTTGCATTTTATTTCAACTCTCGAAGTTTCATTTTGATTTTTAATTCATTTTCGTATCCAAACTCAGCAATGATTGTTATCTGGCGTTCGTTCCTCTCGCTCTTTGCTTCCCCTCTAATTGTGGAACGTATCACTTCGATAATGAGTTAAAGTTTACCTTCTGTTATTAAAAAAAAAGCCTTTTTTAATATATATTTATATATAAATCCTGCTGCAAAAACAGAGAACATCCCTGGCGACTTCTAGGCCAGAGCAGGCAAGGAACCACCATCATCTTTTCCCCTCCTTACTCCTTCCTTTCCCCTCATCTCAAACCCCATTTCCCCCCTTCCCCCTTCCCCCTGTTCCTCAGGTCCAGCCAGGCTAAGCTCATTTCGGACGGGTGATAAAAAGCCCGTTCGGCGCGGCGGGTTGCTCCCTTGACCTAATAAAAGCTGGGAGTTGCGGTTTTATAGCGGACATTAGCCTCCCCGCGCCCCAGTCGTGCCGGGGCCGCCACCTGCCCCCAGATGGTGCTGTTGACGAGGCCAGGCAGGCACAGAGAGAGAGAGAGAGAGAGAGAGAGAGAGAGAGAGAGAGAGAGAGAGAGAGAGAGAGAGAGAGAGAGAGAGAGAGAGAGTGGTATTATTATAACATGTTAGTTGCTGTTTTAACTGAAAAAGGTGAAGGTTCGACATTTCTGACATTTCTGTGTATACACTTTCATATTTCGGGCATTTTTTTGTTCTAGTTTACTTGCATGTTGTTGAGTAGCTGTTACAGGGTTACATTCATCGTTTTATATATATATATATATATATATATATATATATATATATATATATATATATATATATATATATATATATATATATATATATATATATATATATATATGTCGTACCTAGTAGCCAGAACGCACTTCTCGGCCTACTATGCAAGGCCCGATTTGCCTAATAAGCCAAGTTTTCATGAATTAATATATTTTCTCTAATTTTTTTCTTATGAAATGATAAAGCTACCCATTTCATTATGTATGAGGTCAATTTTTTTTATTGGAGTTAAAATTAACGTAGATATATGACCGAACCTAACCAACCCTACCTAACCTTACCTAACCTATCTTTATAGGTTAGGTTAGGTTAGGTAGCCGAAAAAGTTAGGTTAGGTTAGGTTAGGTAGGTTAGGTACTCGAAAAAACATTAATTCATGAAAACTTGGCTAATTAGGCAAATCGGGCCTTGCATAGTAGGCTGAGAAGTGCATTCTGGCTACTAGGTACGATATATATATATATATATATATATATATATATATATATATATATATATATATATATATATATATATATATATATATATATATATATATATATACACATATATATCTGCCAATGAAAGGGTACAGGTAAAGGAGTACTGTAAGGCTTGTATTTATATATCTAGTAAGCCATGCTGGACACTGGTTGAGACACGGGCAGCAGCAGAGATATAACATGTATCCTTGATCACCCTGGGGGAGCCAGGGAGTGTGTCGTGCAGGGGGCAGGAGGGGGGATGTGAACCTTCCACAACACAACCACTACATACCTCTTTGAAAGGGGACAGTGGTTCTGGGTCTCTCAAGACCGCTAAAACGAGATTTCTGAAAGTTTTTTTCTGCTGTGCAAATTAGTTATCGACATACCTCAACTAGCTGGTATATAATAGGGGTTTGATACAATGATCTGTATAAGGTAGGCTGTAGTGCCTGTGTCTCTCTCTCTCTCTCTCTCTCTCTCTCTCTCTCTCTCTCTCTCTCTCTCTCTCTCTCTCTCTCTCTCTCTCTCTCTCTCTCTCTTTACTGGTGTCCTTTATTTACATTTTTATTTCATTACACATTATGTTCTTTCTTCAGCGTTTTGCGCTTCTGAATTACATCAGTGTAATTATATCTCCGAGATAATTACAAACAACCTTCTTTGTTTGCTTCTTTCTAGTCCGTGTTTACCTGTTTGCTTCTCAACTGTTGTCTCCTCCAAACCCTCATTCACTTCCTTTTCACTCTCCCCCCCCCCCTCATTCGTCTCCCTCATCTCCCTCCTTCGCTATTCTCACCCCCCTCTCACTCCCTTATTTAGCGCCACTCGCCCTCTCCCCTTACCTCTCTCTCACTCCCTACTTTTGCGTCTCTGACTCCCACTCTTCCTCCTCTCCCTCTTTAAAGTTCCTCGCCTGCCTCACTCCCTCTCAGCCACTCGCGTATGCAGATGGCAGACCTCCCTAGGGGCGGGTCCCACAGGTCAGCCACAAGACCTGCCTCCTACCACTATTCCCCCCACGCTGCTACAACCATCTTCCCCCCTCTCCACCTAGAGGGGGAAGATGGTTACCCTACCACACAGCTATCAGCCTAACTACCAGTCCCTGTAGCCACTTCCAACCCTGCTACCAACACAAACATCTCGCTACCAGCCCCAGCTTTGAAACAAGCCTCCATCCCCCCAACCAACTACCCCCAGATTTAATCCCCCATACTGCTACCAGCCTTCACAATACTCCCGACTCTACTACCAGCTCCCCCCCATAGCCTTTCTCCACTCTGCTACCACCCCAAAAATACTCCCCCACACAGCTACCAGTTCCCAACCATTTCCACATCCGCTATCAGCTTCCACAACTAGTCTCCACTTCCCTACTTCCCCCCCCCCAAAGCAACCCCTCCCTACCCACCAACGCAATGCCCAGTGCCTCAGACCCATACCCCCAAAAAGCCGTGATGGACTCGCCCGAAGACCCCACAGCGACCTCAGACCAACTTCGACCACCAGCCCGACGTGAAACAGCCATCAGATAACTCACCCAGGAAATTAAGCCACGGATAGTTTGGTGGTGGTGCTGGTGGGTAGTGGCAGTGGTGGTGGTTGTTATCACTCCAGAAGGGAGGTGGTAGTTATGATGATAATGTTGCTGGTGGTAGCACCGTGGGGGCTTAAAACCAATACTGTTCCTGTAGACTTGTGCAGTCTTACGAGAAAACCTTTCAGTATGGACCCTGCCGTTATCGAACACAGGTAAACATTGAGATATAAAAACTACAAAATAAGAAGCGAGAGTGGAGAGTGAGAGGGAGTGAGAGTGAGAGCTGGCACCCGGAGAGAGCCAGGTCGTGGCACTGTGCCGCTCTGTTTTATGGAGTCGGTCCGTTTTTATAACCACCTTCGTATCGGCTTCTGCCCAATACACGAACCCCGCGTGAGAGAGTGAGGGAGAGGGGAGAGTGAGGGAGAGGGGAGAGTGAAGGAGAGGAGAGAGTGAAGGAGAGGGGAGAGTGAAGGAGAGAGGAGAGAGGAGAGTGAGGGAGAGGGGAGAGAGGAGAGTGAGGGAGAGGGGAGAGTGAAGGAGAGGAGAGAGTGAAGGAGAGGGGACAGTGAGGGAGAGGGGAGAGTGAAGGAGAGGAGAGAGTGAAGGAGAGGGGAGAGTGAAGGAGAGAGGAGAGTGAGGGAGAGGGGAGAGAGGAGAGTGAGGGAGAGGGGAGAGTGAGGGAAGAGATAATAAATTAGTTGAGAATGGGGGTGAAGGAGAGAAATAGAGTGAACGAGAGTGAGAGAAGAACGTGAGGTAAAAGGAAAAAGTGAGAGATGGGAGAGTGTGTGAGAAGGGCGAGTAAGTGAGAGAGAGGGAGAGTGAGGAAGAGGGAGAGTGTGAGAGAAAAGTAAGAAGGGAGAGTGAAAGAGGAGAGAGAGAGAGAGAGAGAGGAAGATACGTGCACCCGTTGCTATGGATAGTTCAGAGCTGCAATCACACACACACACACACACACACTTTATTTAATATAAGGTGTATATACTTCCTCTGGGAGAAGGTGGTGCCCCATAGCCTCGGAGAAAAGCACACATAAAGCACCAGAGAAGTCTTTTTATCTCTTCCCAAAGCAGTTTCAATAATGTATATATATATATATATATATATATATATATATATATATATATATATATATATATATATATATATATATATATATATATATTTAACTTATAGCCACGAAGGGAAAATGAATTGAGAAATGACTCGAGCACTTTCGTGTTAATCAACACAACATCAAAAGTAGTATCAACAGTGCAATACAGTGCTTGGAATATATAGGCAGGGAAAATGGAAGGTGATATGTGAGGTGAAACAAAAACAATGTCTTTATATTATGTGATATTTAGTTATGAAAATGCCATTGGAAAATTATTATTTAGAAACAACCCCAAAATAGGGGATAACTGTCATTTACATTTTACAAAACACTCTGTAAAATTGTAAAACTCTATATAAATTTTGCCAATTTATATAGGTAAAAAAATCCAAAGATTTTCAATTTCTGTAATATGTGGCCAAATATCTAACGATGTATTTTTTTTTAACTTATTAAAAGATTCTAATCAGACTGATTGGGAGAAGTCTTCTTCAATCACAAATTGTTGAATCATTTGAATAGGAATATTATAAATCACAACTTAACTACAAGCTTAACCAAATGACCCCAGCAATTACCACACCCCCCATGACCACACCCCTGCCTTCCCCCCCCCCATGACCACACCCCTGCCTTCCCTCCCCCCCCCCACACCCTTACGCCTATCAACAACATGTGAACCGAGAAGTGAGAATGAGAACACGCAATAAAATAACAAATTAACCCAATAACATATGAACAACCGGCACTGCAACAGTCCCAGTGGCCCCACAGGAGACGGCACCTGTTCACACCCTCTTAAATATATGGGTCATATGTCTATCCTACGCTCGAAACAATCCAACGATCCACACGCCTCTAGTTTTACCCTGTTATCTGTTTCATTAATTAATAACCCTGTTTTTCAAGACCAGTAGTTACCCAGCACTTTTCAAGTCCAATCAAAACACTAAGGTATTATTTACGAATATCTAAATGCTGTACGAAAATCGGGTTGTTAACGAATATCTTATGATGTTATAAATGCTTTTTTCGTAAAACAGATATTCGTAAATAGTAAGATATTCCAAAAACAATAACATCTTCGTAGAGAATATAATATTCGTAAAACAACATGATATTAAAATTCGTTTTCCCCCCCAGGATTAAAGTCTCATAATAAAATATTACACATGCACTTACAATCAACAGTGTACCAAGATTAAACTCCAGAATAATAATTGTGTAGACACAATCTGTCAGTTTATATTGTAACAATTCTCCCACTTGTTGTCTTCCCTGTGTCTGCTTAGAGGTGGTTCCGTGGATGAATACTCGCGCGGCCCGGTTCCTCGTGGAACTCGTGATTGGTGGTGTGTTCAACCAGGTTGTTAGAGGCTGGCGCTCTCAGTCTGAAGTGCGAGTCGCAGCTATTACCTATTTACTAAAAACTATTATCAAGTTTTTTTTTTAACACTGTGAGAGGTAGGTTAGTTATGCTACTGTATGTGTAGAGGTAGAGTGTTAGAGTCTTTAGTGACCCTTAATGTTGATAGAGTTCTCTCTCAGCGTGCCTATCGAACTTCTGGGTTTCAACGGGGCTAATTTTGCACTTCCTACCATGCCTCTTGGTGTCTTGTGGGGTTTTGGAACCAATCTCTTTAATATTTTCCAAAGTGTAAATTATTCTGACTCTCTTTCGCCTGTGCTCTTGACAATAGAGATTTATCTTTTTTAATCAGTCTCAATAATTTAGATGTTCTGTTAGATATATTTGGACAGTTAAATATGTCTGTACGTTCTCCAGGTTACCAACTACTTCGGTTTTGAATGGGGCTGTTGGTGCGTAACAATATTTCTCTCCTATCTTCGATATAAAATAATGGTATATACTCCAATCTTATTAAACTAAATATTGGAAACGCAGATCATCTGTCAGAGATAGTGATAAAGGAGGGGAAGGGGGGGTGGGGTGCAGAAGAGTTGTGGGGGCGGGGAGAGGGGGGTGGGGAGAGGTGTTCTTATTGGCGGGGGGGGGGGGGTGTTAGGAGCTACGTTATCTACGACGCCATGAGTAATGATGTCATCAGTAACTGACGTAATGATTGATCTTGATGTGATCGATCTAGTGAATAAAATGTTTATTGCCATGGTAGTGTTGATGACATTATATATATATATATATATATATATATATATATATATATATATATATATATATATATATATATATATATATATATATATATATATATATGTACAAAACAGACCATGGACTAGCACGTGACAAAATAAATGTATTTACTGACCAAGGCAGGAAGTATGAGGACAAACACAAGTGATATGTAACTTCCTACATAATACAGTGGATTCAAGAATGTTCACACAATGAATGAATACTTCAAAACCGCATATAACACATTGCCCATGCGTCTACAGCAAACACCAGACGTCCAGCAAACAACTCACTTCCATCAAAGCGACAAAAATCCCCACCCCACAAACACACACACATTGGCGGGGCCAAAGAGCCAGAGCTCAACCCCCGCAAGCATAACTAGGTGAGTACAATGTTCAGGAGTCTGTACACCGGTTGATTGAGAGTTGAGAGGCGGGACCAAAGAGCCGAAGCTCAATTCCCGCAAGCACATCTAAGTGAGTACACACACACACACACACACACACACACACACACACACACACACACACACACACACACGACAAGGTAAGATAATTAACATAGCCCTTGTAAGGAATGAAGATTAGGCTTTAGGATAGGATAGAGGGAAGGAATGGCACCCAACCACTCACAGAAAACCTATGCATAATTAAACTATACAGAAACACATCGAAACTCCAAATCACAGACGTTCTGGACACGTAAGATGCCAAATCAACTCAATAATCGGCATTGGAAGGTAATCTCAACACTGCCCAGAACGGTACCTTGGTACCAAGGTACCTTGGTACTAAGGTACCTTGTGGTACCTTGTTGGTACCAACATTGGTACCTTGTGGTATTGATAGTCAGAGAGGTGAACACCTGGGGGCAGGAAGAGGGAGAAAGAGAGAGAGAGAGAGAGAGAGAGAGAGAGAGAGAGAGAGAGAGAGAGAGAGAGAGAGAGAGAGAGAGAGAGAGAGAGAGAGAGAGAGATGTATCTCTCATGGCGACTGGGCTTTGTTTTATAGATGGATTTCTACGGATTGGATGGATATGTGGATTTTAATATAGCTTTCAGGTAGATTTGAAGCTGGTTTTTCAGTGGTGTTCATAAGGATTTACAAGACATTTGAATGCAGAATACAGGATTAATAATATATGATACATGGTACAAAGTATTTAACAAATACAAAATGCAGTAATTCCGAATGGTATTACACTGAGCATAAAATAATGAAGCCTAAAATAACCAAAACTATCCAAGCCTATGAAAATCTAATGTAATATAATTAAAAGTATAATTACTTAACCTAACCTAACCAAATTAAATGTAGCCTTACGAAACTAAATTTAACTTAACCTAACCTAACCCAACTTAATGTAACGTAATATTTAGCGGGGGCTTGGACAATTGGCGCTGTTTATATATATATATATATATATATATATATATATATATATATATATATATATATATATATATATATATATATATATATATATATATGTATATATATTTGTATAAACCATTTAATATTTTTCAAGCACCACAGAACACATGAATAAAATCTGAAATTCTAAAAATATAAACTTGATGGATATGTGTACAATGAATATATTCTAAACTTATTAAATTCAGAACCGTTCTACGTTTACGATGTTAGGGGTTTAATTATAATGAACTTTCATTATAATAAGCTTTCATTATTGTGATAGTAATAAGTGCTTTTACAATGATATTAACCACTGTCCCTCTCTCCCTTCTTCCCTCTTATTCCCTTTTCCTTCACTGGCTCCTGATCTATTTCTTTGCCTTCCTCTCTCCCTCATGTCCCTCTCTCCCCATTCCACCTTGCCTCCCTCTCTCCCTTCCTTCCTCCCTTCTCTCTCTCTCTCTCAACCTCCCTCTCACAATCATGTGTGTATGATCTGTAGCAGTAACACATACAATAGCTCCATTTTCCCATAGTCAAACTCGGTACATTTAAGAAATGCACTAAACATCATATTCTTATTACCATCGGTATATACGGTCACCAGTTCAGCTATACCCTGGACTATATCAAGGGCTATATAGTGTGACAAGAGCTAGCCACGTGATGCTAAATAGATCCCCATCTCGTAGGATGGATAGTCACTCAGACACTAATACCTGATCAACCATGCTGTGACTCATACGTCAGGCTGCGAGCAGCCGCGTCTAACAGCCAGGTTGATCAGTCCAGCAACCAGGAGGCCTGGTCGACGACCGGGCCGCGGGGACACTAAGCCCCGGAAGCACCTCAAGGTAACCTCAAGGTAACCTCAAGGGCCACGGGTAAACAAAAAATATTCGCGAAACTCTACGGTAATCGCCCATAAGGTTTAATTATATAGTGTTTTGAGCCACGTAGGATTTGGGTGGATTTTTTTAATATGTGAAAAGTCATAATATTGAGAGAAATGGGTGGCATAAGAAGGAACAGTAGCAGGAGGAGGAGCAAGAGAGTGTAGTAAGATGAGATGAGAATTATGAGGAGAGGAATGAGGGAAAGGAGTGATTAGGTACTTTATTTGGAAGATATACTTGAGATAACTTGAAATGGTAAATGATGAGACGCATAGTCCATCAGAAGAGAGAGAGAGAGAGAGAGAGAGAGAGAGAGAGAGAGAGAGAGAGAGAGAGAGAGAGAGAGAGAGAGAGAGAGAGAGAGAGAGAGAGAGAGAGAAAGAGAGGGGGGGGAGACAGAGAGAGACAGAGACAGAGAGGGGAGAGACAGAGAGAGACAGAGACAGAGAGGGGAGAGACAGAGAGAGACAGAGAGAGACAGAGAGATAGAGAGAGATCCCCCCTCCCACCTTTTATCATGAAGAGGATTATCAGGAGAAAGCTCCAAGCCACCAAGCGATTCCAACCAGGCACGAGCACTGTTCAAGAAGGATCGATTGGGCAACAATACTAAATTGTTCACACACCTGGTTGTAAACCAATTGGCGAATCGTGTTCGGGGGAAAACTATCAGGGGCAAGGCTAAGGATGAGTCGGAGGATGGGGCAGCTCTAAGCCTCCCAGCTAGAATGAGGAATACTCACACTCCTATACTTTGTTCATGAGGAATACTATTTTGGTGTCCCTCTAATCGTTATGAGGATAGGTGATAAGGACAGATGATAGGGATTAGAGACAGGGATAAAAGAGGGAATAATGATGTGAAGATCTTGTAGGGTGGGGAAAAAAGGGAAGGAGGGGGGAGAGGGAAGGAGGGGGAGAGGGAAGGAGGGGGAGAGGGAAGGAGGGGGAGAGGGAAGGAGGGGGGGAGAGGGAAGGAGGGGGAGATAGAAGGAGGGGAGGAGAGGGAAGGAGGGGGGAGAGGGAAGGAGGGGGGAGAGGGAAGGAGGGGGGAGAGGGAAGGAGGTAAACCAGGAGTATTGGAAAGGGGAAGAGGAAGACCAGTATGGAAAAGAAGGAAAGAATTGGAATGAATGGAGGAAGGAGGCAAAGAAATAGAGAGAAAGGAAGAAGAGGAAGAAGGGAACAATGGAGATAGTGAGGAAGATGGAAGACCAGAAGGGAGATGAAGGAAGTCAGAGGGAAGAACCCAGAAAGTTTACGAAGAAAAGAAGGAAGGAAATAGAGAGGGAGGAGGAGGAAGAAGGAAGACAGAAGAAACAGGAAGCACTGAGCCAGATACACAAACATCACAACTCACCATCTGGTCAAACATTAACAAGAAACTTACACATGCGTCGATTTTGAGAATATATATTTTTCCCATCTATTTGTTTTTCTTCCAATTCATCGCTTATTTCCCCCTCCCCCTCCCCCTCTTTCGTTTAATCCATTGTTTTATCCCCTTCTCTCTTTTATCTATCACTTTCCTTGAGAATTTCAGAAGTAAAGAGAAAGAATCATGTTATTCTGATTATTATTGTAGTTCTACATAACAGAGTTAGTGCGAGAAAGAAGAGGAGAAAGAAGAAAGAGCAAAATTTGAAAAAAAATAATATAACATCTTGGATAAAACAAATTACAAAAAAAAAAGCATATATTTTGCCTCTTAGAAGAAGAAAAAAAATTGTTTTTGCCAAGGGATCTGCTTGGGGGGGTATAAATACCACTTTGGGTGTCTTCCTACAGCCATCAGCGGTGGCGGCGAGCGGATGTTTTCAGCGTTTTCGTGCAAGACAAACGTTGGTCCAAAACGTTGGTCCAAAACGTTGGCCATAAAACCACAAGTTTGGGGCCCCCAATGTCGACCGCCGCCTCCCGCATAAAGGCGAAGCGGCTTCTTTGGGGGAAAGTTAAGCAATTTACGAATTTAATAGAGCCAGTGTGAAAGGGCTAGCCATCAGATACGAGGCAAAGAGGGGGGGGTGGAGAGGGGGGAGGGAAACTGTCCGAGCGGCCGGCTTTCCTGGCTGGCTGACTGGCTGGCTGGCTGACTGGCTGGCTGACTGGCTGGCGGGATGGATATTTGACATGATGGTGTGCTCTGCTCTCTGCAGAGCCATACAGAGCCGGCAGCATGCTCTGCTGGCTGCGTTTTGCTATGTGTATAGAGGCGGGCCTGCCTGCCTGCCTGCCTCTCTACCTTGTTACTAGTTGGCCAATTGCCTCGCTGGTTGGCTGATTAGATGGCTCTTTGGTTGTCAGGGTGGTTGGTTGTCTGGGTGGTTGGTTGTAGAGAGAGAGAGAGAGAGAGAGAGAGAGAGAGAGAGAGAGAGAGAGAGAGAGAGAGAGAGAGAGAGAGAGAGAGAGAGAGAGAGAGAGAGAGAGAGAGAAAGAGAGAGAGAGAGAGAGAGAGAGAGAGAGAGAGAGAGAGAGAGAGAGAGAGAGAGAGAGAGAGAGAGAGAGAGAGAGAGAGAGAGAGAGAGAGAGAGAGAGAGACTGCCTTCACACAGTCTCCAGCTTTTCTCAGATAGCTCTAGATGCAGCCTATATCTTCATCAACCATCCCAAAACTTCTTGAAGCAAAAATCTATTTAGAACAGAACTATCTTTTTACCCCATTTGGGTCTAGGGGGCCAGGCTTGCTAATGAGACAATGTAGAATAACATCAACATTACGTGCACGCAACACGTGGCTCACACGTAAACAAAACAAGTTACAATACCAGAAAAAACAGGAATATTTAGTCCCAAACTAAACAGTTACAGGCTGTTGTTGTTGTTAAAGATTCGCTACTTGGAACAAGAAGTTCCAAGTAGCACGGGCTATGGTGAGCCCGTGGGTGAGATAAAGGCGAATAAGCACCACGACAGAATAATGAGTTATCAGAGTGGGAAAGAATAGAGAGAAGAGTAATTTTGAGCACTAAATAGAGAGATAGGGATGAGAGGACTGGAAGATAAGAAGGGAGGTAGAGGTAGTGAGAATAGAAGAGGAAAAGGAGAAGGAGCCGAAAGAGGAAAAGAAACAAAGATTGGAGAAAAATTAAATATTAAGAGAGGGAAAGTACTGAGAGAGGGTTAAAAAGAAGAAGAAGAAACGAAGGGAAACTTGATAAGGAGGAACAACAAATAAGTAGTGAAAAATGAACGTACGAAAGAGAGAGTGGAAATCGAGAGAGGGGAAAGGTGGAGGAAGGCAGGAAAAGAGAGAAGAAGGGGAGAAAGGAAATGTGATAGGAAGAAAGGGAAAGCGACAGGGAAGTAAGAGAGAGAGAGAGAAAGAGGGAGGGAAGGCCTTTAGAGAGGGAAACTGAATGATAAAAAGGAGACCAGTGAATGAGAAATAGATTAAGGCAGAGAAGGAGGAATTGAGAGGAGGAAGAGACCGAGGAAATGAGGGATTCAAAGAGGGAATTGAGGTGAGGTGAATAAGAAGAAGTATGGAGGAAGTGAGGTAAAGATGGAAGATGAATAGGTCGAAGAGAGATAGAAAGGGAGGGGGAGGGAGAGAGAAAGTGGTGAGAGGGAAGGAAGAAAGTAGAGAATGGAGGGAGGACGAGAAGAAGGGCGAGATAAAACGAGGGAGAGAGGGAGGGACTGATAAAACTTGGAATGACTACAAAAGACCAATTTCGAAGAGATGGATAAAAGAAAAACAGATTTGAAAGGAAGAGGAAGCTGATAGGGCTGATGTTTGGGAAGAGTGGCGAGGGTGGGGAGGATAGTGAGTGTGACGAGAATAGTGAGGAAGGGGCGAGAATAGTGAGGAAGGTATGAGATGCACTAACAGGAACGAGAGGGAGGAATAAAAAAAAATAATAGATAGATGGGAAAACACGCAAAAATTGTGGCATGAATCGTGGAGAGAAGGGAAGGGGGAGGGAGGGGAAGGGAAGGGATGGGAAGGAAGGAAGGGGGGAGGGAGGGTATAGAAGTAGAGACAAGGAAGAGGCAAAGAGGAGAGGCGAAGAGGAAGGGAGCTATTTGGGGGGAGCCAATGAAGTATGTGGAATGGAGGGAAGAGGGAGATGTGGATGGAGGGATTAGAAAGGGAGATAGAGAAGGAGGAATTAGGGAGGGAGGGAGGGATGAGGAGCAAGTATAGGGAAGGGAGGGAGGGAAGAAGAGAGAGACAGAGAGGATGGGTCAAGCCTCACCTATTACACCAACACAACCTATGAGTTAATGCATCAACTAACTTGCCACAGTCGAAGTCTTCAGACACCTCTAACACAATCCGATTGCTTACCATCTTTACAAGACGATCTTCTCAACATCTCTCTCAGGCTCATTGGTGACTCTAGTTTCACTCAGAAGCCGTTTGATCAACCGTTTTTCTCCCCCTCCTTGTGAACAATGTCTTTAGCAACCCTGTGTAGTCGTTATCATATCTCTCCTGTTTATTCTTTCCTCCGCTCTAAGGAGATCAAGTTCCTTAGAATATCAGTGACGTTCAACCCCCTCCCTCGGTATAGGGGAAGAACCTTGTCGCATACCTCTACTCTTTCCTGATTTAATTTTGTTCCTATTTTTTTTTTTTTTGTCTGGTCGAGATTCCAGTCTGGAGATGCATAATGGAGAGTGGATCGTCAAAGAAATGTATACAACGTTGTTGAAACTTCGTCAAACGTTCTTAAATTCTTCTTCTCGGACATTTACAAGTTTAGCGTTATCATACCGACATTATTTTGCTAGTGTATTTCTATGGAGTCTCTGGCTACGGGGGTTTGGGAAGGCAGCCAAACCTTTCTTTGAAGCTGCCTTCCTGTCGGAAAATCCGACACCATTTAATAATTATACAGATAATAACTGTATTACCAACAAGTTACCCATAGAAACGTAACTTGTAGTGGAATTACCATCTAAAGAAAACGGGATATCATCACCACATACTATTATAATTCACCAGCTATTCTGCTGGGAATTGTTCTTAAATACATTAGTCTTTGGACTTTACCATCATAAAAACATCTTATATAAATTAACTTAATTATCAATATTAAAGTAGAGTAAATGTGACCCTTCTATCACGTTCTGAAATCTGGACAATGTAAGCCAGGCGTCAGAGTGGAGGAAGGAGGGCAGCCATTGTTGTTATACGAGACCAGAGGCTCACACGGGAGCAAATTCGGCTCCTGTTAAATTTACTTGGACGTAGTGTTATGGAACCCAAAGGTGTACCATTGTCAACACGCTGTCTACAAATACAAGTTAAGTGTCTATCCGAAACCCGTTTATCATTCATTTATGGCCATTAATGTCAGGATATAGGGTTAGCCGGTTAGAACGCGAAATCGCCTCATACTAAAGGTAATTAAGCCAGGTCTTCATGTTCCATGTACTGTTTTCTCTGATATACTTGTCATATATAGGTATCTGGCTTCACAGCTAGCGCACTTTTGACAGGTCAAGACGAGGATGCAAGATTTGTGCACCAGTTACTGGGTGATATGGAAGCTACCTCAAAGAGGATAATTTGGTGTCTACACCCTAGTTATACCTGGTGGACTAACCTGCTGTACTATAAGATAAGGAACCTCTTTAATGTATGTAGTTATTTCTGTAGTTTGATTGGCTGCATATATATATAAACTAATAAACCCCCCTAATGTGTAGAGGATCGATTTGTGAGATTAAGAGATTATTGCAGAAATACAGTCCACTTATCATTATACAAATTGCTATCGAAGTATATAAATTAACGTAAATATAAATTCATATAAATTAAATAAATATAAATCTCACAGGTCGGTTCCCACATTATTTGGTCCTTCGAACCGGATTATTTGGACCTTCGGAACCGGAATATTCGGTCCTATGAACCCACATTTGGTCATCTTAGTACCGGATGAACCAGTTAACCAGTGGATTCATTAAATATACTAGTGCAGTGTTATTTAAACAAAGCCAGCAGTCAAGACGGCAGCGTAGCCTCGAGGGAGCTCAGGAGCCTCCCTCAGCCCAGTTCAGCTTCGTCAGCGGTTTCATGCACACCCACAGATATTTGGTGGCGTGTTATTTCGTGAAATGACAGCGCTAATATAGAATCCAGCCAAATTAGTGACTGTGTCTTCGCGAGATTGTTCACGGATTTCGTGGTGTTACATTTCGCGAGAGATTATCTACGAATTTGTGGACTTTATTTCGCGAGGTCACTAATAATATTTAATACTTCTAGATAATATTAGAAGTTTCATAGAGGCTAATTAAGAGGCTATTATCAATAATTGTGTATATTATTTCTCCAAAATAGAGAATTATTTAATATATATTGCACTAGTGATCACAGTATAATATTTACTAATTGCCAACCCACAACAGGGTAGGATATGACTAGTTGAACTATTATCGTTCATCCTAGTCCCATTATTACAATCGTCAGTTGTACTATATTGAACAACCTAACACCATTAATGAATGGTCCAGACCCTATTTTGGGTGTAATTTTTATCAACTCGAGTTGAGTTGTATATATAATAATTTACTTATGGTCATTACACCTTTGAGTGATTAATTAGTGTCTCTACCATCCTAGGGTGATATAGAAGAGCTAACCTAAAGGTACTTCCAGTGACACTGGTTTATCACTCAAATCATTAGTGTGTATGATTGTACATATATATAATGTGTATTAATTTTAAGTGCTAACCTCTAGTAGAGGTAGGATTATTGCCTAGTGAGTGCGGAATTTACCCTAGGCTACCATCAGTGCTTGTTCAGTATTATGAGCGACCCAAGTACAAGCCCCACAAGGCTTCACCAACTAGCCAGTATGGATAATGCAGGGAGAATGAAAAGAACCCTTGCAGGTCTTAAAGGCCACTTAACAAGACAGATCAAGAAATGTGAAGATTTGTCACAACAATCAACAGTTGATTATGCTGACCTGGAAAGCTATTATCAAGCAGCTGCAGGTAAATTTGAGCAAATCAAATGCCAAATAGCAACATATGTGGCTGAACTTGCCAACATCAATTTATCAGAAACAGAAATAGACGACATTATGGTTGATCTTGCGAATTATGAAGATCACACTCAGGCCACGTTACAGCCTTATGTCAAATTAATTGCCCAGAACAAGGCAACAGCAACAACAACAACAGTTGCATCTAATACGAGTCAAGCAGAAGCTCGACTCCCTCCAATTAATTTACCCACTTTCTCAGGAAAAGATGAGGAAGATTGGGACGAATTTTGGAACAAATTCGTTGACCTTGTAGACTCAAAACAATCTTTACCAAAGAGTAGTAAATTCTCTTATTTGCAAGGCCAATTATCAGGTGAGGCTAAAACAGTAGTATCCCATCTGAGATTAACTAATGACGGCTATGATCTGGCAGTAAAACTCCTCAAAGATAATTATGCTGATCCAGAAGTAAGAACATCACATTTAGTTCATGAGCTGTTGCATTTACCCCCACCGGAGGCTTCAGCTGATTCACTCCAAGTCTTCAAGCTGGAGGTAGAATCATTGATCAATGCCCTCAGCCTGACAACAGATACAAACGGGGCTGAGTGGGTCTTGAAAATAATTGTCCAGGAGAAAATACCTAGGGACATATTGAGACAAATGAGTGCTCATTACAATAAAAGCATCTTATCCATGAATGAAATATCTGAAGGTTTAAAGTCAGTAGTTCATCAATTACGAACACATGACAAATTAAAACCACCAAGTAAACCCTCAGAAACCAATAATAGTAAACCACAGAGTACCAAAGGTACTCCAAATCAATCTAGACAATATAATTCAACACCAAAGTGGAACAGTGGCAGTGTGGGCGTATATGCAGTGGGACCCTCCAAGCCTATAGTTACTGTGTCACCCAAGAACGTGACACCAAAGGGTACTGGAAGCTATGGAACATGTTTGTTCTGCAATGAGAAACATTCAATGTACCACTGCCCTAATTTTCCTGATAGTGACGCCCGTGTTGAGCGACTCAAAGATTTGCAACAATGCACGAGGTGCCTCAGGAAACATAACATCAAGGATTGTGATACCCAATTACACCCTTGTAATAGGTGTAACAAAGGTCAGCACCATGCAGCATTGTGCAGAGACACCAAAACAACGTCTCCAAACCCCAAGGTGGAAGATAGCATTCCCACCTCAGTGCAGTACTGCAAGGTGCAACCAACAAAGAGTGTCCAATCGGCAAAGTCTAAAGGTAATACGACTTTGCCTACTGCCCAAATTACCATCCTGAATAAGAGGGCCAAGGTCCATACCCGTGGGTTGTTTGACCAAGGATCCCAGAGAACATATATCACTAAAAAGCTGGCAGATGAATTACAATTAAGGCCTGTAGCCCAGATGTCATTCAACATCTCAGGGTTTGTAACAGATGCAGGACCTCAAGTCTACCAGGTGGTACAACCATCAGTACGTTTAGGCAGGTACGTCTGTCGAGTGCAAGCCATTGTGGTGGACAAAATACCAGTAGACCTACAAGTTCAAGGTCTGAGAGCAACAGCCAAATTCCTGAGAAATAGAGGAATAAAATTGGCAGATAATATTAAGTCTGATCACCTCACTGACTTCGGTCTCCTTGTTGGGACAGACTATTGCCATCGATTCATCGGTAGCCCTACTAAATATCAGGGTATAACCATGTTAAACTCTGCAGGAGGTAAATTACTCTCAGGCCCAGTATCAAGCCTGAGGAGACCTATGCCTGCAGATATACAATACCAGTAGAAATCTAAATTTGTCAGCTGATTATATTTCTCCAGTAGCATTATACTAAGGAGATTACAGCTGACTATACCAACAGAGGTTGATGTTAGTATCATCATTTAAAGCTGAAGATGAGTTCATGAGGCCTCAGTGGCAAATCAGTGAACAGTAGCCTAAAACAGCTACAAGTCACTGCGACCAATGTCACTGAACCCACTGCAGTCTCAGAACTATACTTTACTTTAATGATGAGCTATTCAATCTTCTGAATCAATTAACTAAATTAAACCCCAATAAATCTGATGACTGATTTGATACATTTATTATTTAATCAAGATGCATTCCATGGGCCTCAGTGTTTATATATCAGTGACCAGTTACCTGAAGAAACTTCAAGTTATATCTAAGGTCACTGATCTCACTGCAGTCCCTGAATCATACTTGACTGTAGTACTTGATCACATCCAGTCTTCTGGGTTAAATAATATGTAATTAGGCTTGAATATTAGCCTTTCAAGAGTGACAGGGAAATGAAATCGCATTAGACTTCTAACCCTTGCAACTGTAGTACGGGACATCCGTCCTGTACGAACAGACGCACAAATGTGTGATTACTAACTACTAACATCAAATTAATCTAATAATTCGAAGGAGGAGTATCGGTGTTCGTCTGTTCTAATTAGGACTTCGACCCGTGAGCAGCCCCCTGGGGAATTATGTCGGAAAATCCGACACCATTTAATAATCATACAGATAATAACTGTATTACCAACAAGTTACCCATAGAAACGTAACTTGTAGTGGAATTACCATCTAAAGAAAACGGGATATCATCACCACATACTATTATAATTCACCAGCTATTCTGCTGGGAATTGTTCTTAAATACATTAGTCTTTGGACTTTACCATCATAAAAACATCTTATATAAATTAACTTAATTATCAATATTAAAGTAGAGTAAATGTGACCCTTCTATCACGTTCTGAAATCTGGACAATGTAAGCCAGGCGTCAGAGTGGAGGAAGGAGGGCAGCCATTGTTGTTATACGAGACCAGAGGCTCACACGGGAGCAAATTCGGCTCCTGTTAAATTTACTTGGACGTAGTGTTATGGAACCCAAAGGTGTACCATTGTCAACACGCTGTCTACAAATACAAGTTAAGTGTCTATCCGAAACCCGTTTATCATTCATTTATGGCCATTAATGTCAGGATATAGGGTTAGCCGGTTAGAACGCGAAATCGCCTCATACTAAAGGTAATTAAGCCAGGTCTTCATGTTCCATGTACTGTTTTCTCTGATATACTTGTCATATATAGGTATCTGGCTTCACAGCTAGCGCACTTTTGACAGGTCAAGACGAGGATGCAAGATTTGTGCACCAGTTACTGGGTGATATGGAAGCTACCTCAAAGAGGATAATTTGGTGTCTACACCATAGTTATACCTGGTGGACTAACCTGCTGTACTATAAGATAAGGAACCTCTTTAATGTATGTAGTTATTTCTGTAGTTTGATTGGCTGCATATATATATAAACTAATAAACCCCCCTAATGTGTAGAGGATCGATTTGTGAGATTAAGAGATTATTGCAGAAATACAGTCCACTTATCATTATACAAATTGCTATCGAAGTATATAAATTAACGTAAATATAAATTCATATAAATTAAATAAATATAAATCTCACAGGTCGGTTCCCACACTTCCTTTCATCCTATATTGTCGTTGGGGGGGGGGGGGCTGAGATCTTGTACAGTTTTGCTGGACGGTCTCTGGGCAAGCGAATACTGCACAGAAATGGTTGGGCATGTTTCCTGTCACTCAATACACCCTGTTTGCTGAGTAGTAAAGGGGGTACTCAGGAGTTAGTCTGGTAGTTGAGAGGTTACATCCTGGAGAGGAACAGTAGTTTGGTCTTGGGTGAAGGGGGGGGGAGGACTACGATATAGGCCTAACATATATATATATACACTCTGCCTGCCTGTCCCCCGACAGAATGAATTATTATTATGCTTAATATTATTACTTTGCAAGCAAATATCCCATGGGGGTCAGTCATGGGCCTGAATGTGTAGCCTTATGTGTAGCTTTATATGTAGTCTTATGTGTAGCTTTATATGTAGTCTTATGTGTAGCCTTATGTGTAGCTTTATATGTAGTCTTATGTGTAGCCTTATGTGTAGCTTTCCTGGAATACATAAGTGATCCGACCTAACAAGACGGAGGTTTCACATTAATGTGATGACACTGTCTTCCTCTGACCGCTGCCTAAGGAAGAAGAAGAAACTAACCAAGATACAGGTTAACCTAACCCCCACACCAGACTGTTCTGAGAAATGGCTACTAGATTTCAACCTAACACATATGTAAGATAATGAGAATTTGTGAAGGAGAACTATGTCAATCTTAAATTATATGCAATGAAGGGAAGACATTTTCATGGGGCTCTTAGGAGTTGACTAAACCCTTCTCCTGACACATGGAGGAGAGAGAACACATATGTGTTCCTCCCATGTGTCTCTTCTACTTGGAAAAGAAAACAACAGATTTCAGGAACTTTAGGAAGGATGACTTTAGAGATCTGTACATGCTAGATACAGTCTTAAGCATGCCACTCTGGCGTGGATTACCCGCCTAGAGACACACACACACACACACACACACACACACACACACACACACACACACACACACACACACACACGAAGAAGAGCAAGTCCAGAGGCATGCAAAAAGGCTGGTACCGGAACCGAGGGGCATACAAAATGAGGACAAATTTAAAGTGCTCAAACTTACACTCGTAAGGAGTGGTAATTAGGAGTGAAAGTGCTAAGCCAGACTTACTATATATAGCACTTGAAGGGGACATGTAGACAGGGAGCTGGGATAGGAAGGAGTGAAGGAATGCTACTCAACCTCCTAAACTATCGGGGGATCGAACCCTGACCTGAAAGAAGTGTCCAGTCCAAGTGGTTGAGAAATCTTAAGAGAGACGACTGAAGATATGATAACGAAATATACAATTCTGGTGATAACAGGAGAACAGAGAACACATGTTCAGGGTGACAGTTGTAGAACAAGACGGCTGAGATCTTAAGGTGCTGATGAGCCACGGGTGGACGAGGAAAGATTTGGTTAGCGGAAAACTTATTTACAAATGGATTAAGTTCAATACAGAGACTGAGGTAGCTGGCGATGAGTCACAATAACGTGGCTGAAGTATGTTGACCAGACCACACACTAGGAAGTGTAGAAAGTGAAGACAATCGACTTGAGAATGGTCCAAGACGGACCGAAACGTCGTCGTCCCTTCACTTTCTATAGTGTGTGGTCTGGCCAACTGAGGAAGCTGGTTCAATCAGAAGTTCCCAAAGAAGATGCAATAACAGAGAAGGGCGGGGATCATTGCATTAGACAGTGGGCAAGGCGGGACCCAGGAGCTAACACTCTAACCTGCAACCAAATTTGAAGTTAGTACACATACACACACACACACACACATGGGACCTCGCGGCTGAGTGGACAGCGCTCAGGATTCGTCATCCTAGGGTCCGGGGGATTGATTCCCCCGGCCGAGGCGGAAACAAATGAACAGATTTTCTATCCCCCTGATGCCCCTATTCACCTAGCAGTAAATAGATACCAGGGAGTTAGACAGCTGCTATGGGTTGCTTCCTGGGAGTGAGTTTGGAAAACAAAAATCAGTTGGTTGATTGACAGTTGAGAGGCGGGCCGAAAGAACAGAGCTCAACCCCCGCAAGCACAAGTAGGTGAACACACACACACACACTAACGCACTGCGGTTGGGCAAGCCGCCTGGCCCTATACATAACCCGTCGCACCCCACATTAAAGAAACATTAAGACAACACACCGCTGTACCACCTTCTCCGCCGTCTCTCTCTCTCTCTTAGACCCCGTTCTTCTTCCCCAACCAATTCATCATATTCCTTACCATGTTTCTCCTCATTTTTCCGCTTCTGAACCTCCTCCTGTCCCATCTCCTGTCTTCTATAACAGACGGGATACCTCCCGTCTCCCCCCAAACATTGCGACAAACAAAATACCATCAGCTCAAGCATTCCTCGGCTTGTGTCTGGCGGAGAAGCATCACCCGGTCCAGAAGAGCAGATCAGGACTTGTAGAGTTTTGATAGATACAAGGAAGAAAGTATTCTAAATCCGGTGTAGCCGTGGCTGGGTGGGTTGGTGGGGGCTGGGCTGGGCTGGGGGGGATTCGGACGACGCCGTGACCAAGCGTCTGGAAGCCAGCGGAGCGGACTCAAAGGCGCTCCGACCGGCCGCCGCGTCCCGACCCCTTGCAAGATGACCTCGACTATGCTGGTCTACGGAATAAACAATTTATTCGATATTTATAGACGTGCACACGCATATACACACACACACACACACACACACACACACACACACACACACACACACACACACACACACGCACGTACATACATAAACACCTGCTGTGTGTGTTTGTGCGTGCGTGTAATGTCGCTTGAAAGCAAAACCGCCCAATTTGGCCAAGAATAACTAAGAATAACGTCTTAAAAATATCACTCGAAAGATTAGAACCCAATCTTCAAACTATTAACACCACCACTATCACCACCACCACCACCACTATCACCAACAACAACAACATGGCGTAAAAGGGACAAGTGAGAGAGACTATAACTGTGTTTCCTAAGCCAGGGTTGTGGCATAGTGTCGGGACGCGGGGGCAAGGAAGACCGTGTAAAATCATGGAGGACGCAGACCTACACTCCGCCATCGGCGTTTCCGCCCCACAACCTCAGTGGCCTTGGCCAACCTCACGAGGGGGGGGGTGAAGGGGAGGGGGGTTGGGTGAGCATGTGAGTTGGGGGAAGGGAAGGTCAGCAGGGGGTTGGGGAGAGGGGGGTAGGAGACCCATATAGGAAAGTGGGGGTTGAGGGAGATACGGGAGAAGAGGTTAGTAGGTGAGGTTTTTTTGGTGGGACTAACGGAGATTTGGGTTGATTTAAGATGGTTAGAAGCAGGAAATTGTTTGGCTGTGAAGGGAAGCAATAGGGACGAAAGGAAAGGTTTGGTGAGAGAGAGAGAGAGAGAGAGAGAGAGAGAGAGAGAGAGAGAGAGAGAGAGAGAGAGAGAGAGAGAGAGAGAGAGAGAGAGAATAAAAAAAAAAACAGTGGATTTTTTTCCGAGAAAAAGAATCAAGGATTAGGGAAGAAAACACCAAGTTTGGGCGAGGTGCGGAAGATTTAGGGAAGAAAAGCTGACATTTTGGGAGGATGGACAAGGTTTTGGACAGGATCCGGAAGCTTTAAAGGAGAAATGATTAGATTCAGGAGAGACACCTTCTCCTTGTTCAGCCGTCTAACCAGATAGACGGATATATATATATATATGTCGTACCTAGTAGCCAGAACGCACTTCTCGGCCTACTATGCAAGGCCCGATTTGCCTAATAAGCCAAGTTTTCCTGAATTAATATATTTTCTCTAATTTTTGTCTTATGAAATGATAAAGCTACCCATTTCATTATGTACGAGGTCAATTTTTTTTTATTGGAGTTAAAATTAACGTAGATATATGACCATACCTAACCAACCCTACCTAACCTAACCTATCTTTATAGGTTAGGTTTGGTTAGGTAGCCCAAAAAGCTAGGTTAGGTTAGGTTAGGTAGGTTAGGTAGTGGAAAAACAATTAATTCATGAAAACTTGGCTTATTAGGCAAATCAGGCCTTGCATAGTAGGCTGAGAAGTGCGTTCTGGCTACTAGGTACGACATATATATATATATATATATATATATATATATATATATATATATATATATATATATATATATATGATGGTGTCAGACCCCGGAGGAAGAATTGAAACAGGAATTTCCTTAAGTACTTTCGTATATCAATATATCTTCAGAAGGAATGTATTAATATACGAAAGTACTTAAGGAAATTCCTGTTTCAATTCTTCCTCCGTGGTCTGACACTGTCATATATATATATATATATATATATATATATATATATATATATATATATATATATATATATATATATATTATTTATATATAGATATATATAATACCGTGTGATAAAGCTTGAAGCAGTCTCTGGGAGGAAGAGACCTTCACACAAGCCGCACGCACCATACAGAAGTAAGATAGATCCCCCACCATCATCGCACAGCACCTTGCTTCCTCTGGCTCCTGCTGTACACAACCTTTGTCATCTCAGCATCGATTCACATCGCCAGAATGCAACCGGAAATGGACAATTTTCCAGAAAATGGAGGTTAGTATAAAAAAAACTTAGGGATTGTGTCTCAACTTGCTGCCTGCTTTTGATAATTCTTTACTATATATAGTATTTGTATATACTATATATATATATGAGGGCTGACCGGGTTTGTTTATAAAGCACACGTAACTACCCAGTTTGGCAGGGCACCTTACCTTGAAGTTACCTTGAGGTGATTTCGGGGCTTAAGCGACCCCGCGGCCTGGTCGTCGACCAGGCCTCCTCGTTGCTGGACTGGTCAACCAGGCTGTTGGACGCGGCTGCTCGTAACCTGACGTATGCCGGGCGGGGCATAAAACAGACCCTAATGCCCCTAACGCTCAACAATGCGGTATGCCACATACCTTATTCTTAGAGACCCGCAGTCTCGCACCTGAAGGTCAACTGATTACTTGCGAAGCTGGACAAGAGCATTAGGGAAGACGAAGATGAGGGAAGAGAGGAAGGAAGGAGGGAAGGAGGAAGGGTGGACATGGATGATAAAGAGGGAGTGGGATGAAGTAGGTAAAGAGAGGGGGGAGAGAAGATGGTACAAGGAAGCTAAAGGAGAAGGATAGGGGGAGGGATGTGTAGAGGAGGAGGCATGGAAGACAACTAATGATAAGAAGGCGAGATGAATTAGTAGACCGGAAGAAGAAGGAAGGTAAATAGGTAAAGGAACGAGGAAGATAGAGAGGGAGGGAAATAAGGAAGGGATAGAAGGAGAAGGACATAGAAGGTGACGGGCAAGACACAACGTATTTATTTGTGGATAATGACAAAGAAATTACTCAGGGGACAAACAGTTCAAGCGCTAAAGGGAAAATAGGGAAAGTGGCGGATAAATGGAAGGGAAAATAGGGAAAGTGGCGGATAAATGGGAGAGAAAATAGGGAAAGTGGCGGATAAATGGGAGAGAAAATAGGGAAAGTGGCGGATAAATGGGAGGGAAAATAGGGAAAGTGGCGGATAAATGGGAGGGAAAATAGGGAAAGTGGCGGATAAATGGGAGGGAAAATAGGGAAAGTGGCGGATAAATGGGAGAGAAAATAGGGAAAGTGGCGGATAAATGGGAGGGAAAATAGGGAAAGTGGCGGATAAATGGGAGGGAAAATAGGGAAAGTGGCGGATAAATGGGAGGGAAAATAGGGAAAGTGGCGGATAAATGGGAGGGAAAATAGGGAAAGTGGCGGATAAATGGGAGGGAAAATAGGGAAAGTGGCGGATAAATGGGAGAGAAAATAGGTAGAGAGAGAGAGACTTCTGGAAGTAAAAGGTTAAAATTAGTATACTGTAGGAGAAGATTCAAGAGAGCATAAAAGAGAATAGGGTGACAAAGGCTTGAAGTAAGAATACGGGGATAGAGGGAAATTAAGATAACAAAAGGGGTATAGTGTTATAGGAGGAGGAGTAAGATGCCAAAGAGTTAAAAGAGGGGGGGAATTAACACTAAGAGTTACTAGTAAACCCTAGATAAAATAAGAGTAGGGAAACGAGATACAGATATGAGACAGGGGAGAGAGAGAGAGAGAGAGAGAGAGAGAGAGAGAGAGAGAGAGAGAGAGAGAGAGAGACAGACAGACAGACAGAGAGAGAGAGACATGTTATATAAAGTATATAATGGGGTTAATGGGTAGTGAAGTAAGCTGCTGTGATGCAGAATAGGGAGGTTGGCCAGAAATCATAGTTCCCCCCCCTCAACCCCCCCTCTCCTTCCCCCCCCCCATCAACCCCCTCTCCTTCCCCCCATTCTTCCTCCTGCACGTTATGGGAGCCTGAGATGTAATGAGGGGGAGGGAGGGTGGGGAGGGGGGGCGAGATGTCTGACCAGAGAATGGAATATATAAGAGCCTATCTGCCACGCCTGTTGGTTTAAGCTGCGTCTCTTCCGAAAACGATCCGAGCTACAGGAGCCTAGAAGGGCAAGTTTCCTCCCTTTCCCTTTCTCTCCGTGTGTGTGTGTGTGCATGACTATCTCCCTGTCTATCTGTCTCTCTGTTTCTCTGTCTCCCTGTCTATCTGTCTCCCTGTCTATCTGTCTCCCTGTTTCTCTGTCTCCCTGTTTCTCTGTCTCCCTTTTTCTCTGTCTCCCTGTTTCTCTGTCTCCCTGTTTCGCTGTCACCCTGTCTATCTGTCTCCCTGTTTCTCTGTCACCCTGTCTATCTGTCTCCCTGTTTCTCTGTCTCCCTGTCTATCTGTCTCCCTGTTTCTCTGTCTCCCTGTTTCTCTGTCTCCCTGTTTCTCTGTCTCCCTGTCACTCTCTGTCTGTGCCTCTTTCGCTCTCTGTGCCTGTCTGTCTCTCATTCTCTTATCAATGCTACACCTAGAATCTCACGCCACATAAGGAAGAGGTTCAGCATCATATCAGAAGACGAGCGATAAGCCTCTGATCCCACATAGACAACCACATATGACGGTGTACACAAATGTTGTCACATATTGCGAGATTATTTTCTTAGGAATGCCGACCGACACACAGGGGATGTGATGGCCATGTGCCAGTATGCTAACTCCAATCTGATTTGACTAAGCGCGTAGCATCACAGTCGAATTGAACTCGGTATATAAAACAGCAATGACTGGACGATCCGTTTCGGCAGCGTGCTTGCCGCTGCGCTGGGTTTCAATACGGCCTTTAAATGGCTGTGGGAATGCTTGACAGCATTGAACACACCCTTTAAATGGTTGCAGAAATTCGTGGTGTCATTCAATATTCCTTTTAAATGGCTGTGGGAATGTGTGTGACGTCATTCAATACGCCTTTTAAATGGTCGTAGGAATGTGTGTGACGTCATTCAACACGCCCTTTAAATGGCTGTAGGAATGTGTGTGACGTCATTCAATATGCCCTTTAAATGGTCGTAGGAATGTGTGTGACGTCATTCAACACGCCCTTTAAATGGCCACGTGGGAATGTGTGACGTCATTCAACACAGCTAGAGGAGGCCATGTCAACGAGATTCATTATACCGGAGGGTTGAAGGTCCATTGGGATACAATGCTCTTATCACCTCTATAATGAATGCTTGTAATAAATAAAGCTCAGGGAACAGCATTAACTTGCATAAGTTCACAAACACGCTTGTATGTAAAATGGCGTACATACGCACGCTCAGCAGATGGACGTGTAGTATGTATGATGACGTAAATATGTATGTATATACATATATACATAATTATACTCATAGCTTTAGCGCGAGCTATACACGGGTGGGCAGTCAGTGAATGTGTATAAGCCTGGCTGGTCATGTATAGTGTATACACATCTGGTGCATACGCCAGTCATACCTGGCATTACTCAATAACACACGCGCGTGCGCTCACACACACACACACACACACACACACACATACACACACACACACACACACACACACACACACACACACACACACACACACACACACACACACACACACTTTGGTACTGCCGGACCAAAGAGCCAGAGCTCAACTCCCGCATGCACAACTAGGTGAGAACACACACACACACACACACACACACACACACACACACATAGGTCACATCCTCGAGAATTATAGCACATACCAAGTGATATATAACACATATTCCCATGAATAAGAACCCAGCGATCTATGAAACGAGTTGGTCAGCTGGCTGATAGTGGTGGTAGTTGTGGTTGTGGTTGTGGTGGTGGTTGTAGTGATGATGATAAGGTGATAAGGTGGTAGTGAAGAATGGTGGTGGTGGTGGTGGTTGTAGTGGAGATGGTGGTGATGCAGGTGGTGATTTGGGTAGGGAAAGGGAAGGGGGAAGGGAAGGGGGAAGGGAAGGAGGAAGGGAAGGGGGAAGGGAAGGGGGAAGGGGGGGAAATGGTGGCTTGGTGTTGGGAGCCGGATTGGTATCTTGGACAACAATTGTTCATACTCCCATTTCCACGGGCTTAGGGCGGCTTGGGCACGCCAGGTCGCGATAACTGGGTGAGGGGAGAGAGAGAGACAGGGATGAGGGGGAGCGGGATGGAAGAGGGGAGAAGAGAAAAAGATATGTGAAAGGAAAGAGGGGAGGGAGAGAGAAAAGGGGAGACAATACAGAAGAAAAGAGAGGATACACACCTACGAAAAATTTGGGGAGAAAGGGGAGACAGAGCAACAACAGGGAGAAAAAGGTAGAAAGAGGAAAGAGAGAGAGAGAGAGAGAGAGAGAGAGAGAGAGAGAGAGAGAGAGAGAGAGAGAGAGAGAGAGAGAGAGAGAGAGAGAGAGAGAGAGAGAAGAATATCTGCAGTCAAGAAGATTGAAGGAGTTTTGTTAGTGTCAAAATAAATGGAGATAATGGGGGAACACAAATAGAGAAAATAGGAGGGTTTGGGAAAATGAAACAGGAGTAGAAAGGAATGGACAGAGGGGGAGAAAATAGTGGAAAAAAACAAAATAGGGAGAGGGAAGGAAGAAATGAAGAAATGGAAAAGAGAGCGATGAAGGAGAGGAGTAAACCAGTGTAAATGGAGGAAATATGATAGCACATACGTAAGGAGGAATAGGGGAGACAGAGAAAAGAAGGATAAAAAAGTAGGAGGGATTAAGAAAAGGGAATGAAAAATAATTGAGGGTAGAGAGGGTAATCAGGGAAAGGAGAGAGAGCGGAAAAGGAAGTGAAACCAATGATGGAGAAGTTGTCAAGATGTTGAACTGATAAAGTACTGACTTGGGAGTCTAGTCACACACACACACACACACACACACACACACACACACACACACACACACACACACACACACACACACACACACACACACACACACACTCACACACACACACACACACACACACACACACACACACACACACACCACAAGGGGCCTCGAGGCTGAGTAGACAGCGCTTTGGGGTAGTCCGTAGCCCGTAGTTCGATCTCCGGCAGATGCAGAAACAAAATGGGCAGAGTTTCTTCCACCCTGATGCCCCTGTTTACCTAGCAGTAAATAGGTACCTGGGAGTTGGACAGCTGTTATGGGCTGTTTCCTCGGTGTGTGTGTGTGTGTGTGTGTGTTAGAGAGAAATATAGTAGATATAATAGAGGAAAATAAATTGGTTAGAAAAGTGGGATCCAAGAACTAATAGCTCGATTCTGCAGATTCAAATAGTAAATACACACACACACGCATATGTGCGCAAACAAAAAAAGTCCAGAGGTATTCCACTAGGCTAGTTCCAGAACTAAGAGGCATGAGTTACGAGGAAAGGCTGCGTGAAATGCACCTCACGTCGCTGGAAGACAGAAGAGCTAGAGGAGACATGAGAACCACATATAAAATTCTTAGGGGAATTGACAAGGGTAGACAAGGATGGATTATTTAACACGGGAGGTACACGCACAAGAGGACACAGGTGAAAATGACTACCCAAATGAGCCACAGGGACGAAAAAACTTTTCAGTGTCAGAGTAGTTAGTAAATGGAATGCACTAAACAGTGATGTGGTGGAGGCTGACTCCATACACAGTTT
>NC_091175.1:12120186-12123671 GCF_040958095.1 Procambarus clarkii | reverse complement strand
CATCACTCGCTCCTTCCCTCCCTCTGTCCCCTCTCCCTCCATCCCTCGTTCCTTCCCTCCCTCTAATACCACACCCTTCCCATCCCTTCCCTTCACTTTTCCAGTAACTCCCATTTCCCCCCTCAGCTCTCAGAGCATCTTCAGAGCCTTCCCTCATACCCCTCATTTCTCTTAGCACCTCATCATCCTCCCATCACCAGAATAACAGCCTATCATTCCTACTATCACGCTCCCAACCGCAACCGAGCTTTCCAAACATTCTATCCCCCATCCCCCATCCGTCACTGGATCCTTCCCCTCACCACCTCCCTTTTTTGTTAGTCAAATACCCTCTCCTCTCCTCCATCCCCCCTTCCCTGGCCACCTGGATACACGTATGAGAATGGATGCAAATGGATTTGCTGCAAGCCACGGCAGATTCACGACCGACACGACGCGAACTCACGCATATGCGGACGCTGAATGACAATAACGTGGCTGAAGATATAATGACCAAACCCCCTACGGTAGAAGATGAGAGAGACGACGACGTTTCGGTCCGTCTTTGGACCATTTTCCAGTCAATTGTCACAATCGACCTGATGATGGTCCAGGGCGGCCCGAAACGTCGTTGATCGTCTCTTCATCTTCTAGTGTGTGGGTTGGTCACCACGCATGTAAGTCGCAAGCACTGATATGAGTTTAAACATAGATTGTAAATCGCGCAATCTAACACTAATAGCACGAACGCAGACGTGTAGAAGATTACAAATCACGAGGATTGGGCGCCCAGGAGGCGGGAGCGCGGACGCAGGCGAACGCAAGTTCGCGAACGGCAAGCAAGATGTAAACAAAACAAGAGCGTCGCTCACGAACACTGGTGATACTCCCTCTCACACAGGCAAATGGTACTCTTTGACACAACTTTGGATCCATCGCGGCGTCTGATCTGAACCACCAACTCGTAACACGCTTCCAGCGTTACATGAGCGAGTCATAAGCTTACCCACAGACCGTCTCGAAGGTGAAATGCAGGCGCAACGTATCTCTGGTCAAGCTTGACATGCAACACAGATGGCGCTGTAGATCAACATCTCATATATATATCCGTGTCGCAGTACTGGTATTATAATGCTCACGGTGAGTGACAATGCCTCGAACCTCAGACCAAGTAGAGCGGAATTCGTGTACCTACACTATGTTCATTTTGCAGCAAATAAGTACCAAGGAGCTGTAGCCTATTGTTATGGGGGTTGCACCTTAAGACAAGGCAATCGTTGACCTCGGAGGGGAAGAGGGGGGGGGGGAAGAGGGGGGGGGGAAGAAGAGGGGGGGGGGGAAGAGGAGGGGGGACGAAGAGGGGGGGAATTGAAAAGCTTAACAAGGTATCTGTCTCCCAAAAATGATGGCACAACAACCCGTCCCTTATTAGGCAGGCACGTGGCAATCATACACATAATGTATGTGATTAATGTAAATATTAACATTTACTAAAAGAAACATTCAAGCTCTGAAACATCAGATGTTAAACCCCTGAATTAGTTCTGTGTAGCCAGGAATATTGAATTAATAAACTGCTTCTGTGGATCAACACACACACACACACACACACACACACCCACACACACACACACACACACACACACACACACACACACACACACACACACACACACACACACATTGGGCTGCAAGAGCATAACAGTGTTAAATAAAATAAGGGAAAGTCAATTTAAGGAAACTTTCTTATATTGACTTTTCTTATAAAACTTTCCTCTTGTGTTGCTCGGACACACACACACACACACACACACACACACACACACACACACACACACACACACACACACACACACACACACACACACACACACACACACACCACCAGGGTGAAGCACCATTAGACTAGCCGTATACTTGGGAGACACAGATCACCACAACAGAATAAATATTGAACTACTGAAGACTACCTAATGGACATCCCTTCGACTTTTAATAACAATATTTCCCCTTAAAGTAAATTGGAAGAAGACATTACGCATCCGACCCCCGTAGACGGTAGCCAGCCGCTATATATATATATATATATATATATATATATATATATGTCGTACCTAGTAGCCAGAACTCACTTCTCAGCCTACTATTCAAGGCCCGATTTGCCTAATAAGCCAAGTTTTCCTGAATTAATATATTTACTATAATTTTTTTCTTATGAAATCATAAAGCAACCCTTTTCTCTATGTATGAGGTCAATTTTTTTTTATTGTAGTTAAAATTAACGTAGATATATGACCGAACCTAACCAACCCTACCTAACCTAACCTAACCTATATTTATAGGTAAGGTTAGGTTAGGTAGCCAAAAAAAGCTAGGTTAGGTTAGGTTAGGTAGGTTAGGTAGACGAAAAAACATTAATTCATGAAAACTTGGCTTATTAGGCAAATCGGGCCTTGAATAGTAGGCTGAGAAGTGCGTTCTGGCTATTAGGTACGACATATATATATATATATATATATATATATATATATATATATATATATATATATATATATATATATATATATATGTAAATAAATATCATGTACATTTACATTTTATTTGTTTTGTGGTTTAGTTGGTCAACTTTGATGGGATCGCGTTAATCTTGCGTTCATCAAATACACGCGTTGATCGCTGGTGTTCACACCCCCCCTCGTTCATGGTTCCCGTTCTCTGTTGTCCTCACTGTTGATCACCTTCCGTTCTTGCCTCTCCTATCTATCTCATTTACCTGTTGCTTCCTTACTCCGTGTCGCTGCTCTCACAGCAGCACCCCTGGAGAATCCGAACTCCCTCAGGCAGGCTGCGTGCGTTGAGGAGTGCCAGGGAGTCGTCGTTGCTGTCCACAACCTGAATTGCTTGTGCAAGCAGGAGGTGGGGATGGGGGGGGGGTGAGGGGGAACAGCCACAAGCGTTAGATCGGTGTTCCGGTATATTATAGGGAGTACCACAGCGGTGGGACTCCCTTCTCCACACGGGAGACATCTCCCGTCACGCAGGGTGCAGTCGCACCTCCATAGATCTCCAGTATCAGCTCTTGATACTGGTATTGGCTCAAATGGGCCGCCACTTACGGGCTATTCATGCCCGTGCCACCTTTTAGGTGGCTTAATCTTTATCAATCAATCAATCAGCGGTGGGAGACAGAGAGTCACCAACTAAAAGATTACCTGAATAAACTGAAAGGTACAAAAAGATGGCTACTAGGTGCTGGTACGAGACGAGACGTCAGGTACTAAGAAGACCAGAGACACTTTAGTAAATGAGACAGGCACTCGGGCCCAACCACTTGGGCTGGACGGTAGAGCGACGGTTTCGCTTCATGCAGGTCGGCGTTCAATCCTCAACCATCCAAGTACTTGGACACCATTCCTCTGCCCCCCGTCCCATCCCAAATCCTTATCCTGATCCTATCCCAGTGCTATACAGTCGTAATGGCTTGGTACTTTCTCCCGATTCACCCT
>NC_091175.1:12027686-12117686 GCF_040958095.1 Procambarus clarkii | reverse complement strand
AGTGCCAAGCAAGCAGGAAGTAAACATAGCTAAGAAACTATAGCTACGAAACAAGGAGCAAGGAGCCAAGCAAGCAAGCAAGCAAGCAGCATGAAGGGGGAGACACACAAGCAAGAAGCAAGCAAGGCAAGCAAGCCACCTTTATGGTTGAACGTATTGATTGATTGACTGGTAGGGATGGAAGAGGAGGTGGGGGGGGGGGGGAGGCGTGGCGAGGCGAACGGGAAGGGATAGAGGAGACGAGAGATAGGAGAGAGGAGGAGGAAAGGGCATGTGGAAGGGCATGTGGAAGGGGATAGGTGCTTTGATGTTCACCAAATAAAGGAAAGGGGTTGGGAGATGTGTGGGAAAGGAGGAGGGGGGGGGGAGGAAAAGGGAGAGGAAGTTGCAAAATTTGACCTATCTTGAGGTTATCTTGAGATGATTTCGGGGCTTTAGTGTCCCCGCGGCCCGGTCCTCGACCAGGCCTCCACCCCCAGGAACAAGCCCGTGACAGCTGACTTATACCCAGGTACCTATTTTACTGCTAGGTAACAGGGGCATAGGGTGAAAGAAACTCTGCCCATTGTTTCTCGCCGGCGCCTGGGATCGAACCCAGGACCACAGGATCACAAGACCATCGTGCTGCCCGCTCGGCCGACCGGCTCCCCCTAGCAAGGATTTTTCTTTTCCTTTGAGGTTTTCTTCTGTTCCTTTCTGATTCAGTAGCTTTCTCTTATTTTCTTCTGCACCCTATTCTTTCCACATTATTTTTGTCATTCTTCTTCCGTTTCTCTCTACAAGATTTTATTTGCTTCTACTCTTTCTTCTTCACTGGAGTTTCCTCCCCCTCTTCTCCGTTTCTCTCGTATTCTTCTACTATTTCTTCTTCGTCTTCTATTTTCATGGATTTCTTTTTCGTGAAAGAAAACCGAAGAACTTTCATTCTTGCATCCTTGCATTATTCTTGCATTCTCGGGCTCTACTTCTCCGTTTATCATCTGCACCTCCTTCCTTCCTTCCTTCTGACACCTCGTTATGCACTAAGCGGTAGAAGGAGAGAGCCTCGTGTCGTGCAGGCCAAAGTTCAATTCTCCAATATCCAAGTGGATGGGCACCATTCCTTCCTATCCCAGTGCCTCGAAAGTATATTATATATATATATATATATATATATATATATATATATATATATATATATATATATATATATATATATATATATATATATATATATATATATATATATATATATATATATATATATATATATACCCCTTTCCAAGTGGTGTATAGCGACCACGCTGGCATGGCCATCTCTGCAGGTAGTTAGCTTAGACATTAGTGATAGTTCTAGCAAAGGTGGACAGGTTAATTAGCAGGAAAGAACAGGGTTATGAGGACGGGGGTGAAGGAGCGGCGGCCAACTTCTTGGACCATCGGGGATCGAACACCGACCGTGTACTGACCAGTCCAAGTGGGTGGACAGGCAGAGGAGAAGTGCTAGGAGAGAGAGAGAGAGAGAGAGAGAGAGAGAGAGAGAGAGAGAGAGAGAGAGAGAGAGAGAGAGAGAGAGAGAGAGAGAGAGAGAGAGAGAGAGTCCAGGCTGATGTTAGAAGGGTCTATTATTTCTTTCATACTGAAAAGACCCCAAGATACATCTGATGCCTTTTCCCCTCAGCACAAGTTAGTTCATTCAGGTCGATGGTTTGCAGGTAAGATAAGGAAAGTATCAGGAGTAAGTACCTTAGTGTTTTGCAGGTAAAATAAAGAAAGTATGGAGAGAACGCGCCCTCGGGGTAGGACAGGATCCGGTCACAAATACACCTTTGCTCTGCCCCTATTTAGCAACTATACAAAGGTACAGATGCAAAGATAATCTCATTATCATTGCTCCTCTATGTCTCTAAAGCTGTGCCTGTGGGGTGTCTGTACTTACCTGGTTGTGTTCACCTAGTTGTGCTTGCGGGGAGGATGAGCTTCGGCTCTTTGGTCCCGCCTCTCAACTGTCAATCAACTGGTGTACAGGTTCCTGAGCCTACTGGGCTCTGTCATATCTACATTTGAAACTATGCATGGATTCAGCCTCCACCACATCACTGACTAATACATTCCACATGTTAACTACTCTGACACTTTTATAGTTCATACTAATGTCTTTATGGCTCATTTTGGGTACTCAATTTCCACCTGTGTCTACTAGTTCGGGCACCCCCCCCCCCCCACTTTGTTAAATAAGCTGTCTTTATCTACACTATCAATTCCACTGAGAATTTTGTATGTGGTGATCATGTCCCCCCCCCCTAACTCTTCTGTCTTCCAGCGACTACTTTTAGTTCCCCCTCCTTTTTGTTTTCCTAACGTCGTCAGGTCCAGTTCCTTCAGTCGCTCTTCATATCCCCTATGACTGTGCAATAGAGACAGCCTCGTGTGGATACTTATCACAGCACATAACCTGTTTATCCCACTCTCACGCGTACAGCAATTCACATACACACAAGCATTCCACTATTATCGAAAGCTTTCTGTTATATTAAACATGAGATTTTTTTAAATAAAACTAAATAAACGTATATAATGCTAATCCTATTTACGACAAAAAATTAATTAAAACAATATTAACGTTCAAACATATTTAACAAACATTTTAATATTTATCACCGCCACTTTTGTCATATTAAAAAAAAAACTTTTATGGCTTACTTTTACAGTCGTTCTTAGAGCTTAGAGCCTCCAGGCTCTATTAAACCGTAATATATATTACAGCCATTTACAACAAGGAGGTCTAGTTCACGGCGGTCAAAATTTTGGAATGCTATACAGGGAGTTATTGTTAATGTAACTTACCGTTTGTAACGTACCGTTGACGGATGCAATGGACTTTACCGTTGCAAGACTAAATATCACCAAAGGATGGCTAATTGCAACTCACACAGTACTTTTACGCTGCTTTTAAAAAGAAAGTTTATTTATTGGGCTGGGGAAAGTTGATATCTTTCCCAAGGCAAAACTCTCAACTTTACGACGTGTCTGCTTCTTTTCGTTTCCTCTAGCTATCACGTTGGAGATATCACTGGGGTGTACTCAGTCTCCTCCTCCATGCACCGTAGGATAACAGTTTGGCACTCTTTTTCCTGATGGTTATATAGCGTTAACAGGTGGGCCATAGGGAGGGTATTATTCCACCCATGGTTGGTACTCATCTAATTGTGCTTGCGGGGGGTTGAGCTTTGGCTCTTTGGTCCCGCCTCTCAACAGTCAATCAACTGGTGTACAGATTCCTGAGCCTACTGGGCTCTCTTTCTGGTATATAACGTTGATTGGTAGGGTATTAGGGTATGGGAGCCGGTCGGCCGAGCGGACAGCACACTGGACTTGTGACCCTGTGGCCCCGGGTTCGATCCCGGGCGCCGGCAAGAAAACAATGGGCAGAGTTTCCTTCACCCTATGTCCCTGTTCCCTAGCAGTAAAATAGGTACCTGGGTGTTAGTCAGCTGTCACGGGCTGCTTCCTGGGGTGGAGGCCTGGTCGAGGACCGGGCCGCGGGGACACTAAAGCCCCGAAATCATCTCAAGATAACCAAGATGGGGGAGGGAGGGAGGGAGGGAGGGTTGGACACCAGCTCTCCCTTGGGGATGCTGCATCAATGGTAGTGCTCATCCCATGGGTGGTAGAGCATCATCAGTAGTGGTAGGATCTTGCGATGATTTCGGGGCTCAACGTCCCCACGGCCCAGTCCCCGACTAGATCTATTCAATATTGGCCTGGTAATCAATATATTTTATTTTTTGTATATAATTTTCAGGTTGAAATTGACATCAAACTGGAGGATTGCTTTGGATAGTTGACTGGCGGAATTGGAAGAGAGTGTAGGGACGACATGCACGACTGGAGGAGCCAGTGAGAGGGCCTCGAATCGAGGCACTCGAGTCGGAGCCACATAAAAGGCTGGCACTTCTGAGGCACCTGATTGGCACTCCCGGCGTGGGAGCTGTATGTGGGTGGGTCGTCTTATAAGGCAACTGACTGCCAACCAACTGAGCCTTGCCAGCTATACCGTGAAAGATATTAGAGAAACTAATATATTTTTTTTCATTCCCCCCTCCCTCCCCCCTCCGCTCTTCCCCTTTTCTCTGATGCTGTCAGTCACTGATTTGCTTGTCCCTTCTCTCTCTCTTCCCCTTTCCTCGTTTCTGATTACACTCTCTCTCTCTCTCTCTCTCTCTCTCTCTCTCTCTCTCTCTCTCTCTCTCTCTCTCTCTCTCTCTCTCTCTCTCTCTCTCTCTCTCTCTCCCTCTCTCTCTCTCTCTCTCTCTCTCTCTCTCTGGCCGTGCAGACTATGTCACCCCCTCAGTTGCCTCTCTGCACTTCCCTCTCTTCTTAATACCACTTTCCTCTTCCTTTCCCTTCCATATTCCCCTTTCCCACATTTCCTCAAATTGTCCTATACCATCTACCATACCCCCTCCTTTCACTTCACTTTCCCACCACCTCTCTCTCTCCTATTCCAGCTTACCTTTCCTCATCTTCCATTCCAAGAGCCCCCCTTACCCCCCCCCCACCCCCCATGCCAGAGGACGGAAGGACAAGCAGGCACTACGGGCAGGCCTAACCAATCGGGTTTATGGCCTAACCACCGAGGGATAACCAAAATATGTTTCTCCATATACACATCCTCCAAGATTTTTTTCTCTCCATAAACTTCTATTCATCTAATGTACAAACGTTTCACATTTGTTTCCTTGTGAGTGAGTTGAGCTCTCGTCGCTAAGTTTAGCGGTGTGTATAACACCGTCAACTTAGCGTCAAGCGCTCGGTAACAGGGAGACAAATGCAACACACATATTTCCCCTCTAAATTTAGAATTAAAAAGAAAGTTATTGACGCCACCCACTAACCCCGCTGCTGAATTTCCGCCGGAGGAACCTTTGTTGTATAAACCCTGTGACGGTCGCCCCCTCACAGCACCACTCCTGTGTCAGGTGAAGTCCACTACGGGCTCACCATAGCCCGTGCTACTTGGGGCTCGAGTAGCAAGTAGCTAACTTGTTCCGAGTAGCTGAATCTATAACAATAGCAACAAACGAGTCGTCTCGTTCGAGGAAACCATGGGAAATTATGTACAAACAATTACAAACATTATGTACAAACGCATTCATTCCCATCTGGGATTATGAAGATGCTAGTCTTGTGGGACGACGACGACGTGTCGTTACCCACTTGTCTTCATTACTCATTCATCTTGAATGTCTGGAGAAGTTGTTTACCTGGAGAATATACACACACAAAAATAAACACATTCACTGTCCATTCAATAAAACATCTAAATTATTAATGGGGCTGGCTAAGATCTCACAAGCTTAACTCCTTGAAGCACAAGCGAGAGATTGATTCTTACTTACACCTGGGAGATGTTAGAGAGCGTCGCACGATGTGTAAAATGGCCTCTTGTAAACACAAGATGAGTAAATGGCTACGCTAAAACAAGCAATTCTCTGAACATTAAGGTCCCTAAGACATTTTTTTTTTTTAAATTTTGCCCCGAGGGGCGAGTTTATTGGGCAGCGTCACTCATCTTGTAAGTGGACATACCGCCATAGCAGCTTGTACAACACTCTCCAATACTAAGACTTAATGTTCAACAATCCTCCCTTCTGAGGGGCCAAAACTATAGGGAGGCCTCTGTCTAACAGTGTAGTTGACCGCTAATCAGTATAGGCCTTGCAAAGAGACCGAAACTACCTCAGGATGATGATGATAGTGATTTGCCGCTTGGGAAACTTAGATTACATAAAATATATTCTCTCGTGGTCTCAATACATCAATAGTCTCTTTGGTATTGGCAGGGTTCGATCCCCGACTGTAAAGAGATCGAACTATATATATATATATATATATATATATATATATATATATATATATATATATATATATATATATATATATATATATATAAACGTGCCTCTAAAGCCCATTTTCCAAACCAGTATTTACCCAGGGCTTTTTCTTGCCTCTAGACTTCCAAAACGTATATCCATTATTCCGTGTTTTAATTTGTGATATATATTTTAAACCTTGTTTATGTCTTCGTTGTGATATCTTTCCATCTATTTATACAGTTCGGTCATGTTGTTATCCTTTACCCTCTGTTTCCTCCCTCACTTTCCCTCCCTCACACCCCCTCCCTCACTTCCCCTCCCTCACACCCCCTCCCTCACACCCCCTCCCTCACACTCCCTTCCCTCCCTCCTAACCTTGCTCGCTCACGCATCATCGTGACAGGAAGACAGTTGCTGCCTCCTTCAGGAAATGTTAGACTCCTGAGAGTTTAAAAATACTATATTACCAAGTAACACTCCTGTTGAGAGATGCTGAGGGCAGCGGGTCAGCTGACAGGTCTGTTAATGGTTGTTAATGGCTGTTAATGGTTGTTAATGGCTGTTAATGGTTGTTTATTACTCTAACACCCGAGACAAGGGACTTGTTGACAGTGTTTGACCCCCTAACAGGTGGGTTGTATCACACTGTTAGAGGTCAGGTCACTCTGCAGGTCACATGCAAAGTCTCCGACGGCGCGAACGACACGGCGCTTAACCAGCCCGAGGGCGACTTGAGCGGCGACAGGAACGACTCAAGGCTGTTGGAGGTGAACGGTCGTTAGCGCCCAATGTCCTGCCGGAGGCGGTGTAGGGCCGGTCGTTGTTGAGTATGAGGCGCAGGAGAACAGAACAGAGCAGTGGATAAAGAGTGAGGGAAGGAGAATAAGGTGAAGAGGAGAGGATAAAAAAGTAAGTGTGAATGCTAGATGGTTTGGAAGGAGAGAGAGAGAGAGAGAGAGAGAGAGAGAGAGAGAGAGAGAGAGAGAGAGAGAGAGAGAGAGAGAGAGAGAGAGAGAGAGAGAGAGAGACGGGCAGCTAATTATAGATCCACACCAATGCCCAGGCAGGCATTAGAACGGCTGCGTGTGAACATATGTTAAATGTGGGGGTTGAGCTTCGGCTCTTTGGTCCCGCCTCTCAACCGTCAATCAACTTGTGTACAGGTTCTTGAGCCTACTGGGCTCTATCATATCTACACTTGAAACTATGTATGGAGTCAGCCTCCACCACATCACTCGGCTCACTAATCGGAGTCAGGAAAGGTGGTAATGACACTGTAGGTGTCCTTACCACCTATGCACCTTACCATAAGGTACTGATAACATTACTTACTTAATGAGGTAAGGTAAGATAAGGTAAAGTAAGGTAATGACGAGACACACAGGTCCTGCTAGAGAATAGGGGGGAGAGTGGACGTTATTATTTCCCCATTTTGCACCCGCAAGATAACGTAAGCTTTTAAGGGTTGATAAATGTTAATCTTCTTGTTTGAGGAGCTGTTCACTTGAGACAGTTAAGCA
The DNA here is from genome assembly GCF_040958095.1 of Procambarus clarkii. Taxonomy (NCBI): domain Eukaryota; kingdom Metazoa; phylum Arthropoda; class Malacostraca; order Decapoda; family Cambaridae; genus Procambarus; species Procambarus clarkii. The sequence continues at coordinate 12,110,308 of NC_091175.1, read as the reverse complement.
AGTCCCAGCTGTGTCTGGGTACAAGTGACAGGATGAACAACCCAGCGGGTTTTCTTCCTATTGGGGAGTGTTGTACATTCTGCTATGGCGGTATGTTCACTCACAAGATGAGTGGCGCTGCCCAATAAACTCGCCCCTCGGGGCAAAATTTAAAAAATTTAAATTTAAATGGACGTTATTAGTGCATCTTGAGAATTAGGCCAACTACCGATCTCTTCGAGAGCATATGTATATACCTTCAAATTTGTTTGAGTGCATATGTGTGTGTGTGTGAGTGTGTGCGCTGGGGGAGTGTTTGAGTGTGTGTATCAGGGAGGTGATGTCTCCTAGGCAACCAACAAGACGCCTCTAATATACACCACCATCTCTCCCCTCTCTCACATTTCCCCTCTTTCCCTTCGCCCTCTATTCCCCCCGTCAATCCCCCTCCCTCACACTCCTCTCTCCCTCACTCTCCCTCACCCAGATTTCCTTATCAACTCCCCTCTTCTATCGCTCACAAAATAACTAATGAATGCCATGATAAAAAAAACAGGGATGTAAAGTGATGTAATTATCAAGAGAAACTATATACGGCACTTGGAAGGGATAGATCAAAGGGAAGAAATGGTGCCCATCCACCTGGACGGTCGGGGATTGAACGCCGCCCCGCAGGAAGCGAGACTGTCATCCAGTCCAAATAGTTGGATAACAGGTGTATATGTGTGAGTGAAAAAAAAAACACAAATCATTTGTTTAAAAATGTTTGTAAACAGGTAGTTATTAGACCAGAAAAGTAGTTAGGAGAGTTAGAAAATAAATGCGTAGGATATTAAAAGTTAGTTCATAGGATAGTTAGAAAACTGTTAAGTGGGAGAGATAGAAAGAGATGAGCAAAATAGATATGATTCAGCTCGTGTTGATAGGAAAAGAGGTGAGTAAAATAGATAGATAGCAAGTGGGAATGAAGAAATGATATGATATGATTCAGATATAGATATGATTCAGCTCGTGTTGATAGGAAAAGAGGTGAGTAAAATAAATAGATACCAAGTGTGGTGTAGGAATAAAAAAATGAAGCGATAGATAGAAAACAAGGGGTGCAAAATAGAAATAATTTGTGTAGGATTTGGAACAAGTGTTCACAATAGATAGAACACAGATGTAGTCACCTAATTGTACTCACCTAATTGTGCTTGCGGGGGGTGGGGGTTGAGCTCTGGCTCTTTGGTCTCGCCTCTCAACCGTCAATCAACAGGTGTACAGGTTCCTGAGCCTATTCGGCTCTATCATATCTACACTTGAAACTGTGTAGGGAGTCAGCCTCCACCACATCCCTTCCTAATGCATTCCACTTGTCAACCACTCTGACACTATAAAAGTTCTTTCTAATACCTATGTGTGTGTGTGTGTGTGTGTGTGTGTGTGTGTGTGTGTGTGTGTGTGTGTGTGTGTGTGTGTGTGTGTGTGTGCGTGTATGTGTGAGTGTGTGTGAGTGTGTGTGTGTGTGTGTGTGTGTGTGTGTGTGTGTGTGTATGTGTGTGTGTATGAATGATTAGAAAACGAAAAAAATACTATTAGAAACCCCTTATACTAGAAAACAGACACGTGAGGATAATTACGTGTAGGATAGTTAGAAAACCTTTGTTAACAGCTGAAAGTAGATTTAAGGATGAATTTGGAGGGAAAAATAAGGAGGCTATTAGAAGGTTAATGGTAGTAATGACCACCCAATAGATTCACGATAGCTGAATGATGCTGGAACATCTCCCTTAAGTGAATAATACTGGACCCCCACCCCCACCCCCCACCCCTCTAGGTGAATGATGTTAAAACATCTCCATTTACTCACATCTTCCCCTCATTGTCTCATTCCTCACAAACGTCAAACTCACCTTCCGCCTCACGACGGAAGAATTTTAGCAGCAAGAACATTGATTCGTCTAACTAATCATGCAATATTGTATTTTATATGGAGAAACAGCCACACTTCATGTTGGGTCGACGTTCGAGTCCTAATTGTCATATCCCAGCTTCTGGTCCCTCATATCCCAGCTTCTGGTCATCATATCCCAGCTCCAGGTCCTCATGTCCCAGCTCCTGGTGATCATATCCCAGCTTCTGGTCCCTCATATCCCAGCTTCTGGTCATCATATCCCAGCTCCTTGTCCTCATATCCCAGCTCCTGGTCATCACATCCTAGCTCTTTATCCTCATATCCCAGTTCCTGGTCCTCATATCACAGCTCCTTATCCTCATATCCCAGCTCATTCTCCTCATATCCCAGCTCATTCTCCTCATATCCCAGCTCTTTATCCTCATATCCCAGCTCCTTATCCTCATATCCCAGCTCCTTATCCTCATATCCCAGCTCCTTATCCTCATATCCCAGCTCCTTATCCTCATATCCCAGCTCATTCTCCTCATATCCCAGCTCTTTATCCTCATATCCCAGCTCCTTATCCTCATATCCCAGCTCATTCTCCTCATAATTTCCGTTCTTTTCCATATTGTGGAGACTTAAAATGAATATCGAGGACCGATAGTCCGTGAATCAGCGATAGTCCGTGAATCAGGGTTAGTCCGTGAATCAGCGCTAGTTCGTGAATCAGCGAGATTCTTGGGAGGACTCCGTGAGAAACTTCCCGTCGCATAGCTTTCTCGCATGGCGAGAAAGCTAGTTAGGATTTCATTCGTTTTAATATTTGTTTTGCGTGAATTCAAGTGCCTTGATTCCGGTACACTGGTTCGAGACGCGGCTTCGTGTTGTAGTGAATAAGTCATTGCATGAAATGTCGTTGATTGTTGATATATTTATTTACGAAACTAGAAGCACAATAATTTAGAAGCAGGAGGATTTAGAAGCAGGAGGATTTAGAAGCATTAAAATTTAGATGGATAAAGATTTAGATGCATATGGATTTGGATTGTATATGATACTTGTGTTGAGTTGGTTATGTGTCATCTTAAGACACATAGATTTGTTTTATTTTTACTTCATTATTCAGATTTTGCAATAGGTGTTTTATCATCATATTCTTATTATCCTATTCCTTCATTTCCATTTCCCCCCCATTCCCCAATTATCTTCCTGTTCCTTCCCATATCTGCGTTATAATTCGTGTCCCGTGTTGCGGATGACAGTTATCATTGAGTATACTGAGATATACTGAGTATACCTGCCACTGTATAACTCATTCAAGCAGTAGGTCAATTACCACCTCCACATAGGTCTGTTGCACACACTAGAAGGTGAAGGGACGACGACGTTTCGACACAATTGACTTGAGAAAGGTCCAGGATGGTCCGAAACGTCGTCGTCGTCCCTTCACCTTCTAGTATGTGGTGTGGTCAACATACTTCAGCCACGTTATTGTGACTCATCGCCTCATATAGGCCTGTTTCATCTCCCCCAAATGCCTGACATATTGCACCCCTTCTCTCCCCTCACTACACACTCCATCTCTTCCTTAACGCACTCTCCATCACCACCCTCCCTCTGTCCTTCCCTCCCCTTAAACCCCCCCTCCTCACCCCCTCCTCAATATTCTGGGGGAGCCACGGTGCGCTAATAAAATTCCAGGAGCCATTATGGTGAGGTAATTTGGTGCAGGCTTGTTGCCTGTGCCCGGCAACCTTCCGCTCAGGGCGCTGGCTCGCAGCAACCACCCAACGCCCTCTAGTGTGGTGGTGGTGGTGGTGGTGGTGGTGGTGGTGGACGGGGGGTGATGCTTGTGGAGGGGGGGGAGGGTTGTGGTAGTCACGTTGGTGATGTCAGCAACCATCACTACCAGTGATGGGATGGAGATAGTGGTGGGGTTGGAGGTGGTGGTGGGGGAGGGGTGGTAGTGGCGATGAGTTTGGTGGTGGTGATGGTGGTGGTGGTGGTGATGGTGGTGGTGGTGGTGATGGTGGTGATGGTGGTGATGGTGGTGGTGGTGGTAGGGACAGTGTTTGTGGTGAGGTGGTTGTGGTGTGAATTGTGTTAGTCTGTGAATTTAATTTATTTTCTTTATTCATAAATGAGCAGGTGTTTACATCTTTCAGTATAAACATTCAGGAATTTCATTTATCTATCTTAAATGTTATTTTTATAAACATCTATCTAAAATTATTTAATTTACGCAGCTTTATATTAAATATATATATATATATATATATATATATATATATATATATATATATATATATATATATATATATATATATATATAAATATATATATATATATATATATATATATATTAGCTGCGTAAATTAAATAACTTGAATTAAATAAATTAAATCATGTAAAATTAAATACAAATTATGAGCATGTGATCTCATAATGTGGAATTGATTATAATTCGTTTTGCCAGGGACAGGAAGCCTGAGTGTATATTATAGCTACTGACCCTGCTCAGGATGAAATCCCCCCATAACTGTTACTTCTTTACTACTAGGTGAACAGAGGCATTAGGTGAAAAGAAATGTTCCCAACCCTTTCTATTCCGGTAGAGAATTATATAACTTTCAAAATTCTATAAGCAGCCAGAGTGCAAAAATGTCATTAACAAAATATCACCAAAAAACTTCATAAATCAGAGAAAACCCGAAATTTACAGTCAAGTCACTCGGGGACACTTTTGAGTGCCTCAGGAACACTTATAACCAAGATCTACTCCTGCTGCAGTAGACCTGACCTGATCTGTATACTTTTCGAAGCGTAAAACTGTCCGAACACCCACCATCTTTATGTACTAGAACATGAACAAAAATGTTCAAGAAATGACCAGATAATTCAAAATTAGAGATTACTCAAAATCTTGTCCCCCTGAGTTAACCTAATGAATTAGCACACACACACACACACATATACGCACACGCGTGTCGGGACCAATGAGACTAAGCTCAACCCCCGCAAGCGCAACTAGGTGAATTCACACTCACATACGCTGCCTGAACTCACTGCCCGAGTGCAACCTTTCCACCAGCCCCCCCCCCCCCCCAACTGGATTGCTATGGAATCCAAGACAGACAAATACAAATTGAATGTAATTAGTAGAGCGCAAATGAACTCATTATGTCTCTCTAACCTTTCCCCCCTACGGCCCGGAGAACATACTAAACTAATTAAAATAATCAACTGAACAGAGTGAGAATTACTTTCTCTGATCGACACACCAGAATCTCACGATGGAAGCATCTATATTTAACACGGCCAAACTGTTTATATTTTGTCTTACTCTGTCTTCTTGAGGTTATCTTGAGTTGATTTCGGGGCTTTTTTAGTCTCACCCGCGGCCCGGTCCTCGACCAGGCCTCCACCCCCAGGAAGCAGCCCGTGACACCTGACTAACACCCAGGTACCTAATGTACTGCTAGGTAACAGGGGCATAGGGTGAAAGAAACTCTGCCCATTGTTTCTCGCCGGCGCCTCGGATCGAATCCAGAACCACAGGATCACAAGTCCCGCGTGCTGTCCGCTCGGCCGACCGGCTCAACGTCGGTTACCTCCAACCCTCTTTTAGTGCATCCTCCTGGCAGATGGCGAGGTATTATTATTTACAAAACGAGTTCACAGTTCGAGTCTCGTAGAGCCCAGGGCCCAGATCCACGAAAGCAGTTACGCAAGCACTTACGAACCTGTACATCTTTTCTCAATCTTTGGCGGCTTTGTTTCCAATTATTAAACAGTTAATGAGCTCCGAAGCACCAGGAGGCTGTTTATAACAGTAACAACAGTTGATTGGGAAGTTTTCATGCTTGTAAACTGTTTAATAATGTAACCAAAGCCGTCAAAGATTAAGGAAAGATGTACACGTTCGTAAGTGCTTGCGTAAGTGCTTTCGTGAATCTGGCCCCAGGTGTATGGAATTATTATCTATATTATCTTCCTGATCAATTAAGATCCGAAATCTAATAAGAAAACTGTTTACTGAAATCACGAGAGCGTTATGAACCTGTGAGAGTCATGCATTGGGATCGAACTCCCGTTCCTGGATCTACAACGTCATGGTTCTATAATAACGTTCTCTTGATTTTTATTTCGTAGTAACTGTATCATTTCTTTTTTTTTGCAATTTTCAGCAATAAAATGGTCCATAATTGTCAAATCTAATGACTTTCTTTCCTCTTCTGTTTATCATTTTGTTGCTGAAGAATTCGATAAGGGAGATTGGGTTTGGTAGAATTATGTGGTCGTCTATTAGGTCGAACACATGTTTCTAGCATAAGGAAACACCATTAGAGAACATAAGGAAGCCTCATTAAAGAACACAAGGTATCCTCTCTTTAAAGAACACGATAAAGATTTCATCAAAGAACACTAGTGGTAACATTAAACAAAAATATATATATAAACTCAAAAATCCCCCCATTAACGAACACAAGGAAGTTTTCCAGTAGTACCACCAGGAAGAACAATATACAAATGTTTTCGCGAAGAAAAGACCAGATTCCAGACCAGAGGAAACGGTCTCTTGGAGAGGCCGAGAGCGAGAGACTAGGTGAGGATAAGGTCTCCCTCCCCATATATACCCAACCTGGTACGCCATAAATGCTTCCCCCCTGAAGAAAGGACAGAACAGACAGGCCACCGGATCCCTAAACTCCACGAGTCCGCTGTTAGGTCCCCCACTCTAAGACACCACTCTAGCCCTCACCCCCTATCCCATGTCACCAGCATCTTGCCAACAAAGTCACCATTAACCCCACCTTCCTATCCCCAGAGTTGGAGGGGGTTAGAATACCCCACCCCAAACACGTGGGGCAGGAGAGGGGGTGTGTTGGGGGTGGGATGAAGCCTTGAGGTTAAGGGACGTCAACAGGTCATCTTGTGTCACTAATAGAGGCGTCCCGTCAGCGCCCCAGGGAATCCTGTCACTACTGTCTCCTGTCCACCACCTCTGTCTCACTCCTGCCCTGTCGTCCAGAAGGCACATGGTGGAGTGTGGTGGGGTGATTTGAAGGGACTCCCGCAGCCTTCAAAAGATTTTGGTGTGGTTTCTGGTTCCTCTCCTCTTCCTCCTCTCTTCTTCTTCCTCCTCCTCTATATTGCCCCCTCATTCCTCGCCTCCAACAGCGCACTATGGTTAGGGCTCGTGGTTAAGGCTCGTGGTTTGAGGGGTAATGGCTGGTGGTGGTTGTTGGGGGTTGGAGGGGGGAGGAGGGGGGGGGGAGAGTGGTGATCTGTTGTTGACCTGTTCTTATTGATGGCGTGGCGAGGCCTCCTGTTGTGCCGTTGGTTTCTGGCGTCCGTTTGCCTCCCCCTCCCTACCCACCGTATGACAGTAAGGCTGTTAAACTCCTGGAAAGTCGTTTGAGCGTCATTAGTAATAAACTGGGTAAGCTGGCTTCCTCAGGATGGTTGGTGGTCGACTGTTTGCAAACCTAAGGAGCATGGCTAATTGAGGCAAACGGCAGTTAAGTGAGTCTTGACCTTATTCTAGGGCAGTATATGTAGTGCCTTACTGAGTCACATTAATCGAGATCTTCCAGGGTAAGCCTATAAGCACCTTGCATGGATATCACAGCCTCTTGGATCACCTAATTACACGTGTAGTCCTTCACTTTCGACTTCCTAACTGCTAACTTCTAGAATTACTCGACTATAGTAAAGTAATTGTCTCCACAGTCAGAGGTATTTTACCAATATGTGTTCATATATATATATTAACAGATCTTATGTATTTCGCTAAACTCAAAATCTTACTATTACCTTACATTCCCCTTGGCTGTAGGAGACTCGAACCGTGGATCCCCACGCGAGTGAAGCCGAAACTCTATTGATCGAGCTATTGAGCCGTCTTAATAAGGAAAGAAGGCTTATTTTCTTATTAATTAATTCTGATCGAGCTGGTTTCTCTAATCTCTCATTGGGGACTTTTTCCAAAATACCCAACCACTTGGGCTGGACGGTCTCGCTTCATGCAGGTCGGCGTTCAATTCCCGACCGTCCACAAGTGGCTGGGCACCATTCCATCCCCCTGTCCCATCCCAAATCCTTATCCGGATCCCTTCATAGTGCTATATAGTAGTAGCTAGTGGCTTGGCTCTTGCTCCTGATAATTTCCTCCCTAAGATTAAATAATTGGTCTATCGTTTTCTTCTGAAATGTTGCTTATTATTCTACGGAACCGCTCCATCTCTCGCCTTCCTGTAGATAAGTGGTACAATGAAATCCTGTAGGATCGTAGATCCCTGAAATCCTGTAGGATCGTAGATCATAGAAATCCTTTTAGGAGGACCGCCAGAGGGGCAGCTAACGGACAAACACATCCTTTAAGGACGTAAGGGCTTATATGTACTCGACTTTACTAGTTACCACTATGTTATTTTCCTATTGTTTCTTCTTCTTCTTCTTCTTCTTATTATTATTATTATTATTATTATTATTAATTAACTGGAGTTTATCTTTCCCTTACACAAATTATAAGGTCAACAAATGTCGTAGGAAAGTGTCTCTTGTGTATATAATCGCGGTCAGCTTGTTAAATTATGTTTATTAATTGTTAATAATACTTATTAGCTGAGTTAACCGACCCAGCGAGCGACAGGTCGTGTCCGGCGGGGGGTAGAGGAAGGGGGGGTCACTATAGAAGGGTGGGGGGTCACTATAGAAAGAGGGGAGGATGGGGTCACTATAGAAAGGGGGCGAGGGTAGGAATATCAGCGCTTCATTAGAAAGGTGTAGAGGGGGGGGGGGCAGCGTTTCAACTTGAAGAAATCAATCTCAATTCTCCTAAGTTTTGCGAAGCAGGACTCACTCGTCATCTCAGGGATGTGCTACAATGATTGCATGTACATGGATAACTTAATATAAGGAACGAATACTTTCTAAGAATAATAGCTAATGGGCAGAGAGAGAGAGAGAGAGAGAGAGAGAGAGAGAGAGAGAGAGAGAGAGAGAGAGAGAGAGAGAGAGAGAGAGAGAGAGAGAGAGAGAGAGAGAGAGAAAGAGACTTCCCTGTTAATCCTTAACTGTTCATTTTGTACATATCGTACTTGTGGGGTTTTGCGTGAGAGGTGAACTTGGAGCAGCCATGAGGGGGATGAGGGAGGGGTTTATGGTGAGGGGTAATGCTAAGACCAGTGACCGTCTTGAGAGGGGACAGGAAGGAGGGTGGACAGAGAAGGTGCAATCTGCTTTCGAGAGAGAAAAATAGACAAAGAACACCAGGGAAAAAAACCCCAGCTAGTAGTTCTAATGTGAGATGGTTGCCTTGACTACCAAAGTGGTTTTGAAACTAAGTAATGAGCCAGTCAATAGTGGTCCAGACAGTCAATAATGGTCTCAGACTATCACTAGTAGTCCAGACCGTCAGTAGTGATCCAGACCCACCCTAAAAGAACCCAGGCAGTGGTCGAGGGACACCTCCCAAGGGCCTCGAACCCTGCCAAGGAAGCCCCCCCCCCCTGGCTACCCAGAGTGGTGGGGGCCATAACCTGGTGGTGGTTGTGGAGAGCCCGGGTGATGGCTTTACAACAGGGGCAGGGAGGAAGAGGGCCATAATGGTGGCCGGGTGGCGAGCAGTGGTCGCTTGGACCATGAAGGTGACAACCCACAAACTGTGTGGGGGCAGGAAGAGGTTTTTTCCCGGTATTGGTATGTATTAATATATATTAAGTAAATATTTTGTTTGTTTTTCAGTGCATTAAGTCTGTATATATATATATATATATATATATATATATATATATATATATATATATATATATATATATATATATATATATATAATTTGTTGTATAAAATCAGATATGTAACTGTATAACCTTGCATAATAAAGTGTACACCATAAAAAAGGGGGGTGGTAGGAGAAGCGAACACTCTTACGTATTCAGAGTTAAATGGCAAGTTTTTCCCTGAATGCTCTGTGTTCCCTTCTCTGAGGCTGTAGGTCCCTATAATTGCACCAGTGGTGGTACCCCCCAACATATATATATATATATATATATATATATATATATATATATATATATATATATATATATATATCGGGGTTATATATATATATGAATATCTGCCAGAGGAACTCATAACATAATCTACGAACAATTCGTTAACTGGTAAATGAAAATGTCTTAATAATAGATATGTAGACACATTATATCTCTAACTATAAAATAGAATGTCTGTTAGAAGATGGAGGCCAGACATCTAGGGGTAGCCTCACCCAACATTGCACTGAGATTGATGTGGAGTACGAGCAAACGTGGTTGGAGAGCCCCATATACACACAATGAATCCCAAACGATATAAATTTTGGCCCCCCTACTACTCTCTGGGTACTTTAAAGACAGTAATCTCTAAACAAAATTATTTTGTATAATTATTAACTATTATTATTATTAACTATTATATATTATTAACAGTATTGTAAAATATTAATCACCGATCTTGGCAAAATTAGCATAAATTTTGTACTCATACTTGCGCGTAGAAGCAAGATGTTAACACCAGCACGGGGGCCCACTCCCATAGACCACTTCTCCCCTTCCGGTCTCGCTTCACGCAGGTCGACGTTCAATCCCCGACCGTCCACAAGTGGTTGGGCACCATTCCTTCCTACCCTCCCGTCCCATCCCCAAATCCTTATCCTGACCCCTTCCCAGTGCTATATAGTCGTAATGGCTTGGCGCTTTCCCCTGATAGTTTCCTTCCCACCCCCCTCCCAGGTACACCCACTGGTATACTGTCCTCTAAGTACACTACTGACTCACAAGCCTTGCATGTGCAAACTGTTAGTCTGTAATTTTGTTCAGATTTTCATAGTATCACATGTTCTGTGTGTGTGTGTGTGTGTACTCACCTATTTGTATTCACCTATTTGTGCTTGCGGGGGTTGAGCTTTGGCTCTTTGGTCCCGCCTCTCAACTGTCAATCAACTGGTGTACAGATTCCTGAGCCAACTGGGCTCTATCATATCTACATTTGAAACTGTGTATGGAGTCAGCCTCCACCACATCACTGCCTAATGCACTCCACCTGTTAACTACTCTGACACTGAAAAAGTTCTTTCTGACGTCCCTGTGGCTCTTTTGGGTACTCAGTTTCCACCTGTGTCCCCTTGTTTGCCTACCACCCGTGTTAACAAGTTAATCCTTATCTACCCTGTCAATTCCTCTGAGAATTTTGCAGGTAGTGATCATGTCTCCCCTTACTCTTCTGTCTTCCAGTGTCGTGAGGTGCAACTCACGTAGTCTTTCCTCGTAACTCATGCTTACATGTGTGTGTACTCACACACAGACGTCAAGAAGGTTAAAGTCTAAAAGCCAATTTTGTTACAATTCATTTTCAATTCACTGTTATAATTCATTAAATAATTCATTGTGATAATTCATTAAATAGTTCATTGTTATAATACATTAAACAATTCATTGTTACAATTCACTTATTTCCACTTATATCAGCTGTCAAGAAGAGTTTTTTTCAGTATTTGACAATTCTCTCATGATCTTATTTGTCTCGTTAGTGTTGCATCATCAACAAACGTTGCCATGAAGGAGCCAATGGCATCTCTCAGGTCGTTAGCATTAACGAGGAAGAAGTTTGGGGGGGGGGAGGGGAGGGTAGAGGCCCCGTTGTCAGGCCTCAGGGACCAGGCCAACAGATTCCTCCTCCTCCTCTAAACACAACCAGAACACAACCTCAGTCAGGCTACGACGTCCAACCTGTCTCATTCCAGGTGCTAATTCTTTACCATGTCATCTCGCAGCCTCTCTCTCTCTCTCTCTCTCTCTCTCTCTCTCTCTCCCATACACACACACAACAACTCGTGTTTTTTTTTTTGTTCAATTCTGAAGATAATAACTCGGAGAGACGGTCCAAAACATCCCATCAATCTGTGACAATCAGTGGCACACTCGGTTTTCTCCTCCGACACAGTTATCAACAGTTGCCGTGATATTGAAACATTTCACGCACCCCCCGACCCCTCCTACCCCTCCCCCCTACTCATCACTTTCCTCATTACCTTCCTCATCACCTTCCTCATCACGTACGCTTGGGTTCGTACATTTCCTGGTTAGAATTGAAGGTTGGATTTTTTTTTTTTTTACAGAGTGGCAAATCAAGAGAATGAGTTGAGTGAGCGGGTTGGTGGATGGAAGCACGTGGGGTCGGGCTCAGACTGGTAGATACACTTAAGATACACTTAAGATACACTTAAGATATACTTAAGATATACTCATTAACGCGGTGTGTCTTAGATCTTTAGATTGATACGAGGTTGATACGAGGTTGATACGAGGCAGAGTAAATTCTTGTATATCAGGATGATTCGTGTTATCTTTGAACAGAATAACAGGATGATTAACTCTTATGAACATAGATATGAAGTGGGTCTAGCTATATATATATACTTACAGGTGTGAAGCATGGGGGGGGGAATTATGAGGGAGTGGGGGAGGGTGGGGGTGGAGTGGGGGTGGAGTGGGGGTGGGTGGGGGTGGGGTGGGGGTGGGGTAGGTGGGGGTGGGGTGGGGGTGGAGTGGGGTCGCCAAAAGCCTGACAGGCTGACCGTCTTCAGCAGTTACTTAGACTCAGCGTTTATGACTATTCTAACGACGACTAATTGTAGTCTGAGGACTGTGAGGGGGCGATGGGGGACCGTGCCTCACACATTGGTTACGGTGAGGGTGGCAGAGATTGTGCGTGGCGTGTGGTGGGGGGGGGAGGTTAATGTGAGGGACAGTGGAGAGGGGGGGAGGGTGTTGCGAGTATCAGTGTCCTCCCACGGCCCGGTCTCTTACCAGGCCTCCTAGATGTGGTTTAGGGTATTAGGCGCTGCTGTTCGAAGGTTCGGATGAATGAACCCAGTTGATGAGGTATTCTTTAAAAAGGTGTCTATCAAGTTCCCATTTTTAAAGGTTTATCTTGAGATGATTTCGAGGCTTAGCGTCCCCGCGGCCCGGTCCTCGATCAGGCCTCCTTTTTGTTACACATCCCCCAGAAAGCAGCCCGTAGCAGCTGTCTAACTCCCAGGTAGCTATTTACTGCTAGGTAACAGGGGGGGCATCAGGGGGAAAGAAACTCTAGTCATTTGTTTCCGCCTCCACCGGGGATCGAACCCGGAACCTCAGGATTACGAATCCGAAACGCTGTTCACTCAGCTGTCAGGTTCTCTGCTGGTGGTGAGAGGTGGGCCCTCATGTTTAGGGCCAGTGTTGGAAGGTCCTACAGGGCCCTTAACGGTCTGTGGAATTGTCTCTTATTGCCCCTCACTGTTTTTCAAGGGGCTATTTTGCACTTCCTGCCGTGCCTCCTGGTCTCGAAAGGAGTCGTTTCCGAGTGTAGGTTTAGAACCATATATGCACAAGTCTCCCTAATATATTCCGTGTAAAATTTGTATCTCTCTCTCTCGTCGGCATTCTAAAGAATACAGTTGGAGAGATTTTAAGTTGTTCCAATAATATATATATATATATGTGTTTTATCGAATGGATTCGGAGAGTAAATGTTTACTGGACGTTAATCAGGTTATCAACTTCTCCATCCTTGAATGGGGTTGTTAGTATGAAAAGATATTCCAACATAGATATCACCCAGTCCGTCCTCTAAACAAAGGCCAAAGTTCATTCCATCCACCCGCCGAACCCCCCTGTTTATGAATGAAAAACAGTTTACACACGACTCACAACTGATGACGTTCGAACGCTTCCGTGAACAAGTGCTTCACTGTCGACTTTTGTTCGAACCACAACGCTGTAAATGCTTCACCCACGTACTACAAATACAAATAATCGCCAACAGAACCTAAACACCTAACCTAATCTATGCCTACATATCCCCAATATGTTAATGTATTATAATATTAATTTATATTTGGGAAAATTCCCGTTTTGAATGAACAGCATGTAAAAATTTATGAATGCGTCTGTGGGGTCGACCGCTGGATGGAATGGACTTGAGTCGAGGACGGGTTGATAAAATGATGGTGCTTATAGTAACTATTTGGTCGAACGTTCAAAAATGGACTGTTGTAGCCGATAAGATTTACGTTTTGTAATATTAATTTCGTAGACTCACAAAAAAAAAAAAAAAAAAAAAAAAAAAAAAAAAAAATATATATATATATATATATATATATATATATATATATATATATATATATATATATATATATATATATATATATATATATATATATATATATATATATATATATATATATATATATTCCTTGGTCTATTTTAATACATACGTATTCTACATTAGGCCCAAGATAGCGTAGGCCTACGATTGGTTGGACAGGTTAGATTTAGCATGTTTCTCCAGATCTTTTGCAATTGGAAATGTTTAAAAGCATGCCATTTGGGCTAATTCAACCATACAATACAATTGTTGCTCTAACACTTCAATTTCGTACGTTTGAGCAAATAGTTGTTATTGTACAATCACATCAGGGAGGACGAGCTGTCCCTTCATGTGTTTTCTGTGGCCCATTGAATGACGTCGTTTGCACCATTGTGGATCAAGATTTGTCTGGCCATTAACAGTGTCTATTCTCCGACAAACGATAGCCTGACCTGCAAAGGACGATTCAGTGCCATTGTTTGCAACCTTGTCTATGTTTAATGTTAGTTCTATCGGTCTATATAATTTTCTGCATCTGCTTTACTACCTCCTTTGTAGAGTAGCGCGATCGTGTTTTAAGTAGAGTCGTGTTAGTAAGTTTAAGTAGAGTCGTGTAATAGTAAGTAGTAGAGTAATATAGTAAGTAAGATCGTGTTTTAAGTAGAATCGTGTTAGTTACTTTAAGTAGAGTCGTGTAATAGAGTAGTGTTTTAAGTGAGTCGGGGTATCAGTCGGGTATCTGATACAGTCGGGTATCATTCTGATACCCGACTGTATCAGAATGATTAGATCTGTGATTAGTATTTTCTTGTTGTTTTTTGCAATTTTGGAAGTAGCTACAATGCCAGGATTATGTACCCCGGTGTGGATAGAATGCATGGGTATGCTGTCTATAGTCACCTGAAAGTTCATTGACCATGTCCTCCCTCCCTCCCCCCATTGCAGCACTGAATGCCCCAAGCTGAGCATCAAATGCCCTCCCCCAGGTGAGCTCACGACCCCCCCCCCACCACCACAGCATTCTATGCCTTCCCCCCTCCCCCCCCCCAGGTGATGAGCCCATGCCGCAGAGATTAGTAATAATTGAATAAGAGATTTGTACGATTTGGCCATTCCAACAGTTGGAGTATGGATGTATATTAATTTTAGGCTTCACGTCATGTTTTATGCAAATTCTGTCTCTCTCTCTTTTTTTTTCAAGCGGGAGATTTTAATCTGCGACGAGATTTATGGTGTTAGCAGAATTATGAGTACGTCCAGAGCTGCCTGGAGTACATGAGTACATTGGACATCAAACTGAGTACGTCGGGAGGTGGTGGGAGTACATCTCTATGGAGTACATACGTTCCCCAAACCGCTACACATTTCCATTTGTAAATTTAAAAACTTTATTTTATACATTTCACTTCTGATTTGCACTTAAGCACATCATCATACACTTACACTTAAGCACATCATCATACACTTACACTTAAGCACATCATCATACACTTACACTTAAGCACATCATTATACACACGCATTTACAAGGAGTACATTATTATATACTTGTATTTACACTCAAGAGGATCAAAATACACCTGTATTTACACTTTTTTATTTTCAATTATTTTCACGCATATTCGCATGTTCTCCTGCATACACACTCCAGTAGATATCCTTACACTCCCATATACACACTCACACATACCCACACTCACTCGTGTATTTTTACTCGAGTGAGTAAAATGCACTCACACTCCTGTATATACACACACACACATGTATACACTCTTACACATCTGTATAACTCTTACTTTCCTGTGCATGCACTTATACTCATATTATATATATATATATATATATATATATATATATATATATATATATATATATATATATATATATATATATATATATATATATATATACACACTTACACTTCTATGTAATATCTGATGCATCACCCCTTCGCTAACTCATTTGAGCTGTACCTCGAGCAAAGAAAATGGGATCTGCTTATTTTTTAATTAATATTTTGTAATCTTGTTTGGACTTTTTTTGTATCTGGTATTTTTTGTTCTCTGAATTTTGCTGTCACTGAGATCTATTTTTTTTCTTTGGAGTGTGTGTGATGAGAACTCTCTCTGTCTCTCTCTCTCTTTCTCTCTCTCTCTCTCTCTCTCTCTCTCTCTCTCTCTCTCTCTCTCTCTCTCTCTCTCTCATTTGGAACAAAGAGTCATTGTTCATTGTTATTCATTATTTTGTTATAATGCGTTGTGTTGGGGCAGGTTGTCACCTGTCTTGCTTTTAATACTGTCTTCCACCTCCCTAATCTATATTGTCTAAATACACTGAAACTCTAAACTATACACTGAAAAAGTTCTTTCTAACGTCCCAGTGGCTCATGTGGGCACTCAGTTTTCACCTGTGTCCCCCTTGTTCGCGTACCACCAGTGTTGAATAGTTTATCCTTGTCTACCCTGTCGATTCCCCTGAGGATTTTATAGGTAGTGATCATGTCTCCCCTTACTCTTACATGTCTTCCAGTGTCGTAAGGTGCAAGGTGTACCTAAGCTGTACCTAAGCAACACCTTGTGTGTGTGTGTGTGTGTGTGTGTGTGTGTGTGTGTGTGTGTGTGTGTGTGTGTGTGTGTGTGTGTGAGCAGGTTTCAGTAAGGTCAGGATGTTCCGAAACGCTCAAATAATAATAATGATAATTATCCCACGAGTCCATTGTTTCAAGAAAACGAAGGGAGAGTAAGGGGAAGATAAGAGGTGGGGCCAAGTTAAGGGGTGGGGGGTGATAAAGGGAAGGGTGGAGTAGTGGTGATGGTGGTGGTGAGTCCTATACGAAGCTTTTTACAGCCATGACGAATCAGGCCTCCCAAAACAAAAGGGCTGTAACTGAAGGCTCAGTGAATATATGCCAAACACTGACCTCACCTTCCCCACCCCCTCCCCCTCCCCCTCCCCCTCTCTCTGTCTCTCCTACCCCCTCCCCAACCCCCCAAAACGCCCTCTCACTTTCACCCTCTCAAATAGCCCCTTCCTCCCTTTCACATCTCTTCCTTACCCACCGAGCAGCCTCCCTCTCTCTCTCTCTCTCTCATATTTCCCCTCACCCTGCATCCCTTTCTCTCCCCCAATCCAGCCTCCCTATCTCCCTTCATCCCCCCCCCCACCTTCCCCCCACTCCCTCCCCTTACCCCCTCTCTCCCTCTCACAAGCAGACAACCATGTCTTAGAGTTCATAATTTCCACAATTTTATACTTGCTTCTCCCTCTGTGTCCGTCTGTCATTTGTTCCGCAAATTCATATATATATTTTTGTTATGATGGTAATTCTTTTCTTTTACGACTTTCCCTTTTTTTATCATCTAGAGGATTATATATGTTGGTATTTACTGCTGGATTTGTTGATGACTTGGATGGGCTGGGGGGAGGGATAGAAAATTAATTATGATGTCCTTAATTGCTTATTATTATTTTTTTTTTGTTATGGACGTTTGAGCAATTACCAATGTTCCTGTACATTTTATTATAAAGGATTTTTTAATGTACTTGTGAGAGAAATCATTAGTTTTTTTTTTAAGTGAAAATTCTTTCGGTGAAGGTTTGAATGGGGGAAGAGTCGCTTGGTGCCTTACTCCTATGAGCAGCGAGGTATAAGAGTGTAAAATGTGGACTTATAAGTTCACAGGACTTATTCCTGTGAACCGCGTGGGGGGTAAGTTTGGCTGTATTCCTGTGAGCGGGTTTGGAATCAGCTTAATTACCTTTGGAATCTCCTAGTGTGATACTGGCGTTGGGTAAACTGTGTGGGTTAACTCCTATCAGCAGCGAGGGTATTATTGTGCGGGATTGTACTCCTGTGAGTGACGTTGGACAGGAATAGAGTGCCTTACTCTTCTGAGGGACCAAATTAAAACAAATTATATGTCGTAGCTCAGTCGATTAAGGCAGCGTCTGGAATGCTCTCGGACGTAGGTTCGAATCCTCGTCACGGCCCTCGTGGATTTGTTCACAATTCATATGTGATTATACACCTGAGAATAAGCATGGAAACCACTACTAACTACTAACTGAAACTAACCTGAGGGGAAACTAGTTTCAAAACCAGATTTGAAAAGAAACAAAGGGTAAGAAGTTATTACAATAACTAAATAAAATAAATTAATAAATAATAAAAAATAATAAAAAAAAATAAAAAAAATAATAATAAAATAAAAAAATAATAATAAAATAAAAAAAATAATAATAAAATAAAAAATAATAATATTGCAATAACAGTATTCCACCGACAGATGGAAAGACTGGGGTCCAGCAACTGAAGCTCGACTTACAAATTCTGTTACACACACGCACTAGGGGAGGAGGAGCCTCGCGGCTGAGTGTACAGCGCTCGGGGGTCATAGTCCTAAGGGCCCGGGTTCGATTCCCAGAAGAGGCGGAAACAAATGGGCATAGTTTGCTTTCACCCTAATACCCCCCCTGTTCATCTAGCAGTAAATATGTACCTGTGAGGTAGACAGCTGCTACGGCCTGCTTCCTGGGAGATGTGTGTGTGTGTGTGTGTGTGTTAGAAATAAATATATGTAGTAGACATAGTGTAGTGGGAGCCGGTCGGCCGAGCGGACAGCACGCTGGACTTGTGATCCTGTTGTCCTGGGTTCGATCCCAGGCGCCGGCGAGAAACAATGGGCAGAGTTTCTTTCACCCTATGCCCCTGTTACCTAGGAGTAAATAGATACCTGGGTGTCAGTCAGCTGTCACGGGCTGCTTCCTGGGGGTGGAGGCCTGGTCGAGGACCGGGCCGCGGGGACACTAAAAAGCCCCGAAATCATCTCAAGATATAACCTCAAGACATAATGGAGAAAAATAGATTATCAAAGGCGGGGTCCAAGAGCTAAACACACACACACAGTCAACACGAGAGCCCCGCCCCATCCGGCCTCCGGATTAGCATCAGGCCTGGACAATATTTCATCCCGTACTTATGACTGATACAATTAATCCTTATGGTGCGCGTTTTTATTGTATGTCGACCCCACTAATGGTGCCCCCGGCGTAATCCACACCTAATGCCCAAATGCTGCCATTTGCATACCTGTTCCACTAGTCGGGGCCACCCTGAATTTTTGATCACATATCAAATTGGGCTGTTAAGTAAGGTAATTATAGGTGCGCGTTGGATTTAGCGCCCTAATGGTAATGATAGTTGAAATAGATATATATATATATATATATATATATATATATATATATATATATATATATATATATATATATTATATATATTATATATATTATATATATTATATATATTATATATATGCATGTGTCGTACCTAATAGACAGAACGCACTACTCGGCCTAGTATGCAAGGCCCCGATTTGCCGAATAGGCAGACTGATTTTCGTTATTTAAAAAAAATCCATTTGGTTCATTTGAATGAATATTATATTATATTAAGAACATGAATTACTGATTTAGTTAAGTTAGGTTAGGTTAAGTTAGGTTAGGTTAGGTTAGGTTAAGTTAGGTTAGGGTGGGCTAAGTATGTTCATATTTTTATGTCAATTATAATTCAAATTAAACAAAAATTAACTCATACATAATGTGATAGAGCCCATTATCATTTCATAAGAAAACAAGTTTGAAGAATATATAACTTCTGGAAAAATTGATTTATTAGGCAAATCGAGCATTGCATAATAGGCCAAGTAGTGAATTTTTGGCTATTAGGTACAACATGCGTATATAAGCAAATATAACGGTCCAATAAACAAGGAAATGAAGCAAAATGCATGTGTTGACGCGTGCGCGCGTGTGCGAGCGCGCGTGTACCTAATTGTTGGTTTAAAAATCTCCATTCCAATTCGAGACTCGATGTACACGCTGTATCATGTACAGTTGTACTGTACACAGCCTCAGTCATCCGGCCACACAGGTATCTAGCCACACGTGTATCCGGCCACACGTGTATCCGGCCACACGTGTATCCGGCCACACATGTATCCGGGTGAAATCGTGGGCAAGAGAAGGGGTAATAGGGGTGAGAGGGTGGGGAATGCGAGAGAAGATGGGGATAGGAGCTAATAGACTGTGAGAGAATAGGAGTAAGAGGAGAAAGTGTGAAACGGGAGAGTGAGAGGGAAGGAAGAGGAAGACGTGAGGGAGAGGGTGTAGGAGGAGGGGGGGGGGGGGGGGGAGAAGGGAGATAAAAGGGCGCTATATTCACAATAATATACCCCCCCCCCTCTCTCAATTACTCTCAACTAATTATCAAACACAACCACTGAATAATTCCTTCACCCGCGTGTGTAACGAAATTGGAATTATCACAAACACACAAAAAAAAAAGGGGCCTAAATAAAAAAAGACGTGAAGCTCTGCCTTAATTTCGTTACGGGTTTGAAGAAAAATGTCTGGGCGGAGGATCTTAAAAAAAAAAAAAAAAAAATGCAGCCCAGTCGTATCCGTTTACAAATGGCGCCGTACGATTGGGCACGGTCGGTCGCTGGAGCCAAGCGTCGTCCTACGGTAAATGACTCGAGTTTCCTTTAATAAGCGAGTGAGAGGGGGGGAGGGGGAGGGGGAGGGGGGTGATGGGGTAGCGGAGAGAGGGGGGGTGGGGAGTGGGTAGAAGAGAAGGGGAGGGGAAAGGCTGTCTGATGGGGGGATTGTTGGAGAAGAGATGACTTAGAGAAGATTAGTAAAATAAGTGATTCTAGGAGAAGAAGAAGTAGGCAAGAGAACAGGTGGATAGATGCAAAAGAGAGAGAGAGAGAGAGAGAGAGAGAGAGAGAGAGAGAGAGAGAGAGAGAGAGAGAGAGAGAGAGAGAGAGAGAGAGAGAGAGAGAGAGAGAGAGGAGAGGAGAGGAGAGGAGAGGAGAGGGGGGGGATAAAAGAAAATGAAAGGGAAGAGAAGACGGAAAATTAAGGTTAATAGTAAAGAGAGAGATAAGAGAACTACAGGATATGATGGAACGAAGATTGAGGGAGATAATGGAAGGTTGAGAGAAGGTTAGGGGAGACTAGACGAGACAAATAAGGAAAATGAAAGAAAAGGAAAGATAGCAGGAAGCAATTAGGGAAGATGATGGTTGATGGGCACACGAAGCAGGAGAGAAAGTATGTGAAAGCTTTCCTTCCCTTCTTTCCCTACTATCCTCTACTATCTTCCTTCCTCTTCTATCCCATATATCCTATTCCCTTCCTCTCTACCCCCCTCGTTCATTACTTGTCCTTAATTCTTTTTTTTTAATTATTTATCTTCACCTTTTATTTGTGTTTTCCTTCTTCCCTTAACTCTCTTCTATATTTCCTTATACTTCTTTTCCTTCACAAGAATGAAGGAAGAAGGAAGAGAATATCACAACAAATCGATTTTTTTTTTGGGGGGGGGGGGAGTAAAGAGGAAGGAGAGGCATAGGTGAAGAGAAGTATAGAAGTGGGAAATACAGTGAGAGGTATGAAAGCAGGCGGGCTGTCCGCCTTGCTGACACGATGTGTGGGTGTTGTCACAATCGACAAATTTGTTGGGATATTATAGATATCAAATCTTGCAAGTCCATATTCGCTCATCAGACTATTGACAGCATCTTTCAAGGAATGAGGTGTGAACCACAAGCTTTGGAACAAGCAGCCTTGAACTTCTTTATGATCGCCTCAACCCACACGGAGTCTGACATCATATGTAATAGGCGATAACTTCCAATTGTGTGACTGTGTGTGTGTGTGTGTGTGTGTGTGTGTGTGTGTGTGTGTGTGTGTGTGTGTGTGTGTGTGTGTGTGTGTGTGTTTACTCCTGCCATGTGTGGATTCTACCTGGAATAGGCAAGCCACACATGCTTCAACAATAAGGAAGGATCCCAGAAGCACCTAACCGGTACCCAACTGAGACTTTCAAACCATCACTGGAGCACCACCACCCAGGTATCTGGAGGTATTCCATCCATGTCAAGCTACAGAACACTAATATATAAATAACATCAATGGTAGGAGCAGCAGTAATAATTGCAATAATTAATATTATTAGATTTTCCAGCTTTCCAACAAGTCAGCCACAACCCCCATTTATAACCCCTACCAAACCAGAGTCTCCCCACGTCTCCCCATCCTTCCCCCCCCCCCCCCCCACACACAATTATAATCCCCTTCCTCCCATTTTCCCCTACTCCAACCCTATTCCCATTTCCCCCCACCCCCAACGTTTCTCACTACCCCAAGGAATTATTACCCCAAAATGTAGTGGAGAGCTCTTGGCTGATGTCCAGAGCTTGGCGGTGAAGGGTGAGCCTAGTGAGGCAGAGAGGAAATGTTGATGATGGTAAGATAATGGTAAATAGTGTAGAGGAGGAGGAGGAGGAGGAGAAGAAGCAAGAGGAAAAGGAAAAGAAGGAGAGAGGAAGGATAGGTAATTATCAGCGGAGGAGGAGAAGGAGAGAAGGAGGAGGAGAAGGAGAGAGGAAGGATAGGTAATTATCAGCGGGAAAGCACTAAGCCAGTACGACTATATAATACGTGGAAAGGGATTTGTGGACCAGGATTTGGAATGGGAGGGGGAAAGGAATAGTGCCCAACCACTTGGACAGTCGGGGGATTGATCGCCGACCTGTATGGCGCCAAATCGTCGCTTTTACCGTCCTCTTCGAGGGGAAAGGAGAGGCGAGAAGTGGAACAGAGAGAAGAAGGAAAAGTAGTATAAAGAGAAGGAGAGATAAGTAGTAATAGTAGTGGTAGTAAGAAGAGGAATTAGGAGAGAAAGAGAGGAGCGAAAAGAAACGAAAAGAAAAAGACGAGAAAGAATGCCAAGGAAAAAATAAATGGCGAAGGATTACAAGACATAAAAGAATGTTTGGAGGAAGAGAAGAAGTCCCACAGCACATATAATGAAACAAAGAGAAAGGTAAATAAGAAGATAGTAGAAATGGAAGGAGATATATATGAAGGAGTGAATAAAGAGAGTTCCACCGCTCTAAGCTCTATATGTAATATATATGATTATATAAATCTAATATATTAGATTTCACATCTAATATATTTAGAGGCTCCCTACAAATGGAACCAGCAGTGGTACCCCCTATATATATATATATATATATATATATATATATATATATATATATATATATATATATATATATATATATATATATTACCCATAACATTTTGCAATATAAATGCATACATCAGTTCCGTTCTGGTTTTTAAAAGTCCATTCTACTTCTGTTTTGGCAAAATATTTTAGATTTAAACGCTATGAAATGGAGTGTTATTTTGTAGTGTTTTCATTTATTTATTTTTGTTTGTGTGTGTGTTTTAGAATGCATGTGTTTGTGTGTGTGTGTGTCTTTTTCGTGTTCACGTCTCTATATGTGGGTATATATGTATATGTGCATGTGTGTGGTTATACGTTTATATGTGTGTGTGTCTCTGAGCTTATCAGATAACATGGTGTGAATAAGGAGATGTACTCACCTAATTTTACTCACGTAATTGTGCTTGCGGGGGTTGAGCTCTGACTCTTTGGTCCCACCTCTCAATCGTCAATCAACAGGTGTACAGGTTCCTGAGCCTATTGGGCTCAGTGTGTGTGTGTGTGTGTACTCACCTAGTTGTACTCACCTAGTTGTGTTCTACTTATCTACTACTACTATCTACTTATAGTATCAAGTAGTATAAGTATACTTATAAGTAGTATCTACTACTTATCTACTTATCTCTTATCTATCTTATCTGTGTGTGTGTGTGTGTGTGTGTGTGTGTGTGTCTGTGTGTGTGTGTGTGTGTGTGTGTGTGTCTGTGTGTGTGTGTGTGTGTGTGTGTGTGTGTGTGCGTGAATGTATGTGTATGTGTGTACACATTCCATGGGAAAAGTATTGTGAACAAATTACCTTTTCAAAGATAAAATAAAAATGCCTCACTGATTATAATTTACACCTGTGAATGACCTTAACAGACGTTTTGTAAATATGCACTATGGAAGGGGCTATTTACTGTCAAGATCGGTCAAACTGAACGCTAGAAGGAAAGATTACATTTGGTGGTGGAACAGTGAAACGTTTTCATCACCTGTCTTCTTCCTCTGCTTTTTTTTTGTAATATTATTAATACGGCCTGAAGTACCAAGTTAATTGATGATACGACTGGTACTGGCCTGGGAGGTCGAGGAGTAGTATTGATTCAGGTACATGGAGGGTCACCTGCTTTCACTCAGTCAAGGTATTGCTTGGGCTGGACGGTAGAGCGACGGTTTCGCTTCTTATAGGTCGGCAATCTGCTCTCTCTCTCTCTCTCTCTCTCTCTCTCTCTATTTGTTTTATATTGAGTGACATTGCCTTTCCACCATTCCTCTTGATCTTTAACAAAATCAAAGATTTTATACTGAACACAGATGTAATTAGATTATGTAAACTCAACAGGGTCGCTGCCTCATGCCATCGAGGGGCCTGCCTCAATCCACCAGGTGCCTGCCTCAATCCACCAGGTGCCTGCCTCAATCCACCAGGTGCCTGCCTCAATCCACCAGGTGCCTGCCTCAATCCACCAGGTGCCTGCCTCAATCCACCAGGTGCCTGCCTCAATCCACCAGGTGCCTGCCTCAATCCACCGGCTGCCACCAATACAATTGTTGACATCCTTTTTTACTATATCTACCCACCTTTCCTCAACTATCCCTGGTCATTTTATACAATTTGCCATGCATCCCTGCATTGAAACTAGGATTTTCCACCAAAACAAAAATGCACAAACAGGTCGCGTATGTAAACACGACGGAGCCGCTACCTCATCCCACCGGCTGCCACCATTGCGATGTCTCTCCAGGCGGCCGTATTTCTTCATCCGGACTCCGGGACCCGACTCAACTTAGCAGTTTTGGTCTTCCTAACTCGCTAATGTCATTATATTGTTCCTACTCCCAGCCGCTCCCTCGACCTGGAACGAATTTGTGAGTCCAGTAAAGTTTTTGGACTCTAGGGCCGAAAGAGCTCACTCTTTTTTTGCCTTCTTTTTTCTTCTGAGCGAAGGGAGATGGTCTCTCTTGTCACCAACTTTGTTTTGGGAGAAGAAAGAAGAGAGAAAGTAGGCGAGTAAGAGAGGGAGAGAGAGTGAATTAACGTTGCTTATGTATACAATATTTACAAGATAATTATGTAAAAATATAGTTTTATCAAGGATTAAGTAGAGAAGAGTGAAGTAAATGGAAATTATAGCTGGAAGAACAGTTTGAAGGAGGATAAGTCATGTAATCACGACTTGACAATGGTCGTGATTACACGAGTTGTTAATGGTCCAGGACGGACCGAAACGTCGTCGTCTCTTCATTTTCAGACGCGTGGTTTGGTCTTCATGGTGAAGGAGCCAGAAGATGGTGAAGCGTAAGGAAGACAGTGATGTACAGGGAAATATATAGATGGAGAACCCAGCAGTACCCAGGTAGATGATTAGAGGGATGAAGACAGCAATTAATGAAAATGGTTACAGTGATGAAGATTGTTATGTCTAGTGTAGATGGTTACAGTATTGCCGGTTTGTGTTGTTAGAGATTGTTAGAGTGATGATGGAGGCTAGTTGTAACGATGGGTATAGTGATTGGTGTCCTATTTGGGCTCATAAGCCTCTGGCTGAAGCCCGCTATCGAGGATGTAGTGATGGTGGGTTGTGTAGTGAAGATGGTCACAGTGATGAAGATAAGTGTGTAGTGAAAATGTGACCCCCAGCTCACACACGCGTGCAAACGCCAGGTATCCTTCTACAATATATTCACCCCCAGCAGAAGGGGTGCCAGGCCCTTCTACTCACCCCAGCAGGAGCAGAAGGGGTGCCAGGCCCTTCTACTCACCCCAGCAGGAGCAGAAGTGGTGCCAGGCCCTTCTACTCACCCCAGCAGGAGCAGGGGAGGGAGGGGGTGCCAGGCTCCCCCACTCCCCCCAGCGGGAGTGTCAGGGGTGCCAGCCTCGTCATAACATCAAGGGCGCGCCATAATTTGAGGGCGGCAGTTGCCAGCCTCAGGTAAGGAACTCCTCATCTGATCTAATTAAGGAGATAACGCTGAAGGGTGCGTGCTGAGGAGGCTGTTCCAGAGCCCCCCTCCCACTCCTGCCTCCTTCTCCTCCTCCTCTTCTTCTACCTTCTTCCTCTTCCATCTTCTTCCTACTCTTTCTTCCCCTGCCTATTCCTCCAGCCTCCTCCTACATCTCCTGCTGTCTCCTCCTCCACATGCCTACTCCTCCTCCTCCTCCTCCTCCAATCCCACCTGATCCTCTACCTTCCTCTTCCTACTCCAACTGACTTCTCTTCCTCCTCCACCCGAGGAGGAAGAAAAATATTCTACTTTTCCTCCACCGCCCGTTTTTATAAATATAAAAACGACAGCAGCAACAACAGCAGCAACAACGGGAACAGCAGCAACAACAACAGCAGCAGCAGGAACGGGAGCAGCAGGGGAACATGGGGACAAAAAACGAGGGCCCCGTCAGCGAGCCACCCGCAACGTTTAAGACCAATTATCACCCTGGTGTTAACTAAGACGCAGACGTAAACACCGGAGGGAAGACAGAGAGAGAGAGAGAGTGCCAACCTCCGCTCGCTCACCCTTTACACACACACACACCAGAGCCGCGGGGTGCCTCAGGGCCAACCCTCTGCTCCCTATGTGTTCCCCTCCCCCCACGACCACTCTAAGCCCACTCAGGCCGGAGGGACGACAAGCTGGAGGAGGCCAGGTCGTGACAGACGACTACCCAGCGTGAGGCTCAAGATTAGGGAGTAATGTAAGGTGAGGGCCACGCTTTGTGCCTCTCCCCTCAGGGCGGTGAACAGGGCCAATGAAATGTTTGGAAGGGATGGTTTTTTTTTTTTTGAGTGGGAATTTGACAAACTTTGTTTTACGGTAAGTTTCTCTGATCTCTCTCTCTCTCTCTCTCTCTCTCTCTGTCTCTGTCTCTCTCTCTCTCTCTCTCTCTCTCTTTCTCTCTCTCTCTCTCTCTCTCTCTCTCTCTCTCTCTCTCTCTCTCTCTCTCTCTCTCTCTCTTTCTCTCTCTCTCTCTCTCTCTCTCTCTCTCTCTCTCTCTCTCTCTCTCTCTCTCCCCTGTACAGCCAGCTGCTACTACTCAATGATAATTTACATATGTGGCGCTGGGCATCTCTTTTCCCCCCTATCCCCCACCCCCCCCCCTTTCTCTCTGTCCCTAACCCCTCCTACCTACCCCCTACCCATCCACCCTCTTTGATCTGAACCCCTCCCCCCTCTTCTCTCTACACCCTCCCTCCCTCCCTCCCCCCAGGGGGACACGCCATGCTTAAGACAATAGTGTCACTCAACCCTGACTCAAACACGTATTTTTTGTATGTTTTTATTAAGGTTCGAATTTTAGCCAATTTAGGTGGTCATGTTTTGGAGAAAAACAATCGAAGCCTATCTCTTTTCCTGCGACTTTTCCCTCTTCTATCCTTCTTTCTCTCCTTCTCCCCTTCATCCTTCTCTCACTCACTCCCTCCCTCCCTTGCTCTCTCCCTCTCCCGCCAAGCTTCTCTCCTCCTACCTCCAGCTGGCTCCTCCTCTCCCATCACCCATTACCTATTAGGAACAAATGTTACCCATTCCAGTAAAGGCGAAGAATTAAATGTTATTAAGAGTCCCTGTTGTTGTGGGCCAACAAGATGTCAGTTGTTCCCTCATTATTTTGCACTCCTTCCCATATTCCATCCCATTTCCATCTCTCCACTACAGCCCTTTCCCCGCCCCTTCCCCCACCCCTTCCCATTCACAGCATGACGAGGGAATGGGAACGAGATGGAGTCTCCACTTTCCCCTTTGTTTATTAGATCAAGAGTGGTGGCTGTCTGTCCCTTGTGCCCCTTATGACCACCTCTTTCCCCCTCCCCCTCTCTCCTCCGGTTCCCCTTTCTCTCTGACCCCCTCCCCCTTCTCTTTTCCACACTTTACTGCACCTCTTCACTATCTTGTTCTTCGCTTCACCCTCTGCCTCTTCTCCACTCCTGATTCTCTTCCCTATCATGCTCTACTCTGGGATCTCGTTATCCACCTTGCTATTCTCTCCCTTTCCTCCCCTTTCTCTCTCTCTCTCTCTCTCTCTCTCTCTCTCTCTCTCTCTCTCTCTCTCTCTCTCTCTCTCTCTCTCTCTCTCCTCCGTCCTCTTATTTCATATTCTCTCTCTCCTCACCTTCTCTTCTATATCCCTTGAATCTCTTCACCTTTCTCTAGGATAATAAATTAAATATATGTACTCAAAGAGAGGCATTCTGGGGCCCAACCTGTCACACTCTCGTTCTGAAATGATCAAATTCGAGGACATAAACTGTCGTGTCTGAGTACGTAAATGGTTGTTTGAGGACTCAAGTTGTCTTCAAGGACTCGGGCGTCTATGTTGGAGAACATGAAGTGCCGTATTCAGGGACTTCAGGAGTTCACGACTCTTTTGAACTTAATCGTTCAAAGACCTAAGGTGTTGTGTTTAAAGTAATACTAATTAAAGGACTCTTAAGTTGTCATTCGTAAGTTTTTTTTTTTAGTAAACTTTTAGTAAAGTTTCTTGGAGAAAGCTCTCTTAATGTTGCCTTTCAGAAGCACAAGTTATTAAAAATTTTATTAAAATTATTATTAATGTTATTATTTTTTTTTTATTATTTCTTCTACAATGTTTACCCAAGCACTTGGGCTGGACGGTAGAGCGATGGTCTCGCTTCATGCAGGTCGGCGTTCAATCCCCGACCGTCCACAAGTGGTTGGGCACCATTCCCTTCCCTTCCGTCCCATCCCAAATCCTTATCCTGACCCCTTCCAACTGCTATATAGTCGTAATGGCTTGGCGCTTTCTCCTTGATAACTCCGTTCTACAATGTTATTATAATGTTGTATAATATTTTTATTGTTGAGAAAATGCACAGGACTGTGTGGTGGGCTCGAACTTGCGACCCATATAGGCATTGTCAGTCGCGTACTTTACCACTAGACCACCGCCGACGTAAAAAAAATATATATATACATATATATTTATGAAATAGAGTACGCGACTGGCAATACTGAGGTACAAGGTTCGCATCCACCTCGTTATCCTAGTGAATTTCCTCCTTGAGATATGTATCACGTAAATGCTATTTTCTATGTGTGGTTGTAATTGTAGTTAGAACTTCTGCGGGGTAGTAATTATATAGAAGCAAAACCATATCTAAAAAAAAAAAAATATACATGCATGTATTCAATATAAATGTATACTGTATACAGCATACATTAGTAAACTGTTTGGTAAAATAAACGTGGAGTAGATTTATATATTAGCCGGAGAAATAAACTCACAAACACACACACACACACACACACACACACACACACACACACACACACACACACACACACACACACACACACACACACCATTAATATAACACACTCCACACTGAGTCAGATGCTCTATAAATCAATATGCCTATTTTTTTTTAAAGCGCCAATTAGAGTGCCCTTCAATAGAGCGCGCGATACCGTTGGTTATCGCGGATATCGACAGATGGTGCAAAGTCCGCTACTTTATGTGCTGATGTAGCAGTGCTGATGCTAGTGTTGGTAACACTGCTCCACCTGGTGGCGAGGTTGTGGCGAGGCAGCGCTGCCAACGTCAGCTTCCATGTTGTTGTTATTGTTGTTTTAGATCAAGTTACTCTGACCCAAAAGTTCCAAGTAGCACGGGCTATGGCGATCCCGTGGAGGACTTTCCTCTATATTTTCATGTGCATTAGGAAAATTCGCGTTTGTTTTGGCTATTCAATTTTTTTGCTTTACAATTATGTAATGTGTACACAGGTATTTGTGCTCGCTTATAAGTGCCTACTGGATCGAGCTAAAGCTCTTGGATCCCGCCTTGCCACAATTGTGCATTCAGCGTTTAGTATATATAGTATAAATGTGTATATAGATGTAATCTTCAATGCCAATTAAAATCTTCAATGCCAGTTAAGGTGGTTACAGGCTAACAACCCATGATCAGATACCCACCATAAGTGGACAGTTAGGTAGGTAGGTAAGGTTAGGTAGTTAGGTAGGTAAGGTAGTTAGGTAGGTTAGGTAGGTCTATAGAATTCATACCTTTCCCTTTGTGTCACCCTTTCTCACTCTTACCTTCAACTTTCTCCTGTCTTCTACCCACAATGTCACGTTCTCTACGTGTCTCTCTGTGTAGCTGTTTTAGTCTCCCCTCTCTGTCTCCCCTCTCTGTCTCCCACCTGCAGTGTACCCCTCTGTCCTCTTTTGCTGTCTCCTTACTTTCACTTCCCCTTTCTTCATTCATTCTTCATTCCTCATGTCTCCTCTAGTACAACTCTGCCGTCTACAACCCCCCTCCGACCTAGCCTTCACAACCCCCATAAACTACTGCTACTACCCCACCCCTCCCCCCCCACCCTTAATGCCTACCCTTATAACTACCTCCCCTCACTACCTCCCCTCACTACAACCCCTCACTACAACCCCTCACAACTACCTGAGTGAGTATCTTAATCCTAAGTATCCTAATCTACCCTAAATTCATTCCTCATAATCATCTGCCCTCGCTTTGTACTTCCCATTTTCTCTCCTTTCCCATCCCCCCTCTCTTTCCCTTTTCCCCCCTCCTCTCCCCTCCCTTCCCTTTCCTTTCCCCCTTGCCTCTCCCCGTGTTTACACTACCAGCAGTGGACCACCACAACTGGGTCTCTGACACCCCCCCCCCCTAGACACTGCTAATCTCTTCCTCCTCCTCCTCTCTTCCTTCTCTGTTATTCTTCCCAGTCACTATTTACGCTATTTTGTACCCTTTATATCTTTTCTCTCTGTGTCTCTATCTTTTCTTCCAGTGTCTATTTTCCCTCAAATCTCTTCTTTCTGTCTGTCTCTCTCTCTCTCTCTCTCTCTCTCTCTCTCTCTCTCTCTCTTTCTCTCTCTCTCTCTCATGATACAGTTGGCTTCGTTTTCGGTCCACAATCAGGGATCCCGGGTTCGACCCTTGGAGTGGTCGCCATTTACGGTCTCAAGACCTCTTCATCTCAATGCCATTTTACACGCAAAATATTTTGAAGCCTGACCGATGGATTGACGAGTAATATATTTTTAATTTTTTAATTTTAATTTTTTAATTATTTAATTTAATTAATTAATTTAATTTTTAATTTTTTAATTTTTTAACTTATTTTTAATAAGTTTTAAAATAAGTGAAAGTAACGAGCGGGTTGTAAACACGATTTCTTCACGTCTCGAAATTAGACTTGATCGAAAAGGCGGGGTCCTAGAGCTAAAGTCTGAACCTGCAGGCATAAACAGGTGAAATACACAGTCCACAAAGTCAGATAAACAACCCGGACTCGCAAACAAGGCAGTTTATGAGCGTATGCAAAATAATCAACGCGAAACAAAATAGGTCCTAATGTCCAGGATTTTCCGGCGGTGAGCCCTCCAAAACGCTTGGAATAGTCGGTGGTACACCGATGCCCTCGCTTCTTGCAGGTCGGCGTTCGATCCCCGATGGGCCGAAGTGGTTGGGCAACATTCCTTTCCTCCCCCGTCCCATCCCAATTTCTTGACTTTTCATGCCTCTTCCAAGAGCTTTACAGTCGTACTGGATAAGAGCTGGTTTCCTAACCTTACCTATTCTTCTGTGATAGACATATATAATAGGCATATATATAACAAACTTTATATAAACATTACAGATGGTTTTAAACAAAAATTCATAGCTATTGGGATATATTCTTTTTATATATAGCAACTATCAAGCTCATCGTGTTAGCAAATGACACGAAAATGATGTGAAAAATGAACAAGGAAAGACTCGTAAGGTTATAAAACTTGATCATGAAATGTGGAAGCTTGTTTTAGCAAGGGGGATCCTAGAATTCAACTCCAGTAAATGTAAAGTAACGAGGACAGGCGATAGGGTCAGGAGGCTGGACATAAGTGTCCCACTGGGAGAGAAAACACGCTAAGCCTTGTGCCATTAGATATCTTGAAAAAAAAATTCTGAGGAGACACACAAGTTGAATAATATCAGCGGCATAAGCAATGTTTTCCAACATAAGGACTGCTTTAAAAATCTGAACTCTTAAATATTCAACGTTTGCATGTGAAAACCTATCTTAAACGCTTAAAAAAATAAAAAAAAAACGCTCGAAAAGTTGACATAGATGCATTAAACTAGTTCCAGAGCAGAAAGGCATGAGTTACAGGGAAATACTCTGGGGAAGGGGGGGGGGGAGGGACTGAACGCTGCGTCACGTGAGAAAAGACGTTGTTGTTTAAGATTCGCTACTTGGAACAAAGAGTTCCAAGTAGCACGGGCTATGGTGAGCCCGTAGTGGACTTAACCCAGCACAGGAGCGGGGCTGTGTGAGGAGAGACGAGAGACACTGTCCTCATAATCAATGCCCAAAATGCTCGTTAATGCAGCTGCCGAACCCACGACATTATGAATGAAAAAAAAAAACACCTAACACAGGACTCGTCTTTATATATTCGAACAGATTTTTAAACAATGTTTTGCTTTCTTCTTGAGTTCGAATCGCACACCTCTTCTCCCTGCTACACCCACGTATACTATATATAATAATAATTGCCAATAAGAGCCAAAACAGCTAACTAAACCTATACATAAAAAACTCTACATAAAAATATGAATATTAATTGAGATTCGAGAAAACGCCGACCGTAACTACACTGAATGTCGCAGCTTGCTCCACCACAAACTAAGGACGGGTTGTGATACAGAGAACACATGATCACGACGTAACGAATCCCCAGGGAAAGCGACAATGTAGACAAGATCAGGAACGAAGGTAAAAACCTATATGAGCCACAAAAATATAAGAAAGAAGATTTTCGTAGTAAGGAAGGGAAAGGAATCTTGGTAGAGGTGGGAGGTTATCTTGAGGTTATCTTGAGATGATTTCGGGGCTTTAGTGTCCCAGCGGCCCGGTCCTCGACCAGGCCTCCACCCCCAGGAAGCAACTCGTGACAGCTGACTAATACCCAGGTACATATTTTACTGCTAGGTAACAGGGGCATAGGATAAAAGAAACTCTGCCCATTGTTTTTCGCCGGCGCACGGGATCGAACCCGGAACGACAGGATCACAAGTCCAGCGTGCTGTCCACTCAGCCGACCGGCTCCCCGGGAGGGGGGAAGCAGACCTGATACTACAAGGCGGCAAACATAGCTACGACAGAACCTAATGAATATTAATTGATTCGAGAAATTGAATCGACTCTATTGAAGACTGGGAGGTGGAACCAAAGAGCTGAATCTCGACCTTCTAAACACAGCTTGATGAGTGCATCAAGGGGGTACTCGTTTAGCATTCATCAATA
This sequence comes from Procambarus clarkii, assembly GCF_040958095.1. Lineage (NCBI taxonomy): Eukaryota > Metazoa > Arthropoda > Malacostraca > Decapoda > Cambaridae > Procambarus > Procambarus clarkii. Next base: position 12,076,932 of record NC_091175.1, on the reverse strand, counting down.
ATTATAACAAGTTCATACAACTATTCCATCCCCGATTTGGTATTCACCCGATTTAACGTCACTTATTACCACCAGCTAATCTTCTTGTTTGAGGAGCTGTTCACTTGAGACAGTTATAAGCAAGTCCCAGCTGTGTCTGGGTACAAGTGACAGGATGAACAACCCAGCGGGTTTTCTTCCTATTGGGGAGTGTTGTACATGCTGCTATGGCGGTGTGTCCACTCACAAGATGAGTGGCGATGCCCAATAAACTTGCCCCTCGGGGCAAAATTTAAAAAATTTAAAACCACCAGCTATTTTATCTATCTATCTATCTGTCTGCAACCCCCCCCCCCTACTCTAACAAACCACACAACGCCTATCCAACGCGTCCAAACAGCACCCAAACCCATCCGGAACATCTGCTAACAACCCGCATTAACAGCATCCAACCCCCGACCCCCCGTCCACCGTCTCTCTCCCCCGGTGTCCATAACCCCAGTAAGGCACCAGAGGAAAGGTTCAGCCCTCACTAAACACAAGAGCCCCTGGGGGCCCCCCACGATATCTTCATAAACACTCCCACACACGCAAGCACACTCCCCCTGATTGTCAAGCACTGCGGGGCGCCGCCTCCGCTACCTGCTACAAGTCGTTTGGCGTTTATACCTGTCTTGAGTTATTTACCTGAGGTCTACCTGTCCCTCCCTCCTCTTCCCCGACCATAAGTAACAGTCATATAACTCCATCCTAACACCTTTTCCCCGGGCTGTGTTATCCGTCAGTGTTGCTGCTCTCAATAGCCCAATCACTTGATCTGTAGGTCTTGACAATCTTATCTCCTCTTGGGGTGGTGGGCCTCAATACAGCAGGCACCTGGTGTATAGGGTTTAATACCCCCCCCCCACCCCCAACCCCGAACACCTTGTATATATAGGGTTCAACAACCTAATCAACCTCTAAGGGTAGCTAGAGGTTGATTAGGTCTAACCACCCACCTCGCTGACCCAAACCGTTGAATCACACCATCCGGGGAATGTACTGGTCCTGTACGGGGTTGACGCCACATGACCCTAAATTCCGAACTACCAATTAGAGGCATACTTCTAAACAACCCTCCCCCACCCCCCTAACCTCCCCTGACTCGTGTAGCACAGCCCTAACCACACACTTAGAGCCATATACCATACATAACCCTGGTTGAGCATCAGGGGTCTTATTTAACAACCCTGCTATACATCAGGGCCTTATAGCACGACTACACTGTATACCGGGATCATGTATAACAAATTTGTCATGTGTTAGGGCTATTTATATATCAACCCCATGTCACACAAGGGGTCAGACACCTCACACAAGGGGTCAGACACCTCACACAAGGGGTCAGCCACCTCACACAAGGGGTCAGCCACCTCACACAAGGGGTCAGCCACCTCACACAAGGGGTCAGCCACCTCACACAAGGGGTCAGCCACCTCACACAAGGGGTCAGCCACCTCACACAAGAGGTCAGTCACCTCACACAAGGGGTCAGACACCTCACACAAGGGGTCAGCCACCTCACACAAGGAGTCAGACACCTCACACAAGGGGTCAGACACCTCACACAAGGGGTCAGCCACCTCACACAAGGGGTCAGACACCTCACACAAGGGGTCAGACACCTCACACAAGGGGTCAGCCACCTCACACAAAAGGTCAGACACCTCACACAATAATAACATTACTCCTCGAACTAAAGTCATGTCTTACCACCACTACCAACCCAACCTCCTTAAAACGGCTTAATAGCTCCCTCTGTCTGTTGCTATGTACCTTTGCCTTCCTCACATCATCATCTACTTCCTTCTCCTCCTCCTCCTCCTCCTCCTCCTCCTCCACTCTGTACGTGAGAGGACAGGAGTCGGAGAGGCCGAAGGAACCGCAAGGAGGCAGGTTCGAGACCCCATGGCGGGAGTTGACGCCGTAAAGCGGCCATAAGACTTGGCTGCTGGTCCTGCGGTCAAGAGCTTAGTTACGTGGACTCAGGTGAGGGTGAGGGGGGGAGGGAGGGAGAGAGAGAGAGAGAGAGAGAGAGAGAGAGAGAGAGAGAGAGAGAGAGAGAGAGAGAGAGAGAGAGAGAGAGAGAGAGAGAGAGAGAGAGAGAGTGTGGTGAAAAGGTTTAAGGAGATGTAGTGAGGTAGGATATGGTAGTAAATGGAGGCTTTGGAGATAAGGCTGTTATAGGTAGGGAGAGAGAGAGAGAGAGAGAGATAAAGGTAGTTAGAGAACATGGGATGACATGGTAATGGTCATTGTTACCATAACGCCTTACCTGCCACGTGAGTATCTGATGTTGTTGTTGTTGTTGTTAAAGATTTAGCTATTCAGGTCGAAGTGTCCATGTAGCACGGGCTATGGTGAGCCCGTAGAGTATCTGATACCAGAGTCACTTTATGCCCTTCTTTGTTATTGGTCGACACAGCCACCTCACTCTCCTACGCTAATTTATATTGGCTATCTTGAAATCTTGAGGTTATCTGGAGATTATTTCGGGGCTTAGCGTCCCTGCGCGGCCCGGTCCTCGACCAGGCCTCCTTTTTGTTACACATCTCCCAGGAAGCAGCCCGTAGCAGCTGTCTAACTCCCAGGTAACTATTTACTGCTAGGTGAACAGAGGAATCAGGGGTGAAAGAAGCTCTGCCTATTTGTTTCCGCCTCCGCCGGGGATTGAACCCAGAACCTTAGGACTATAAATCCCGAGCGCTGTCCACTTAGCCATCAGGCCCCATTACTAAAATTACATTAAATTGCCTCACAAAATTAAAAAAAAAGACTGAAGGACTCTTATTGATCGAAATATGGCTCAAGGCTCATATACACAACGGTATATCGAGTATATCATATATCTATATATACACACTTGATATACTCATATTCAAGATATACTCATCAGCAGCTATACGACAGGTATAGGAGGGCATTGTCAAAATTGGCAGAAAGTCTTTTGAGGGAGCGATACCTGATCAACCAGGCTGTGACTCATACGTCAGGCTGCGAGCAACCGCGTCCAACAGCCTGGTTGACCAGTCTAGCAACCAGGAGGCCTGGTCGACGACCGGGCCGCGGGGACGCGAAGCCCCGGAAGCACCCTCAAGGTAACCTCAAGGTAAGATAACCGACAAGATAGCAAGTTAGTTATCAATCACACTCGTATCCAGTAAGGGATAGCAAACAAGTGGAATGAAGTAAAGGAAGCAACTACCGTTCAACTCCACTACGGGCTCACCATAGCCCGTGCTACTTGGAACTTTTTGTCCCAGTTACGAATCTTTAACAACATCAACAACAACTACCGTTCACAGCTTTAAGAGCAAGCTTGAACCAGAAGTATTTATTAAAATATCTGCGGCAGATATCCTAGGGAGCCGGTCGGCCGAGCGGACAGAACGCTGGACTTGTGATCCTGTGGTCCAGGGTTCGATCCCGGGCGCCGGCGAGAAACAATGGGCAGAGTTTCTTTCACCCTATGCCCCCTGTTACCTAGCAGTAAAATAGGTATCTGGGTGTTAGTCAGCTGTCACGGGCTGCTTCCTGGGGGTGGAGGCCTGGTCGAGGACCGGGCCGCGGGGACACTAAAGCCCCGAAATCATCTCAAGATAACCTCAAGATAACCTCAAGATGACTATGTGAAGGGTTACATAGCGCGATCCAGTAGCACTTTGGGTACTTTATGAGGATATCCTCACGATAACGACATTGCTAAACTCCACAGGTACCTCATACCTGCAAGTCTGAAAGGTCTATAATGATTAGACATTCTATAATGTAGTGTGTATGGGGGTCATGACCCCCAGTTCCTGCTCACAGAGTTTGCCACCTGGAGGGCTCAGGATTGGGAGATCCGTCACCTGCAGCCACCTGCCACAGGTAACGCTAACCCCCCACCTGATCCTGGCAACCACTGTGTCACACAGTGGCGACCAGGATCCTGGCAACCACTGTGTCACACAGTGGCGACCAGGATCCTGGCAACCACTGTGTCACACAGTAGCGACCAGGATCCTGGCAACCACTGGTCGACGTTTCATGTCATTAGCAGGTACTCCAGTACTGTAAAATCCTGCAGGTAAACTAAACCTGTAAGACGGGGCCCCTAGAGCTACATCTTGCCTCGTGTAGGCACAACTAGCTGAACACACACAGCCAAAAACACACCCCCACACACCCACACACACACACACACACCCACAATGGAAGCTAGCGTAGCGTTCCACACCCCCACACACCCACACACGCCCACAATGGAAGCTAGCGTAGCGTTCCACACCCCCACACCCCCCCACACCCACACACGCCCACAATGGAAGCTAGCGTAGCGTTCCTCTACACGGAATTATAAAACCCGGTCCCTTGTAGTTAAGCAAGTTCATTTGCATACTCGCACACAGACGATATAAAAACTGAAATATGTGTCGTTAATTCAAACGATTTTCATATGCAAATAAACGATATGAAATTGAAATGTGCATAGGTAATCCGGATCATTTGAATGTCATTTAGATCAACAAAATCCGGAGGCGGAGAGTGTACTTATTTCCGGATTCCATTCAGAGAACAGGCAGAATTATCTGTCTACATTATCTGTCTACAATTCTACAGGTAGACAGGCCATATGTCTACAGAAACCTGTCTACATTTGCCAGTTGGCGTGGGCGGGGGGAAAGGTCCGCCCATACCCGAATGTAGGCGGGGTGGAGGTATGTCTCCCCCCCAGGTGTGGGCGGGGTAGGCACGCCCACACCTGTCTATGACCAGTATAGAAACCGAAAATCGACCCCCTACATACAAAATAAAATAAATCAAGTTCTATAAACAATAAAAATAACGAAATAAAGGATAATAACAAACAAATCAATAAGAAATAATCAACCTATTATTTCTAAAAACAAAAAAAAACATGGAATATGTATCATCCTAGATATTCTCCTCATCCTCCTCCTCCTTCTTTACTCTTCTCCTTCCTCTTCCTTCTCTCTCTTCTCTCCCTCCTCCTCCCTCCCTCTTCCCCCATCGTCACGCTCTCTCTCCTATTATTAGCCATGGCCAGGAATTTAAGGGTGGGGGGGGTGTGGGGGGGTGTTAAGAGAGAGTGTGTGGAGCCTCATTCTCTTATGATATTTGGGTAAACAGCCGCCCAGGCTTCGAACCCCTGCCATGCCGACTGCCAGTACGACACAATGGTACAGGTAGCCAGTGAGTACCTCCCACTGGGTACTGTGTGGGGGGGGGGGGATGGGAGGGGGAGGGGAGAGGTTGTTTGATGGGTGGGGAAGGGGGGGAGGGGGCGAGGTTGTGAATGGGTGATTGGGGTTTGTAAGTGAGTGGTGTGTGTCAGGAGACTGCTGACAAGGGGTTGTGTCAGCAGTGTTGCAACAGGAAGGTGGTGTCAACAGAGGGGGGTGTCAACAGCGTCCCAACAAAAGGGTGTCAACAGTGTCCCAACAGAAGGGTGGTGTCAACAGAGGGGGTGTTAACAGCGTCCCAACAGAAGGGTGTCAACAGTGTCCCAACAGAAGGGTGGTGTCAACAGAGTGGGGGTGTCAACAGCGTCCCAACAGAAGGGTGTCAACAGTGTCCCAACAGAAGGGTGGTGTCAACAGAGGGGGTGTTAACAGCGTCCCAACAGAAGGGTGTCAACAGTGTCCCAACAGAAGGGTGGTGTCAACAGAGGGGGGGGTGTCAACAGCGTCCCAACAGAAGGGTGTCAACAGTGTCCCAACAGAAGGGTGGTGTCAACAGAGGGGGGTGTCAACAGCGTCCCAACAGAAGGGTGTCAACAGTGTCCCAACAGAAGGGTGGTGTCAACAGAGTGGGGGTGTCAACAGTGTCCCAACAGAGGGGGGGTGTCAACAGTGTCCCAACAGGGGGGGTGTCAACAGTGTCCCAACAGTGTCCCGACAGAGGGGGTGTCAACAGTGTCCCAACAGAGTGGGGGTGTCAACAGTGTCCCAACAGGGGGGGTGTCAACAGTGTCCCAACAGAAGGGGGTGTCAACAGTGTCCCAACAGAGTGGGGGTGTCAACAGTGTCCCAACAGGGGGGGTGTCAACAGTGTCCCAACAGGGGGGTGTCAACAGTGTCCCAACAGAAGGGGGGTGTCAACAGTGTCCCAACAGAGAAGGGTGTCAACAGTGTCCCAACAGAGGGGTGGTGTCAACAGTGTCCCAACAGAGGGGGGGGGTGTCAACAGTGTCCCAACAGAAGGGGTGGTGTCAACAGTGTCCCAACAGAGAAGGGTGTCAACAGTGTCCCAACAGAAGGGGGGTGTCAACAGTGTCCCAACAGAGAAGGGTGTCAACAGTGTCCCAACAGAGGGGTGGTGTCAACAGTGTCCCAACAGAGATGGGTGTCAACAGTGTCCCAACAGAGGGGTGGTGTCAACAGTGTCCCAACAGAGGGGGGGGGTGTCAACAGTGTCCCAACAGGGGGTTGCCAGCCAGGAATGCGGTGAACCACTTGGGAAACAATTAGCATAAAAGCAGCCGCCTCCTAATTACCATCAATTAATAGAGCCTCGTGCGCCTGTCATAATTATATGCAAATTATAGGCATTAGCTGAAGGCCAAATGACTGATATGTCATAGTAATTATGACACAGGTGTGTGTGTGGGAGGAGGAAGGGGGGGGGGCGGGGGGTGCCAATAGATGACACCTGTGTAGACTTGTTATGCTGAAATTTGTCCAGGTATATAAATACCTGTATAGTGACGGATAGCATGGGCTGGATATAGTGATGATTGGGATGATATAGCATTTCTCTATAACACCCTTCCCCCCCCCCCCTTCATCTCCCGCATTCTAATCCTCACATCTCTATCCCTCATCCCCCATCCCCCATCCCCCATCCACCAAGCCTCCCAACCCAAATCACATCTTCAAGGATCACATCTCTAACCCCCCCCCCCACTAAACCCCACATTCCCTAAGCCACCCCCTCCTACCCCCTCCCCCATAATCTCCAGTCCCCACAATTGTCTAGAAGCTAATCCTCCTCCCTTCCCCCCCCCCCCTCTTCCTCACTGCGGCCTAAACTAAGTAGATTAAAGTAAGCAGGATATATCAATTATTTCCTAGTCAAAAGTTAGATTCCGTTCCACGGCCTTTTTCCCAGAGAGGAATTATTGATCGTGCATTCCACAGTGGCTTAGGATCCCAGGCTGATGAAGTGGACTTGTGAACCAAGTCATTCCCTCAGGTCAATCCCTCAGGTCAGTCCCTCAGGTCAGTCCCCAAGTCAGTCCCAGGTCAGTCCCTCAGGTCAGTCCCTCAGGTCAATCCCTCAGGTCAATCCCTCAGGTCAGTCCCTCAGGTCAATCCCCAAGGTCAATCTCCCAGGTTAGTCCCAGGTCAATCTCTCAGGTCAACCCCTCAGGTCAATCCCTCAGGTCAATCCCTCAGGTCAGTCCCCAAGTCAGTCCCAGGTCAGTCCTTCAGGTCAGTCCCCAAGGTCAATCCCCAGGTCATTCAAAACCGTCCAGGTGTAATCTTAAATCAGTCTCCCAATGGATACAATATTCAAGATCAACGTTAATTTATCAGTGTGTCAACGTTAATCTCAGTTATTGCGTCTCAATGGGTTAAGGTCACTTGAAGTGACTGTAAAGCGTATATAAAGACAATGTCAAGTTACTCGTGGTAATTGGGGGCCAAGTTGGAGGTCAAGGCTGTTCGATCAATGCCTAACTTGAAGGTTTCAAACCTTGGCATCCCACTTAACTGATCGAAGCTGAATCCATTCCTCCATCACTCGGAGGGGTAAACGCACATATTAAGGGGCTTTTCCATTTCCCTAAACCACGGGAATTCAAAGGCCTATAATATATGTCACTTACGTCGATATTAAGGTGTATTATGAGAGTTCGCCTCGAGCTCATCTGGAGTTACTTTGAGGTCTTCCTTGAGTAGTCGATGTTCGAATAGAATTGGAAAGACCTGGGTAAAAAGTATTCGAACTTTCGGGCTTGAAAAAAAAATTCCAGGTCTGGAAAATAAGTTCTAGGTCTGGAAAATAAAGTTTCAGGTCTGGAAAATAATTTCCAGGTCTGGAAAATAAATTTCAGCTCTGGAAAAAATAAATTTCACGTCTGGAAAATAAATTCCAGGTCTGGAAAATAAATTCCAGGTCTGGAAAATAAATTCCAGGTCTGGAAAATAAATTCCAGGTCTGGAAAATAAATTCCAGGTCTGGAAAATAAATTCCGTCTGGAAAATAAATTCCAGGTCTGGAAAATAAATTCCACGTCTGGAAAATAAATTCCAGGTCTGGAAAATAAATTCCACGTCTGGAAAATAAATTCCACGTCTGGAAAATAAATTCAAGGTCTGGAAAATAAATTCCACGTCTGGAAAATAAATTCCAGGTCTGGAAAATAAATTCCAACTCTGGAAAAATAAATTTCACGTCTGGAAAATAAATTCCACGTCTGGAAAATAAATTCCACGTCTGGAAAATAAATTCCAGGTCTGGAAAATAAATTCCACGTCTGGAAAATAAATTCCAGGTCTGGAAAATAAATTCCACGTCTGGAAAATAAATTCCAGGTCTGGAAAATAAATTCCAGGTCTGGAAAATAAATTCCAGGTCTGGAAAATAAATTCCACGTCTGGAAAATAAATTCCACGTCTGGAAAATAAATTCCACGTCTGGAAAATAAATTCCACGTCTGGAAAAAATAAATTTCACGTCTGGAAAATAAATTCCACGCCTGGAAAATAAATTCCACGTCTGGAAAATAAATTCCAGGTCTGGAAAATAAATTCCAGGTCTGGAAAATAAATTCCAGGTCTGGAAAATAAATTCCGTCTGGAAAATAAATTCCAGGTCTGGAAACTCAGTGGTTGATTTATGGAATAAATTACCACACAACATAACACCCGAGGGATCGATAGATTATTTCAAAAAAATATTACACATCCATATGGATGAGTTTTGGGATATATAAATAGGAACTATCTATTTATATCCCAAAACTTAAGATCCCTTAAGTCATCCATTAGCTCATCCAAGATCACATAGGGGGGGGGGGGGGGTGGTTCAGATTAATAACCTGTAACTCACTTGAGGTTAACCAGTGTCATCATGGGTTATATTGCAATCTACTCGCGTTCATCGGATTCCATACTTAGGTCAATTGCGTTCAATTACCTGCAGCAGTCATTAAAGATTAACTACAGATTAGGTCAATTAAGCGTTGTCAATCCCGAGTCATCTTAGGCCATTTGAGGTTAATTACAGCTAATTATAGGTCATGTGAGGACGTTCGTAGGTTACACCAGTTTATCTTGGAGTATAAGATTTAACTCTGTATTTAAATCAGTTTAAACTGAAGCCAGTTTATAGATAATCGAGATTAATCAATAGTTATCTGTGCACCAACAGAGGTCAGCCGGTGATAATCCAAATCATCCAGGGGTCAGCCAAAGGTCAAACGAGCCCACAAGAGGTCAATCGAGAGCAGTTGAGGTCACACACACAGACAAACGCAGCGTCTCTCCAATGTGTTTATCCCAGCCGTCTGATAACTCCATAATCCCGTTTGGCAGTTTTTGTTAGTCCCATAGTGTGTGTGTGTGTGTGTGTGTGTGTGTGTGTGTGTGTGGGGGGGGGGGGGGGGGTGTGGGTGTGTGGGTGTGTGTGTGTGTGGGTGTGTGGGTGTGTGGGTGTATGTGTGTGTGTGTGTGTGTGTGTGTGTGTGTGTGTGTGTGTGTGTGTGTGTGTGTGTGTGTGTGTGTGTGTGTGGGTGTGAGTGATGCTCATTGCTCTTTTGCCCTCGAGCTGTTTGTGTGTGATAGTTCACTGGTATTTGCGGTCATTTCCAGTCAATCGGAGCCGCAGAACAAACAGGCAAACAGGCAAACAGGCAAACAGGCAAACAGGCAAACAGGCAAACAGGCTGGCCTCAGGTGTCACCTGTGAACGGTGTTGTTTGGTGTCAGTCTTAGGGAGGTAGGTACCTGGTGGTTTATAAACGTGGAATCAATGTCTTCTGTTGTTGTTTTTTACGGGCTATTCATGCCCGTGCCCTCTTTTGGGTGGCTTAATCTTTATCAATCAATCAATCGTCTTCTGTTTGTCACTCAGTCTCCATAAGCCCTTCTCTCTCTCTCTCTCTCTCTCTCTCTCTTTTTCTCTCACCCTTCTCTTTCTTTCTCTCTCTCATTGAGCCCTTATAAAGTCCTTTCTTTCACACTACGTTTGTCACTCATTTTTTTTTCTTTTCCTTATTTCTTGTTTCTTCCTATCTTCTACTCCCTTTATCTCTTTGTTTCTCATTCTTCCTTCTTTTGCTATGCCTTGTGATTTTTTTCTATATTTTTTTTTACAAATTATCTTAAGTTGGTCATTAGTTCAAGGTTCATCTCAATACTTAATTCATCGTTCTCATCTCAGCTCTTATATGTTCCTCATCCCGATCCTCATCACCCTCCCTAACACCTTCCCCCCTCCTCTTGCCCCCCCCCTACCCTCCCGAAAGAGGCCAGCTGTGTCGGCGTACAGCTGATTGGGCAGCTGTTATAGGCGGCTTTACGCTGGCGATTGGGCCATAATCGTTCCAATCACAGAGGCATTACCTGAGTAGCTCTATGTGGGGGGGGGGGGAAAGGGAGAGGAATATTGGGAGGGGGAGGGATAGGCGTAGAGGGGAAGGGAAGGGGAAACTTGCAAGAGAGGCTTGGGAAGAAATGGAGAAACAAAGGGGGGAAATGTGGGGGCAGGGAGAAGGGAAAATGAGTGGGTGGGGAAGTAATGGTTATTGAGGGAAAGAAAGTGGGGGGGGGAGTGTTGGATGGCCAGATCACGACCATTCCTCCCCACCCACCAACCAACCAATCCCCTCTCTTCCCCCACCCCCTCCCCCACCCAATCTCCCTTCTGCCCCAATGTTCATTCATATTCGATTGTTTTCCCACCAGTTCTGCAACACAAATTCCCTATTTAGTTGCAATGCAACACATTGGGTTGCAGTTTAACTGATAACAACGTAACTGTTAATTAAGGACAACAAAAACAGCACCCACACACCCCCTCCCCCATCACCCCTCCCTCCCCCCAGCCTCCCCCACCTCCCCCTACCCCCCCACCCCCACACCTGCTCGGCCACAACACAGCAACAACACTGTGCTTGACCTCGGCCCAACACAGCCCCGGGTGAACAGAGACATAAAGGTCAACGAAAGCGTGCCCAACCATTTCTGTCCCGCGCCCCGGGATTCGAACCCGGGATCCCCCTGGATTGCGATATATAATTATACTTTGGCTGGGATAGGCAAGATATCAAATTGATATATATATCAATATATTTCTCGACACATATACGAGTTATATAGTCCCTCCTTGAGGCTGGATAATTGGTATATGTTATATAGTGAAGGGTTTCTATATCCTGACGCAGATGACGCAGTGCGTACGCAATAAAGCAACGCTTCGTGCAGATAATAGTAGTAGGGTGTAAGCGCTACAGGGGATATTTTTTTTTGGGCAGAGGACCCCTGTGGGGTGTAAGCGCTACAGGGGATATTTTTTTTCAGATCAAATATCCCCTGTAGCGCTTGGGGGTTTTCAGGTCAAATATCGTGCGTAGCGCTTCGGGGTTTTCAGGTCCGAAATATCGTGTGTAGCGCTTTAGGGTTTTCAGGCGAATTTGGGGAGTCACAGATTTAGAATTAGGGAATTCTTATAATGAAAAATAATGTCATACGAGTTTGCTAAAGTTCTTATAAGAAAAATAATTTCCGAGACTTAGAAGTTTGTTAAGGCCTTATGGGAGAAATTCAAATAACGTGTGTAGCACTTTAGGGCTTCCAGGAGAACTCTACGGACATATTTTACATGTTTTCAACTTACAAAATCATCTATGTAAGCCTTAGTTATTCATATAAATTTAGAAAATCACCTGTGTAAGTCATTGTTTTCAGGGTTTCGTACATCACACCCCCCTCCCTCCCCCCTTACCTCGCAATCTCTCGCGTCACCTTTATTTACTTTACGCCCGGACAGCCAGACCTCTTATCTTATGTTATCTTCTCATAATATCTCAACCGTCCCTCCTCTCTCTCTCTCTCTCGTTTCATTCAGTTCAACTATTTTCCAACATCGTATGTTTGCTCCTTTTCATTAAGCAAGTCAGTATGTTTGCTCCTTTTCATTAAGCAAGTCAGTTTTACACAAATAAATCATGTTAGTAAGCAAGTTCTAGCTCACGTTCCCCACCTTAGTCCCCTGTCGTATAAAGAATACTATCATTCCAATCCCTCTAAAATTTAAAAATAATCATATTTCAAATGTAGTTCAATACAGTAATTAGTTACCAAGCTCCAGCTCTTGTCCTCCGCCTTAGCTCTCTCTCGTATCTTCGTTAGTATCAGTCCAATTTCCCTGAAATTTCTACCCTCTGTATTTCAGACATAGTTTAGTAAATGCAAACAATTATCAAACTCTAGCTCTTGTCCCCAGCTTAGTTCATTTGTACAAAATCATTAGTAACAGTCCAAATTCCCTGAGATTTTTAGCCTCTGTATTTCAGACACCGTAAATAAGATCAAAACAGTTACCAAGCTCCAGCTCTTGTCCTCCGCCTTAGCTCTCTCTCGTATCTTCGTTAGTAACAGATCAATTCCCCTGAAATTTCTACCCTCTGCATTTCAGACACCGTAAATAAGATCAAAATAGTTATCGAGCTCCAGCTCTCGTCCCCGCCTTAATTCTCTTTCGTATCTTTGTAAATAACCCATCAATTTCCCTAAATTAAAAGCAGACATACTTCAAAGTTAGTAAATAAGATCAAGTCAGTTACTGAGCTCCAGCTCTCGTCCCCGCCTTAGTTCTCTTTCATATCTTTGTAAATAAACCATCAATTTCCCTGAAATTTTTACCCTCTGTATTTCAGACATAGTAAATATGAAGTAAACAATTATAAAACTCTAGCTCTTGTCCTCTGTCCAAGCTCACTTTTGTAAAATCATTACTCTCAGTCCAAATCACCCAACTACATTTTCAGACATAGTAAATAAAAACCAGTTCAGTTATCAAGTTTCAACTCTTGTGCCCCAGCTTAGTTCATTTGTACAAGTTCTTTATTTTCCAACTAAATCACCCTGAGATTTAAGATCACCGTATTTCTAACGTAGTAAAATTAATCGGGGCATTAACCAAGCTCCATTTCCTCAGCCTTAGATCATCAGACATAAATATATTCGATCAAGTCCCTCTCCAGCCTATCTGTTTATCAGAGTATTTACTTTACCCTTCTCATCCCCAACGTATCAATCCCCAACGTATCAAAACCTTCAATAATCATACTGTATTTGCATATTTTTTCTATATTCAGCTGTGTTCTTCACATTTTGTCCATGTTTTCTATGTTCACTCCATGTTCTTCAAATGTTCACAGTCCCATTCAGTTCATATTTTCACAAGTATCTCCATTTTTTCTGTAATCTTTCTCTTAGTCTCATTACTTTCTCTACAAATTCTAGTCATATTTTCTATGTTTTCACGTTCATCACATGTTCTCTTTACAACTTTTATACTCAATATTCATGCTAACTTCCATATTTTTTGTGTTCTTTGTCAATATTCATGTTCCTCTACAAGTTCATGTTCCTCACAAGATCACTTCGTTTTTCACCTTCACTTACATGTTTTCTACATTCTTTGTCATATTCTCCATGTTCTTCACAAGTCCATTGTTCATTCTTTGTATTCCCTATTCTCCTTATCATGTTTTCATGTTCTCTGTAAGTTCATATTCCCAGCATGTTCACTGTATTCATCAACTTTTTCTTACATGTTTTCTGTGTTCACCGTATGTTCACTGTGTTCATTCCCTTACTTAACCTCAATTTTTTTATGTTCTTTGTTTCTTCCATTCACTAACTAGTTCTTTGTCAAATATTAGCATCAGCAATACAGTTTCCTCAACAATTTTAGTCACCAAGTTTTTATTTGCAAAAACTATGTCAAAGTATTTCTCGTAGTCAACTTAATAGTTCTACCAGCCATATTCTTAAACAAATCTACAATTTATTCAGTTCCAAATTTACAAAGACAAACCTTTCTTGTAACTTCTTAACTAAAAATCTTTCGCCAATCAACTAAAAACATAGTCACTTTCGTCATTTCTCAAGTAAACTTATTATCCAGTCAACTAAAAATAGTCAGAAATAGCCTCGTTCAACACTGTTCTTAACTAAAACAACCGTTCTCTTAGCTAAAAATTGTCAAAGGAAACTTTTTTCAGCACTTTCTTAACAGGCGCTGTGTTTCATCAAGAAAAATTGTCAAAGGAAACTTTCCAAAACTGTTCATAACTAGCTTTTATCCATCGTCAATCAACTAAAAATAATAACTTTCATCATTTCTTAACTAAACTTATTCCCCAGTCATCAGAAAATAACCGTGTTCATCATGTTTCATTGTCATTTCATAACTAAAATTATCTGCCAATCATCAGAAAAAGTCATGTTCATCATGTTTTGTCTTTTTCCTTAACTAAAGTATTCATCAGTCAACTAAAAATAATTGCTTCATCATGTTTCCTTGTCATTTCTTAACTGAAATATCACTTCTCTCATCTGAAATAGTCAGGATTAACCTCATTCAACACCGTTCTTAACTAAAGTAACCTTTTGCTTAGCTAAAAATTGTCAAAGGAATCTTTTCAACACTGTTCATAACTAACTTTATCCATCGTCAAGTAAGAAAATATAGTCAAAGATATCTATCATCGTCGTTCTTAACTGACATTTATACTTTGTGGAGCACTAAAATAGTCAAATGTAACTTTTTCAACACTTTCGTAACTAAAATTATATGTCGCTAAGTAAGAAAAATAGTCAAAGGTGCTCTTCTTTACACCAAAGTTACTCTTCGAGAAATCAAAGACTCTCTTCAATACATCAAGGACTTACTCAAAGACACCAAAGTTACACTCTAAGACATCCTTCGAGACATCAAAGACTTCAATGGGACTCTTCCATTCATCAAAGACATTCTCTAAGCCCTCAAAGTTATTCTCAGCACAATCAAAAGTTATTCCAAGACAACAAAAGTCATTCTCAGAGCTATCAAAATTATTCTCGGAGTCATCAAAAGGTATTCTCTAACTCACTTTTGGTCATTAAAGTTAATTTCTATGTTATAAAAGTTTGTCTCAGAGACATCTAAAGTTAATCTTAGAGTTATCAAATGTAATCTCTAACTCTCTTTTGTTCATCAAAGTTGATCTCAGAGTTAACAAAGGTAATCTCTAACTCACTCTCGTTCATCAAAGTTGTTTCAAAGACATCAAAGTTATTCAAAGAGCTAACAAAAGTTATTCTCAGAGTCACCTTCGTTCTTCAGAGAAACTTTCCAAAACATCTTTATTCATCAAAGTTATTCTCAGAGGCATAAAAGTCATTCTCAGAGCTATCAAACTTGTTCTCAAAGTCATCAAACTTATTCATCAAAGTTATTCTCAGAGGCATAAAAGTCATTCTCAGAGCTATCAAACTTGTTCTCAAAGTCATCAAACTTATTCACAGAGTCATCAAAGTTAATCTAAGACATCATTTTTCATCAAAGATATTCTCTCTAAACCATCAATGTTCTTCTCTAAGACATAAAAGTTATTCTCAGAGTCATCAAATGTTATTCTCGAAGTCATCAAAGTTATTTTCAGAGACATCTAAAGTTAATTTCTATGTTATAAAGTTATTCTCAGAGACATCTAAAGTTAATCTTGGTCATCAAAGTTGTTCTCTAAACATCAATGTTGTTCTCCAAGACATCAAAGATGTTCTCAAAATCATAAAAGTTATTCCCAGAGCTATCAAAGTTAATCTCAGAGTTATCCAAAGATATTCTCATGTCCACAAAAGTTATTCCAAGAGACGTCAAAGTTGTTTCAAAGACTTCAAAGTTAATCTCAGAGTTATCCAAAGACATTCTCAGAGACATCTAAAGTTATTCTCTAAGACATCAAAGTTGTTCTAAGAGTTATCAAAAGTTATTCTCAGTCATGATATGTTATTCTCTAACTCACTTCCATTCATCAAAGACATTCTCTAAGTCCTGAAAGTTATTCTCTAAGACAACAAAGTCTTTCTCAGAGCTACCAAAGATGTTCTCTAAATCATAAAAGTTAATCTTAACTCACCTTCGTTCATTAGAGAAACTTTCCAATCCATATTCGTTGACCAGAGTTATTCTCAGAGTCATCAAAGCGATCTCTAATTCATCTTCGTTCTCCAAAGTTGTTCTCTAAGACACCTTCATTCATCAAAGAAACTCTCCTTCTTCCATCATGTTATTCTTTAAGACATCTTCAGTCATAAAATTTTCTCTCCAAAATGTAACTAGTTCAGCTTTTCATACCAAACCTGCATTTCTGTTAAAACATATTTTCTTAGTTGCTTTACCCTAAAACTGTTCTCTGAACTACACTGTTCAAACCTACGTAACCTATCCTCTCCACCCAATGTTACTTAGTTAACGTAACGTTCCTAAACCTAGCTTTACCTATCCTAACATACCTTACCTTACCTTACCTATCTTACCTAACTTTACCTATCCTAACATAACTTACCTTACCTTCCCTAACTTAAGCTAACTTTACCTATCCTAACTTAACTTGCCTAACTTATTCTGCTTAACATAACTTACCTTACCTTCTCTATCTTACCTAACTTTACCTATCCTAACTTAACTTACCTAACTTATTCTGCTTAACATAACTTACCTTACCTTCCCTATCTTACCTAACTTTACCTATCCTAACTTAACTTACCTAACTTATTCTGCTTAACATAACTTACCTTCATATCTTACCTAACTTTACCTATCCTATCCTAACCTAACTTGTCTTACATAACTTAATCTTACTTTCCCAAACTGATGTATCCTAACTTATCTAGTCCAACCAGACATGATCTAACTTAAGTATTCCTTCTTGTCTTTGTGTTTCGTCAATCATTGTCTCATATTCATTTACTCATTTCAAGGGTTAATTTCTCAAATGGTCACTTATGCATTTCAAGTGCTATTTGTTAGAGATTGGATATTTAAGCATTTCAAAGAATTATAATTTCTCAAATGGACGTTTTTGCATTTCAAGTGCTATTTGCTAGAGATTGAATATTTAAGCATTTCAAAGAATTTTTGTTATATATGGGCATTTACTCATTTCAAGGGATAATTTCTCAAATGGACGTTTTTGCATTTCAAGTGTTATTTGTTTAAGATTGGGTATTTAACCATTTCAAAGGATTTTGTTATATATGGGAACTTACTCGTTTCAAGGGCTAATTTCTCAAATGGTCATTTTTGCAGATCAAGGGTTATTTGTTAAAGTTCATCAAGTTGCCCATAAGTTGTATTAGTAGGTTCTATCTTATGTTCTTATTCCCCAACCCCTTAACCTAACCTCTTGTAATCTTAGTGTATTTAGTAGGTTCTATCTTATGTTCTTATTCCCCAACCCTTTAACCTATCCTTTCAGATGTAGTTTGTTGAATATATTATCCTTTTCCTAACCTTTCAGATGTAGTTTGTTGAATATATTATCTTTTTCCTAACCTTTCAGATGTAGTTTTGTTTCTCCTTTTGTATATTTTTACCCAAACCATCTTTCCTTCTTTACTTTGATTCTCCTACTCCTTCTAACCCTCCTTTTCTATCTCTCTCCCTTATTCTCTCTCTTCCTCCCCTCTCTCTCCCTCATTTGCTCAAATGCTCTCTTGTTTCTCAAATTCAAGTCTTATTGCTCCCATTCTCACACCCTCATTCTCATTCACTTAGTTTTTCTTTTTCTCAATTCAAGTCTTAGTGCTCCCATGCCCACACTCTCTCTCATTCTCTCTTCTTTGGTCCCATTTTCTTCCGCCCCCTCTCTCTTACTCCTTGCTCTTCTTTCATGCTCTCACTCCCTTGAGCTCTTGTTTCTCAATTTCAAGTCTTAGTAGATCTGATTCTTTACTATTGTAATTTTATTATTACTATGATAAAGAATGAACTTATATGTGAAAACAAAGTAAAGAAGGAAAGATGGTTTGGGTAAAAATATACAAAAGGAGAAACAAAACTACATCTGAAAGGTTAGGAAAAAGATAATATATTCAACAAACTACATCTGAAAGGTTAGGAAAAGGATAATATATTCAACAAACTACATCTGAAAGGATAGGTTAAAGGGTTGGGGAATAAGAACATAAGATAGAACCTACTAAATACACTAAGATTACAAGAGGTTAGGTTAAGGGGTTGGGGAATAAGAACATAAGATAGAACCTACTAATACAACTTATGGGCAACTTGATGAACTTTAACAAATAACCCTTGATCTGCAAAAATGACCATTTGAGAAATTAGCCCTTGAAACGAGTAAGTTCCCATATATAACAAAATCCTTTGAAATGGTTAAATACCCAATCTTAAACAAATAACACTTGAAATGCAAAAACGTCCATTTGAGAAATTATCCCTTGAAATGAGTAAATGCCCATATATAACAAAAATTCTTTGAAATGCTTAAATATTCAATCTCTAGCAAATAGCACTTGAAATGCAAAAACGTCCATTTGAGAAATTATAATTCTTTGAAATGCTTAAATATCCAATCTCTAACAAATAGCACTTGAAATGCATAAGTGACCATTTGAGAAATTAACCCTTGAAATGAGTAAATGAATATGAGACAATGATTGACGAAACACAAAGACAAGAAGGAATACTTAAGTTAGATCATGTCTGGTTGGACTAGATAAGTTAGGATACATCAGTTTGGGAAAGTAAGATTAAGTTATGTAAGACAAGTTAGGTTAGGATAGGATAGGTAAAGTTAGGTAAGATATGAAGGTAAGTTATGTTAAGCAGAATAAGTTAGGTAAGTTAAGTTAGGATAGGTAAAGTTAGGTAAGATAGGGAAGGTAAGGTAAGTTATGTTAAGCAGAATAAGTTAGGTAAGTTAAGTTAGGATAGGTAAAGTTAGGTAAGATAGAGAAGGTAAGGTAAGTTATGTTAAGCAGAATAAGTTAGGCAAGTTAAGTTAGGATAGGTAAAGTTAGCTTAAGTTAGGGAAGGTAAGGTAAGTTATGTTAGGATAGGTAAAGTTAGGTAAGATAGGTAAGGTAAGGTAAGGTATGTTAGGATAGGTAAAGCTAGGTTTAGGAACGTTACGTTAACTAAGTAACATTGGGTGGAGAGGATAGGTTACGTAGGTTTGAACAGTGTAGTTCAGAGAACAGTTTTAGGGTAAAGCAACTAAGAAAATATGTTTTAACAGAAATGCAGGTTTGGTATGAAAAGCTGAACTAGTTACATTTTGGAGAGAAAATTTTATGACTGAAGATGTCTTAAAGAATAACATGATGGAAGAAGGAGAGTTTCTTTGATGAATGAAGGTGTCTTAGAGAACAACTTTGGAGAACGAAGATGAATTAGAGATCGCTTTGATGACTCTGAGAATAACTCTGGTCAACGAATATGGATTGGAAAGTTTCTCTAATGAACGAAGGTGAGTTAAGATTAACTTTTATGATTTAGAGAACATCTTTGGTAGCTCTGAGAAAGACTTTGTTGTCTTAGAGAATAACTTTCAGGACTTAGAGAATGTCTTTGATGAATGGAAGTGAGTTAGAGAATAACATATCATGACTGAGAATAACTTTTGATAACTCTTAGAACAACTTTGATGTCTTAGAGAATAACTTTAGATGTCTCTGAGAATGTCTTTGGATAACTCTGAGATTAACTTTGAAGTCTTTGAAACAACTTTGACGTCTCTTGGAATAACTTTTGTGGACATGAGAATATCTTTGGATAACTCTGAGATTAACTTTGATAGCTCTGGGAATAACTTTTATGATTTTGAGAACATCTTTGATGTCTTGGAGAACAACATTGATGTTTAGAGAACAACTTTGATGACCAAGATTAACTTTAGATGTCTCTGAGAATAACTTTATAACATAGAAATTAACTTTAGATGTCTCTGAAAATAACTTTGATGACTTCGAGAATAACATTTGATGACTCTGAGAATAACTTTTATGTCTTAGAGAAGAACATTGATGGTTTAGAGAGAATATCTTTGATGAAAAATGATGTCTTAGATTAACTTTGATGACTCTGTGAATAAGTTTGATGACTTTGAGAACAAGTTTGATAGCTCTGAGAATGACTTTTATGCCTCTGAGAATAACTTTGATGAATAAGTTTGATGACTTTGAGAACAAGTTTGATAGCTCTGAGAATGACTTTTATGCCTCTGAGAATAACTTTGATGAATAAAGATGTTTTGGAAAGTTTCTCTGAAGAACGAAGGTGACTCTGAGAATAACTTTTGTTAGCTCTTTGAATAACTTTGATGTCTTTGAAACAACTTTGATGAACGAGAGTGAGTTAGAGATTACCTTTGTTAACTCTGAGATCAACTTTGATGAACAAAAGAGAGTTAGAGATTACATTTGATAACTCTAAGATTAACTTTAGATGTCTCTGAGACAAACTTTTATAACATAGAAATTAACTTTAATGACCAAAAGTGAGTTAGAGAATACCTTTTGATGACTCCGAGAATAATTTTGATAGCTCTGAGAATGACTTTTGTTGTCTTGGAATAACTTTTGATTGTGCTGAGAATAACTTTGAGGGCTTAGAGAATGTCTTTGATGAATGGAAGAGTCCCATTGAAGTCTTTGATGTCTCGAAGGATGTCTTAGAGTGTAACTTTGGTGTCTTTGAGTAAGTCCTTGATGTATTGAAGAGAGTCTTTGATTTCTCGAAGAGTAACTTTGGTGTAAAGAAGAGCACCTTTGACTATTTTTCTTACTTAGCGACATATAATTTTAGTTACGAAAGTGTTGAAAAAGTTACATTTGACTATTTTAGTGCTCCACAAAGTATAAATGTCAGTTAAGAACGACGATGATAGATATCTTTGACTATATTTTCTTACTTGACGATGGATAAAGTTAGTTATGAACAGTGTTGAAAAGATTCCTTTGACAATTTTTAGCTAAGCAAAAGGTTACTTTAGTTAAGAACGGTGTTGAATGAGGTTAATCCTGACTATTTCAGATGAGAGAAGTGATATTTCAGTTAAGAAATGACAAGGAAACATGATGAAGCAATTATTTTTAGTTGACTGATGAATACTTTAGTTAAGGAAAAAGACAAAACATGATGAACATGACTTTTTCTGATGATTGGCAGATAATTTTAGTTATGAAATGACAATGAAACATGATGAACACGGTTATTTTCTGATGACTGGGGAATAAGTTTAGTTAAGAAATGATGAAAGTTATTATTTTTAGTTGATTGACGATGGATAAAAGCTAGTTATGAACAGTTTTGGAAAGTTTCCTTTGACAATTTTTCTTGATGAAACACAGCGCCTGTTAAGAAAGTGCTGAAAAAAGTTTCCTTTGACAATTTTTAGCTAAGAGAACGGTTGTTTTAGTTAAGAACAGTGTTGAACGAGGCTATTTCTGACTATTTTTAGTTGACTGGATAATAAGTTTACTTGAGAAATGACGAAAGTGACTATGTTTTTAGTTGATTGGCGAAAGATTTTTAGTTAAGAAGTTACAAGAAAGGTTTGTCTTTGTAAATTTGGAACTGAATAAATTGTAGATTTGTTTAAGAATATGGCTGGTAGAACTATTAAGTTGACTACGAGAAATACTTTGACATAGTTTTTGCAAATAAAAACTTGGTGACTAAAATTGTTGAGGAAACTGTATTGCTGATGCTAATATTTGACAAAGAACTAGTTAGTGAATGGAAGAAACAAAGAACATAAAAAAATTGAGGTTAAGTAAGGGAATGAACACAGTGAACATACGGTGAACACAGAAAACATGTAAGAAAAAGTTGATGAATACAGTGAACATGCTGGGAATATGAACTTACAGAGAACATGAAAACATGATAAGGAGAATAGGGAATACAAAGAATGAACAATGGACTTGTGAAGAACATGGAGAATATGACAAAGAATGTAGAAAACATGTAAGTGAAGGTGAAAAACGAAGTGATCTTGTGAGGAACATGAACTTGTAGAGGAACATGAATATTGACAAAGAACACAAAAAATATGGAAGTTAGCATGAATATTGAGTATAAAAGTTGTAAAGAGAACATGTGATGAACGTGAAAACATAGAAAATATGACTAGAATTTGTAGAGAAAGTAATGAGACTAAGAGAAAGATTACAGAAAAAATGGAGATACTTGTGAAAATATGAACTGAATGGGACTGTGAACATTTGAAGAACATGGAGTGAACATAGAAAACATGGACAAAATGTGAAGAACACAGCTGAATATAGAAAAAATATGCAAATACAGTATGATTATTGAAGGTTTTGATACGTTGGGGATTGATACGTTGGGGATGAGAAGGGTAAAGTAAATACTCTGATAAACAGATAGGCTGGAGAGGGACTTGATCGAATATATTTATGTCTGATGATCTAAGGCTGAGGAAATGGAGCTTGGTTAATGCCCCGATTAATTTTACTACGTTAGAAATACGGTGATCTTAAATCTCAGGGTGATTTAGTTGGAAAATAAAGAACTTGTACAAATGAACTAAGCTGGGGGCACAAGAGTTGAAACTTGATAACTGAACTGGTTTTTATTTACTATGTCTGAAAATGTAGTTGGGTGATTTGGACTGAGAGTAATGATTTTACAAAAGTGAGCTTGGACAGAGGACAAGAGCTAGAGTTTTATAATTGTTTACTTCATATTTACTATGTCTGAAATACAGAGGGTAAAAATTTCAGGGAAATTGATGGTTTATTTACAAAGATATGAAAGAGAACTAAGGCGGGGACGAGAGCTGGAGCTCAGTAACTGACTTGATCTTATTTACTAACTTTGAAGTATGTCTGCTTTTAATTTAGGGAAATTGATGGGTTATTTACAAAGATACGAAAGAGAATTAAGGCGGGGACGAGAGCTGGAGCTCGATAACTATTTTGATCTTATTTACGGTGTCTGAAATGCAGAGGGTAGAAATTTCAGGGGAATTGATCTGTTACTAACGAAGATACGAGAGAGAGCTAAGGCGGAGGACAAGAGCTGGAGCTTGGTAACTGTTTTGATCTTATTTACGGTGTCTGAAATACAGAGGCTAAAAATCTCAGGGAATTTGGACTGTTACTAATGATTTTGTACAAATGAACTAAGCTGGGGACAAGAGCTAGAGTTTGATAATTGTTTGCATTTACTAAACTATGTCTGAAATACAGAGGGTAGAAATTTCAGGGAAATTGGACTGATACTAACGAAGATACGAGAGAGAGCTAAGGCGGAGGACAAGAGCTGGAGCTTGGTAACTAATTACTGTATTGAACTACATTTGAAATATGATTATTTTTAAATTTTAGAGGGATTGGAATGATAGTATTCTTTATACGACAGGGGACTAAGGTGGGGAACGTGAGCTAGAACTTGCTTACTAACATGATTTATTTGTGTAAAACTGACTTGCTTAATGAAAAGGAGCAAACATACTGACTTGCTTAATGAAAAGGAGCAAACATACGATGTTGGAAAATAGTTGAACTGAATGAAACGAGAGAGAGAGAGAGAGGAGGGACGGTTGAGATATTATGAGAAGATAACATAAGATAAGAGGTCTGGCTGTCCGGGCGTAAAGTAAATAAAGGTGACGCGAGAGATTGCGAGGTAAGGGGGGAGGGAGGGGGGTGTGATGTACGAAACCCTGAAAACAATGACTTACACAGGTGATTTTCTAAATTTATATGAATAACTAAGGCTTACATAGATGATTTTGTAAGTTGAAAACATGTAAAATATGTCCGTAGAGTTCTCCTGGAAGCCCTAAAGTGCTACACACGTTATTTGAATTTCTCCCATAAGGCCTTAACAAACTTCTAAGTCTCGGAAATTATTTTTCTTATAAGAACTTTAGCAAACTCGTATGACATTATTTTTCATTATAAGAATTCCCTAATTCTAAATCTGTGACTCCCCAAATTCGCCTGAAAACCCTAAAGCGCTACACACGATATTTCGGACCTGAAAACCCCGAAGCGCTACGCACGATATTTGACCTGAAAACCCCCAAGCGCTACAGGGGATATTTGATCTGAAAAAAAATATCCCCTGTAGCGCTTACACCCCACAGGGGTCCTCTGCCCAAAAAAAAATATCCCCTGTAGCGCTTACACCCTACTACTGATAATAGAGGATGTGTACGCGTCCAGAGGAGGCAGATTCTTGTATATGATCCCAACTCTTAAGTAATGGTTAGTGTGTGTGTGTGTGTGTGTGTGTGTGTGTGTGTGTGTGTGTGTGTGTGTGTGTGTGTGTGTGTGTGTGTGTGTGTGATCACGTTAATGCGGTATCGAGGAGTCGAAGCCTAGCTCTTGAGCCCGGCCTAACCCAGCCTTTTGTAGTCTAATGTGCTGCTCTCCCCCAGCACCTTGCCTTAATGTGCTTCCCCCCCCCAGCACCCTGCCCTAATGTGCTGCTCCCCCCAGCACCCCTGCCCTAATGTGCTGCTCCCCCAGCACCCCTGCCCTAATGTGCTGCTCCCCCAGCACCCCTGCCCTAATGTGCTGCTCCCCCAGCACCCCTGCCTTAATGTGCTGCTCCCCCAGCACCCCTGCCCTAATGTGCTGCTCCCCCAGCACCCCTGCCCTAATGTGCTGCTCCCCCAGCACCCCTGCCCTAATGTGCTGCTCCCCCAGCACCCCTGCCCTAATGTGCTGCTCCCCCAGCACCCCTGCCGTAATGTGCTGCTCCCCCAGCACCCCTGCCGTAATGTGCTGCTCCCCCAGCACCCTGCCTTAATGTGCTGCTGCGCCAAGAGCCAGGGGGGGGGGTCAAGTCCTTGCACCACTGCGGCGCCATTTGTCCTTAGGAAAAAACAAGTCATATATTTAATTTCTCTTCAGTTCCTTGCTCTTTCCCCCTTACCCTAGACTATTTGTTCTCCCTCCCCTCCTTCCCCCCTTCCCTCGCCATCATCCTCTCTCTCCCCCTACCCTAGACTGCTTGTTCTTCCCCCACACTATCGTTCTTCCCCTTCTCCCCCTTACCTTATGCCGCTGTGTTTACTCCCTCAATCTTAATTCTTCCCTTCCTTACCTACCTTCTTTGCTCCTCTTTCTTTCACCCTATGCCCCTGTTACCTAGCAGTAAAAATAGGTACCTGGGAGTTAGTCAGCTGTCACGGGCTGCTTCCTGGGGGTGGAGGCCTGGTCGAGGACCGGGCCGCGGAGACACTAAAAAAGCCCCGAAACCAACTCAAGATAACCTCAAGATAGCCTCTCCCGTCATCTACTTCTTTTCAAATGTCCTCTACGTTTCCTCCACTACTCTCCCCCAACCCCCCATCACCATCATCACCATCACCACCCCTCACCATCACCCCCTCCATCATCACCCCCCCCCCCCCCTCACAACGCTGTAAAATAAAACTGACCTTAATGGTGAATAGTGACTAAATAGTGAAATTGTGTTTGAAGAAGTGAAGGGCAGGGGTAATGGTGAAGGGGGGGGGGGGGTTAGGGGGGTTGGTTGGGGGTTTGTTGGGGAGTGGGGGGGATAGGGGGGGGGACTGAGGAAGGCGACCGATCCTGTTAATCTACCTTGAGGCTACCTTGAGGTGCTTCCGGGGCTTAGTGTCCCCGCGGCCCGGTCGTCGACCAGGCCTCCTGGTTGCTGATAATCCTAATATATTTCCTCTAATGTTTAATACTCCTTTAACTGAAGAGGTTGTGAAGCATTATATCTCTAGCTCCTATCTATGCCTTCCTGTTCTGCTGTTCGTTACTTTGAACGTTGTATCTTTATCTACTTGGTCAATTTCCGATTATATATGCCGTTATCATGTCTGCCCCCGTTCTATCTTTTGCTGGTGTGTGATGAGTTCTGGTTCTTTCAGTCTCTCTTCATAGTTAATTAGTTTTGTGGATATATTTATGCCGGGTTTTCCTGCTACAACAAGATAGTGTTTTTTTTTTAATTCTGAATTTGGTCTACGTTACTGAGGTCTATCGCGGCCTTGACCAGCGTAGCGTGTATCGCTGACGTCGTTGTCATGGCATTGTCTGCTTACCTTTTTTTTTTTTTGAGAAATATACAAGAGTTGTTACATTCTTGTACAGCCACTAGTACGCGTAGCGTTTCGGGCAGGTCCCTGGAATACGATCCCCGCCGCGAAGAATCGTTGTTACAACCAAGTACACATTTTACTGTTGCGTTAAACAGAGGCTACAGTTAAGGATTTGCGCCCAGTAAATCCTCCCCGGCCAGGATACGAACACATGACAAAGCGCTCGCGGAACGCCAGGCGAGTGTCTTACCACTACACCACGGTGAGACCTCTTCACTCTGAACTTGGGGAGGTGCCTATGGCACTGCTCAGAGCTTGACATATGTATGTCTGGCTTAAGTCCAGTAGGCGTCGCTTAGAAGGCTGTCTAATTCATTCTGAAATATATCACAAAACTCCCGCGGTTCATTTCCATCATAAGAAAACGACGGTATTTATAAACCAGTTTTATTTGCTAGGTCGTTGGCTGAATATTGGAAACAGGGTGGGCCCATACACCGAGCCTTCCGGTACTCCACTCATTACCTCTCTTCACTTCTCTCTAGATTGTGACCCTTTGCTTCTTCCCTGTGAGGTACTCCCTCACTTTCTGATGTTTAAGGAAGATTCATTCTGCCACCTTCTTTCTCTCATGTTTGACTGCTTATCTTGACTGTATATTCAAATAGATTTTGTCAGTCAAGATTTTCCGTCACTGAATCCCTGTTGCTGTACTCACCTAGTTGTGCTTGCGTGTGTGTGTGGGTTGAGCGTGCGTGCGTGCGTGTGTGTGTGTGTGTGTGTGTGTGTGTGTGTGTGTGTGTTGAGCTTGTGTGCCTGTGTGTACTCTTACTGAAGTGCTTATTTAACAGAATTTATCAAGACCGAGCTTCAGATCCTGGGCCCACCTATCCTACTATCGGTCGTCTATTGCAATTCCCCTAAACCCATCTGTTTTTTGTTATAACTGATTTTAGAATTACTGAGAGAGGGAGGATTTCCTCCATTATTTCCTCCCCCCCCCCCACTTAATCTTGTTCCACTTGCTAACTGCCCTTACACTAAACAAGTGCTTCCCAACAACCATTACATCTATGGTCTAACTTCCATGCGTATCCTCTCGTCTCGTTATCTCTAAGCATCTCATTTCAACTATTTAGTAGAAGAAATGGAGTATTTTGTTTAGATCTGGATCATCTCCCATTTATTTCAAGTTCATCTTCGTAGTTCAGTCTATCCAGCTCCGAGTCTAGTCTAGAAGTCTTCCTCTCAACTACACATCTATCGAAGCAGGAGCAAGCAGACTCATCCACCTAATGGGACAACATCACCCCACCTACTGTAGCTATACAACCCCACCTACTGTAGCAATACAACCCCACCTACTGTAGCTATACAACCCCACCTACTGTAGCTATACAACCCCCACCTACTGTAGCTATACAACCCCACCTACTGTAGCTATACAACCCCCACCTACTGTAGCTATACAACCCCACCTACTGTAGCAATACAACCCCACCTACTGTAGCTATACAACCCCATCTACTGTAGCAATACAACCCCACCTACTGTAGCAATACAACCCCACCTACTGTAGCTATACAACCCCACCTACTGTAGCTATACAACCCCACCTACTGTAGCAACACAACCCCACCTACTGTAGCAACAGAACCCCATCTACTATAGCAACACAACCCCACCTACTGTAGCAACACAACCCCACCTACTGTAGCAACACAACCCCACCTACTGTAGCAACACAACCCCACCTACTGTAGCAATACAACCCCCACCTACTGTAGCAACACAACCCCACCTACTGTAGCAATACAACCCCATCTACTGTAGCTATACAACCCCACCTACTGTAGCAATACAACCCCACCTACTGTAGCAATACAACCCAACCTACTGTAGCAATACAACCCCACCTACTGTAGCAATACAACCCCACCTACTGTAGCTATACAACCCCATCTACTGTAGCAACACAACCCCACCTACTGTAGCAACACAACCCCACCTACTGTAGCAATACAACCCCACCTACTGTAGCAATACAACCCCACCTACTGTAGCAATACAACCCCACCTACTGTAGCTATACAACCCCACCTACTGTAGCTATACAACCCCACCTACTGTAGCTATACAACCCCACCTACTGTAGCAACACAACCCCACCTACTGTAGCAACACAACCCCATCTACTGTAGCAACACAACCCAACCTACTGTAGCAACACAACCCAACCTACTGTAGCAACACAACCCCACCTACTGTAGCAATACAACCCCATCTACTGTAGCTATACAACCCCACCTACTGTAGCAACACAACCCCACCTACTGTAGCTATACAACCCCACCTACTGTAGCAACACAACCCCACCTACTGTAGCAACACAACCCCACTTACTGTAGCAACACAACCCCACCTACTGTAGCAACACAACCCCATCTACTGTAGCAACACAACCCCACCTACTGTAGCAATACAACCCCACCTACTGTAGCAATACAACCCCACCTACTGTAGCAACACAACCCCACCTACTGTAGCAATACAACCCCCACCTACTGTAGCAACACAACCCCACCTACTGTAGCAATACAACCCCCACCTACTGTAGCTATACAACCCCACCTACTGTAGCAATACAACCCCATCTACTGTAGCTATACAACCCCACCTACTGTAGCTATACAACCCCACCTACTGTAGCAATACAACCCCATCTACTGTAGCTATACAACCCCACCTACTGTAGCAATACAACCCCACCTACTGTAGCAATACAACCCCCACCTACTGTAGCAATACAACCCCCACCTACTGTAGCAACACAACCCCACCTACTGTAGCAATACAACCCCATCTACTGTAGCTATACAACCCCACCTACTGTAGCAATACAACCCCACCTACTGTAGCAATACAACCCCACCTACTGTAGCAATACAACCCCACCTACTGTAGCAATACAACCCCACCTACTGTAGCAATACAACCCCACCTACTGTAGCAATACAACCCCACCTACTGTAGCAATACAACCCCACCTACTGTAGCAATACAACCCCACCTACTGTAGCAATACAACCCCACCTACTGTAGCAACACAACCCCACCTACTGTAGCAATACAACCCCACCTACTGTAGCAACACAACCCCACCTACTGTAGCAATACAACCCCACCTACTGTAGCAATACAACCCCACCTACTGTAGCAACACAACCCCACCTACTGTAGCAACACAACCCCACCTACTGTAGCAATACAACCCCAACCTACTGTAGCAATACAACCCCACCTACTGTAGCAATACAACCCCACCTACTGTAGCAATACAACCCCACCTACTGTAGCAACACAACCCCACCTACTGTAACAATACAACCCCATCTACTGTAGCAATACAACCCCACCTACTGTAGCTATAAAACCCCACCTACTGTAGCTATACAACCCCACCTACTGTAGCTATACATCTCCACTTTCCAGAACATCACTGCCTACAAGACACAATAGCGCCTCCACCTACCTAACCAGCACCACCAATCAGCCATAACCAACCCCATCACCCACCTACTAGATAGGTGGCCCTCCTACGTGACAGAGATGAACTAACCTTCCATCCCACCTATCATAACAGTATCACCCATTTACTAGAACTCTCCCACCTGCCGGCCTAACAGCATCCTCTACCAAGCTAAAAGCAACCCCCCCCCCACTACCGATATAGCAGCACCCCCTACCGATATAGCAGCACCCCCTACCGATATAGCAGCACCTACCGATATAGCAACACCTACCGATATAGCAGCACCTACCGATATAGCAACACCTACCGATATAGCAACACCTACCAATATAGCAGCACCCCCTACCGATATAGCAGCACCCCCTACCGATATAGCAGCACCCCCTACCGATATAGCAGCACCCCCTACCGATATAGCAGCACCCCCTACCGATATAGCAGCACCCCCTACCGATATAGCAGCACCCCCTACCGATATAGCAACACCCCCTACCTGATATAGCATATATCACGATCTGAACACCAGAACAGCACTGGATAGAAAGGGCAAGAGCAGTGAGGGAGATGGAAGGTTTAAGAAGGTGGGGGGGGGAGGGGAGGACTGTATGGGAGAGGGGAATGACAGTATGGGGGGTGGGGGGAAATGCATGGCTTTCCTCCCTCTTAAAAAGATTATGGAGTTACACATGCAATAGGGAGGGGAGGAGGCAGCCAGTTATGACTGTTCCACTTGCTTTTAAAACATTTAAACAAAATATTGAGATAAAATCGAGGGTTTAATCTCACCCAGAGCCGACAATACTAGAGGCGTGGCTCTTGACTCTCTCGAGTGCAGGGGGGGTGAGAACCCCCCTCTCAACCCCCCCTCCAGGAATAGAGTAGATGACACGGGGGGGAGGGGGAGAATGAAGTAGATAAAGAAAATGGTACGTAGATACTGGGGGTGGGGGTGGTGGGAAGGGGAGGTGTTAGACAGGTAAAGGGGGGTTGTGATGGGGTTATAGTAGAGGAAGGGGTGAGGTGGAAAGGGGTAGCTAATAGGTAAGGAAAGGGCAGAGGTGGAGGGTGATGGAACGGTATACAGAGAGACTGGGAAAGTAGATTGATGTTTAGGGATGAGAAATATGGAATAGATGAGGAAGCATCAAGAGTGGAGGGGGGGGGGGGGGAGTGTACGAAGGGGGGTTTGGGGGAGAAGATAAAGAAGGGGGAGGGGGGAAGGTTTAGTGTTAGTCTTACCGCCTACATCAACCTCTGAAGAGTTATTAAGCCAACCACAATAGCTTACCTGATCATCAAGTATATCTTAGGCCTGAACATACTCTAAAGGACCTAAGAAAAACCCTCCGCGTATACACACAGAGAAGGGGAGGGGGAAGGGGTTATACCTCTTCGTATACCTCCCGTTGTATATATCGTGACAGTGGACGGGATGAACCGGTTCCGTCCCGAATGACTCGCTGCACATCACAGTTAAATGAATCACGACTTAATATGAAGGTCCTTCCTTATATATTATATTATATATTATATATATAATGTGTCTTTGTCTTATACACCTCTATAAGTATACCCCGCTGACGAGTATATCTGCCACTTAGCATACTAATGACACTTACAAAATAAAGATCTGTTACTTTACCTTTTTTTTTGGTGCTCAAAAGGTTCTGCTGGATACGTGGTGGGTCCAGCATGCAGCTCGTTCTCATAGAACAATGGCCAAATGCTCGCTAATCCACCCGTTAAACCCCACAGTTTTTGGATGAAAAATATATATAGTTTTTACAAATCCGTCCTCAGGTGAGGCTTGTGAGAGCACCGGGGGGGGGGGCGTCACCCCCGTCACCGCCCCCCTTCCCCCCCTTTGTGTAATTATGGTGTGTTTGTTTTCACATGAAATTAATATTATTATGGAATTATATTGCATGTATAGTTAGGACTAGGTTGGGTGTTTATGGGGGGCCCTGGTTGACTATTATTTGTATTTGAAGGACGTGGTGTGAATCATTTACAGCCTTGTGGGTCGATCAGTGAACGAAGCACTTGTTCCGGAAGTGTTCGGACGTCATTAATTGTGAGTCGTGTGCAAACTGTTTTTCCCATTCATAAACAAGGGTTTTTGGCGGCTGGATTAATGAGCATTTAGTCTTGGTTTATGAGGACGGGTGAGTTTATATACGACTCAAAACTGATGTAAACTCCAAACAAATATTTCTCGAAGAGTGCTTCGCTGTTTGTGTTCGAATCGTCTCATTGTCAATGCTTCACCAATGTACTATACCCCTGGAAACACAAACCGTAACTGTCTCTATTTTCCGCTTGTTACAACTTGTAATAAAGTTGTTACATCTTGGCTTAACGTGTTTCTGACGTATTAGAACGTTGTTACAACTCGCTATATTGGTTGTTATAACTGGTTAGGAGGTGTTAAAACTCGTTCGAACGTTGTACCAACGTCGTAGTTTCGGTGTGTGTTTGGCGGGCATGTACATATACAAATAATCGCCAACAGAACACGAACACTTACCATAGGGCTAACTATGCGCTAAAATTCTTCTATACACTAATATTAATTTATATATGAAAAAAACAAAGGGCCAGATTCACGAAGCAGTTACACAAGTACTTACGAACTTGTACAGCTTTACTCAATCTTTGACGGCATTGATTACATTTATTAAATAGTTTACAAGCATGAACAATTCCCAATCAACTGTTATTGTCATAAACAGCCTCCTGGTGCTTCGAAGCTCATTAACTGTTAAATAATTGTAAACAAAGCCGCCAAAGATTGAGAAAAGATGTACAGGTTCGTAAGTACTGGCGTAACTGCTTCGTGAATCTGGCTCCCAGCTTTGCAAACGTTCAATTTTATGAATGGGTTTTTGGGGTCCGCAGCTGTTTCGACACGCTTAGCCTGAGGACGGGCTCTCAAGAAACTGAATCTTAATCTACTGAATCTTAATCTACGAACACGTGGGTATTTCCTTACCTTCCTGGGCTCGAGACTCGCTCTCCGTGAATCCCAGCGTCCCATTGGATGGATTTGCGAGTCTAACAGGCTCACCACAGACGTTAATTGCTCTGTATAGAAGAGACTGCTCTATGGGCCACTTCTTGAGTCACTTGCCGCCATATATATATAAAAGGTCTGTTGACATCAGTATTATACGGCCATTTATTTCACAAGATTGTTACGTTCTGAGCAAAATGACTTTTTCCGTTGTTACTACGCACATGGGATGGGTATGGGGTCCACCACCGCCCATGGGATGGGTATGGGGTCCACCGCCGCCCATGTGATGGGTATGGGGTCCACCGCAGCCCATGGGAAGGGTATGGGGTCCACCACTCTCCACGGGATGGGTATGGGGTCCACCGCCGCCTACAGGACGGGTATGGGGTCCACCACCGCCCATGGGATGGGTATGGGGTCCACCGCCGCCCATGTGATGGGTATGGGGTCCACCGCCGCCTACAGGACGGGTATGGGGTCCACCACCACCCACGGGATAGATATGGCGGCCATAATATATGAACAAACTAATGCTATCCTTCACCATAGCCGTCTCAACCGATCAACCTTTCACTTGGATCAACTCAACTGTTGTGACTCAGTGTTCTGACACACTTTGCCATTACACGTCTTCGAATCCACTTATCTTTGCCAGGCGAGACCTGAACTATCCAGCTTCGAGTCAACGACTATTTCGTCGACTCGCTTGTTCATCTCCACGCAAGAAAGCTGTTAGGGGTTGTATAATGTTGTTTTCCACAGGATTAGTCTTTATGTATTATATATATATATATATATATATATATATATATATATATATATATATATATATATATATATATATATATATATATATATATATATATATCCACCACCACAAAGCCACTAAGTCATATACCCAGGAGTTTGATCCAGTCACGAAACCCATACATCCTTTGTGTGGTGAGGGACTGAGGGAGGTCTACTGTCTCTTGTCTCTCTCTCTCTCTCTCTCTCTCTCTCTCTCTCTCTCTCTCTCTCTCTCTCTCTCTCTCTCTCTCTCTCTCTCTCTCTCTCTCTCTCTCTCTCTCTCTCTCCCCTCTCTCTCTCTCTCTCTCTCTCTCTCTCTCTCTCTCTCTCTCTCTCTCTCTCTCTCTCTCTCTCTCTCTCTCTCTCTCCCCTCTCTCTCTCTCTCTCTCTCTCTCTCTCTCTCTCTCTCTCTCTCTCTCTCTCTCTCTCTCTCTCTCTCTCTCTCTCTCTCTCTCTCTCTCTCTCTCTCTCTCTCTCCATCTCCCAGCCAATCACCAGGGAATCATCTTGCCGGCTCCCTGCTGTAATAGAGATGTTTACTCCAGATGCGAGACGGGTCGATCACATTCCAGCGTCACACTGTAGGTAACGTCACACCTGAGAGCGTCACATCCGGCCCGTCACATCCAGCCTGTCACACCAGTCAGCGTCAAATGACTTCTAACCAGTTCCTTAAGGCTCTTCAGACTAACTACCGCTAACAAGGAGTTTCCTCATGACCTTGTGAAACAATTCTAGCTTCTTAGAATTACCATATAGAAATATAAAGAAATAGAAAGGAATATAAATATAAAGTGAATTAAATAGCCTCGTTTGGAACTCTTATTTATGACGATAAAATTATGGACGTATTGGTCAATATATATATATATATATATATATATATATATATATATATATATATATATATATATATATATATATATATATATATATATATATATATATATATATATATGTCGTACCTAGTAGCCAGAACTCACTTTTTGGCCTACTATTCAAGGCCCAATTTGCCTAATAAGCCAAGTTTTCCTGAATTAATATATTTTTTCTAATTTTTTTCTTATGAAATGATAAAGCTACCCATTTCATTATGTATGAGGTCATTTTTTTTTATTGGAGTTAAAATTAACGTAGATATATGACCGAACCTAACCAACCCTACCTAACCTAACCTAACCTATCTTTATGGGTTAGGTTTGGTTAGGTAGCCGAAAAAGTTAGGTTAGGTTAGGTTAGGTAGGTTAGGTTGTCGAAAAACAATTAATTCATGAAAACTTGGCTTATTGGGCAAATCGGGCCTTGCATAGTAGGCTGAGTAGTGCGTTCTGGCTATTAGGTACGACATATATATATATATATATATATATATATATATATATATATATATATATATATATATATATATATATATATATATATATATATATATATATATATATATATATGCCTCCAAACGTTAAAGATCGCCTCTCATCCCCCCAAACTCCAAATATTTAGAGCAGGTGGCCATCAGTTAATAAATCAGATGAGCTAAGTCTGTGGTGACCGGACAGCTCATAATCTGGTGACCGGTGGACAAAACCCCTCGTGTGTCCTGGCCAGGTGCCAGCCTCCAGGAAGAGGAGGAGGAGGAAGAGGAGGAAGAGGAGGAAGAGGTGGAAGAGGAGGACAGGGGGGTGGGTTAATATCTTATTTAAGGGCGGTTGTAGCACGGTCCCCAGCTGCGTCTTAGTTCACACTCAGTGGTGGGGACGTTTAGGCATTTTTCGTGTGGTGTGTATATATATACACACCTAGTTGGGCTTGGTGTGTACTCCCCTAATTGTGCTCACTTGTGCTTGCGGGTGTTGAGTTCTGTCTTTTTTGGTCCGGCCTCTCAACCGTCAGTCAACTGGTTTACAGGTTCCTGAGCCTACTGGGTTCTGTCATATATATACATTTGGAACTGTGTATGGTGTCTGCCTCCATCACATCACTGCTTAATGCATTCCATTTGTTAACTATTCTGACACTTAAAAAATTCTTTCTAATGTCTCTGTGGCTCATTTGGGTATTAGGTTTCCACCTGTGTTCCCTTGTTCGTGTTCCGCCCGTGCTGAAGAGTTTGTCTTTGTCCACCCTGTCAATTCCACTGAGAATTTTGTAGGTGGTTATCATGGCTCCCCTTACTCTTCTGTTTTCCAGGGATGTGAGGTTAAGCTCCCTTAGCCTTTCCTCGTAGCTCATACCTCTCAGTTCCGGGACTAGTCTGGTGGCATACCTCTGAATCTTGTCTATCTTTAGTGCAAGGACTTCTCCTTGTTCCATTGTGAAGATCTCCTGGACTCTCCTGTTGAGTTCTTCACACACCTCCTTGTCATTCTCTGTGTATCTGTTCTTCCCTTTTTCTCAGTTTCATCACTTGTTCCTTCACTGCTGTTTTCCTCCTGATGTGGCTGTGGAGCAGTTTTGGTTGGGTCTTAGCTCTACTCGCGATGTTATTTTCATACTGTCTCTCTGCTTCCCTCCTCACTCTGAGGTACTCATTTCTGGCCCTCTGGTATCTCTCCCTGCTCTCTGGTGTTCTGTTATTCATGTAGTTTCTCTATGTTCTTTTACTCAATTGCTTCGCTATCTTACATTCCTGGTTGAACCATGGGTTCTTCTGTTGCTTTTCATTTTTCTCATTTTGGACGGGAATAAACCTGTCTGCAGCTTCCTGGCACTTCTGGGTGACAAAATTCATCATATCCTGTACAGTCTTTTCTCTGAGTTTTGTATACCATGGTATTCCACTTAGGAAGTTCCTCATCTCATCATATTTTCCTCTTCGGTAATTTAGTTTTTTCCCTTCCAATCCCATCCTTGGATAGGTTATCCTTACTTCCACCAGATACTCAAATGTCGATTCACTGTGGTCACTCATTCCTATGGGGGCTTCAAATTTGACTTCCCTTATTTCTGATTCCTTCAAGGTGAATATCAGGTCGAGTCAAGCTGGTTCATCATTCCCTCTCATTCTTGTGGGTTCCTTGACATGTTGGCTCAGAAAGTTCCTTGCTGTCACTTCCAAGAGTTTAGCTCTCTATGTATCTTCACCTCCATGTGCTTCCCAATTCTCCCAGTCTATTTTTCCATGGTTGAAATCGCCCATGATTAAGAGTCTTGAGCCATTCCTGCAGGCAACTGAAGCTGCTCTCTCTATTATATTATTGGTTGCCAAGTTGTTTCTGTCAAACTCCTGTCTGGGTCTTCTGTCATTTAGTGGAGGGTTGTAAATGACTGCCACTATTATCTTAGGTCCACCCATTGTGGGAGTACTGTGTGTGGGAGTACTGTGTGATAGCACTGTCTATGGAAGTACTGTATAGGAGCACAGTATATCAATATCAGAACAAAGTCTTCATTAATATATTGCCATTTAATTGTCCTGTTGCGTTATTTTGTCTTTAGTATATAGAAATATATTCTGGTATATTTACATGTTTTCCTTAGTTCAAATTTTGTTTAAATAATTGTATTTTGTTGTAAAAAAAAATTTTATTAATATATTTTTTCCTTACACTAACATTTTTTGTGCTTGGATTTTTTCATAGGAAAATTGCACTATACACGACTCTGAATGTCACTAAATTTAATTACATAGTAAATTAAAAATAATTGAAAGGTAATCAATACATAATTATATTATTAATTACCTTATCAGCTCGATGTGATTAACATCATTGACTTTACTCGGACCAAAAAAGTTCGCAAAATATGTGCAAAAAATGTTTTTTTATTTTTATTTGCTATTGAATGTCTTTTTAATACCAAAATGATAATGATGACGTCATAATTACATTATACAGTAAACACTTAAGTTATTTGATCGCACTTACACTTAGTACAGTGTAATACTAGTGATTGGTGTTATACTTATTTGTATTATTAATTATTATTTTTATTATTAATTATTATTATTAAATTGTCATTTTATGTTACCTTAATTTTCATGTAGTTTATTGAATTATATTTTGTGTAATAAGCCGAGACGTTCGAGTAGTTGCTGTGACGGAATATTTTGGTTGTCAATATGTTGCGAAAACACGTTATAATCACGTTGTGATGTTGTTCTTGAAGGAGAAAGTGGCGGAGAAGGTAAGTGGGTTGAGTGTATTACTTACAGCGATCAACCACACCTCCGGTTGACTGATGCTTGAGATCCGGGACCCAAGAACCGAAGCTCAACCCAGGCAAGCATAACGAGGTGACTAAAATATGTGGTTCTGTGTTGGAGAAACTGAATATTAGGATCTCAAGCGTTTAGTTCTGGCGAGACTTGAGACTATGTCTTGGGGAAGGAGGAGGAGGAGGCCTGGCCGACGACCGGGCCGCGGAGACGCAGTAAGCCCCGAAATCATTTCAAGGTAACATGTCTTGGCCTCACACGCCTTGAGATGTGTCTTAAGATGCGATGTTCAGAAGCCCCAGAGAGTCTCTAGCCTGATGCTGGAGCAGTCCCCGGTCTCTTGATTTGCCACAAACGTACAAAATATAAAGTCCTAACCTAACCAGAAACGTGGGAACCCCAGGCCACCCACCTCCCCTACCGATCTATAGAAAACGAGGGTATTTCTGAGATGCTGCTCATCATAGTGGTTCGTAATCTGTACATTTGGAGACCGGAACGTGGAAAATGAGACGTACTATAGCCGACAGGGCGGTTGCTCAACCGTTCTCATGGTAGTAAAAGCCAGGACTAACGCTATATAACTATATAACCCTCTGCTATAGGGTTATATAGCCCGCTATATGTCTAGCAGGCTCGGTGCGATAGCCATCATTTAGACTTCCTTCTTGAGACTTAAGTTATAACTTGGTCTGTGTCGTCGTCCTCGAGAGCATCAGTAGTGTAGTTCACTGTCGTGGCACGTCTGAAGGCTGTCGTGTAGCCCTTCCAGACCCTCACTCCAGACCTCACTCCAGACCTCACTCCAGACCTCACTCCAGACCTCACTCCAGACCTCACTCCAGACCTCACTCCAGACCTTCCTGTGGCTCCAGGCCAACCCCCCTACCACCCCCCACAAGGTTGTACTGATACCATGTCATGGTGCACGGGTTATACCGCGCTGCTAGAAATACCCGGAGGGGGTCGCCGGTTCGAATCCCCCCCCCCCCCCCGTATTGTTCGAATTGATTTTGTCCTTGATAACATCCCATTAATGTGATTTCGTTGTGTGTTATCATTATTATTTACTGTTGTTATTACTGTTTGTATGTATGTTTGTATGTGTGTATATGTGTTTGTATATGTGTTTGTATATGTGTTTGTATATGTGTTTGTATATGTGTTTGTATATGTGTTTGTATATGTGTTTGTATATGTGTTTGTATATGTGTTTGTATATGTGTTTGTATATGTGTTTGTATATGTGTTTGTATATGTGTGTTTGTATATGTGTTTGTATATGTGTTTGTATATGTGTTTGTATATGTGTTTGTATATGTGTTTGTATGTGTGTGTTCGTATGTGTTGATAATTATCACTATAAATCTCACCAGATTATTAGGTTAATTCATCGCTGAGAAGAAAAAATGTTGCCAAATTTAACATAATTCGGCCATTCGCAGTAACTGCGTTGCTCAGTGCAACATTTTCATTTGTGCGAGGCAGGTGGGTAATGCATCCCTCCTCTCTAATTTATTATAATGAAGGCACATTTTTGTTCAAAGGGCATTTTTATATATCACTCTGTGAACATATTCTTTTCTGATTGGTTATTGAGGTTATACGTAGGGTTGTTAGGGGGTTGTGGGGGTTATGTTGTTGTTGTTGGAGTGTGTGTGTGTGTGTGTGTGTGTGTGTGTGTGTGTGTGTGTGTGTGTGTACTCACCTATTTGTGCTTGCGGGGGTTGAGCTTTGGCTCTTCGGTTAGGTTAGGTTAGGTTAGGTTAGGTTGTGTGTGTGTGTGTGTGTGTGTGTGTGTGTGTGTGTGTGTGTGTGTGTGTGTGTGTGTGTGTGTGTGTGTGTGTGTGTGTGTGTGTGTGTGTATGTGTGTGTGTGTGTGTGTGTGTGTGTGTGTGTGTGTGTGTATGTGTGTGTATGTGTGTATGTGTGTGTGTGTGTGTGTGTGTGTGTGTGTCATTCTCTCCCTTTTATTTGTGTATGCTGATTACCTGGTCGTTCAGAGACGTCTTTCTCCTAATGTGGCTATAGAGTGGCTTGGGTTGGTCCTGCGCTTTATATGCTATGTCATTCCTCTTCTGCTTCTCGGCCTTCCTAGTTTATGCTATCTCACTCATCGTTGTTTTGTATCCATTATGAATTCCTTATGTTCTTTGCTCTCTGTATTCCTTCTATGTGGGTTTTCTTCCCATTTATTCCAAGTCGGTCCTGCCAAATCATGCCCTAATTTATTGTATACCGTGAAACTATGCTATACAATTTATTATACAGTAAATTGTAAGATTGAGGAAAATTGATTGATACCTTGAGGTTACCTCGCGATGATTTCGGGGTTTAGCGTCCCTGCGGCCCGGTCCTCGACCGGGCCTCCTCGTTGCTAGACTGGTCAACCAGGATGTTGAACGCGGGTGCTCGCAACCTGACGTATGAATCACAGCCTGGTTGATCAGGTATCAGGTTGATTACATTTAACGAATAGATAACAATGAAATGTTTCCACAGAGTGAACTCGCGTGAATTAGAAGGAATAACGGAGAACTGATGACCAAAACAAGATGGAAAGATACTGTGAGTGAGGATGGAGGTTATCTTGAGATGATTTCGGGGCTTGGTGTCCCCGCGGCCCGGTCCTCGACCAAGTCTCCACCCCCAGGAAGCAGCCCGTGACAGCTGACTAACACCCAGGTACCTATTTTATTGCTAGGTTTGGAGGTTTGTGGATGAGAATGGAGGATGGAGGTTTAGACTGAGTGTTTGCGGTACTCGGTAGCGTTGGCGGTAGCTGTGGTTAGGAACACAGCATTATTTAATGTTTATCAGAAGCGCGGATGTTTCATAGTGGTTAAAATGCTAACTCGTCTGAAACTCTGTAAATGCTATTGTGAGAACTGGAGGGTTATTGCTGGGGTTGTATTATGATGATAGTGATGATATATGATCGTCATCACATACCATCACTATCATTATCACTACTGTGATCACTGTTCTCTACACCACAGGCGCAAAAAATCCCCCCAGTAATCCCCCCCCCCGGATATTCGGTCCACAATCCCCCAATCACCCTTACATACAGGTGACCCTAATAGGGAGTCCTTAGCACATTCCGGATATATTGTGTGCACTACATCCTCCTATCTGAGGCAGTCTCTTCCCGATACCTGACCCAGATTGGCTGAGGAAGTCTTAACTACCGTACCACCGCTAACGAGCGTGTGAGAAGACTGTTCGGAATGAGATTAGGTAGTGATTCGTACATAAGGTAAACAAGCTTCCACGTGCATTTGGATATCCTATGTTCCAGTTTGATTGTAGAGACGGGTCTACGTTCGAACGCAAGGGAGTCCAGTTTTGAATGTAAATGTCCTTATTCGAACGTACGGGTCTATATTGGAATGAAAGGTCTATGTTCGAATATTGGTGTTACTGAAGGAATGCATGTGCTTGGGTTAGAAAGCAGGTGCCTGTGTTACAAAGCAGGTGCCTGTATTAGGAAAGCATGTGCCTGTGTTAGGAAGCTGGTGCCTGTGTTACAAAGCAGATGCCTGTGTTACAAAGCAGGTGCCTGTGTTAGA
Source organism: Procambarus clarkii (assembly GCF_040958095.1). Lineage (NCBI taxonomy): Eukaryota > Metazoa > Arthropoda > Malacostraca > Decapoda > Cambaridae > Procambarus > Procambarus clarkii. The sequence goes on along the minus strand of NC_091175.1, from coordinate 12,035,772 downwards.
AAGTTGGTGCCTGTATTAGGAAAGCATGTGCCTGTGTTAGGAAGCAGGTGCCTGTGTTAGGAAGCAGGTGCCTGTGTTAGGAAGCAGGTGCCTGTGTTACAAAGCCGATGCCTGTGTTACAAAGCAGGTGCCTGTGTTACAAAGCAGATGCCTGTGTTACAAAGCAGGTGCCTGTGTTACAAAGCAGGTGCCTGTGTTACAAAGCAGGTGCCTGTGTTACAAAGCAGGTGCCTGTGTTACAAAGCAGGTGCCTGTGTTACAAAGCAGGTGCCTGTGTTACAAAGCAGGTGCCTGTGTTACAAAGCAGGTGCCTGTGTTACAAAGCAGGTGCCTGTGTTACAAAGCAGGTGCCTGTGTTACAAAGCAGGTGCCTGTGTTACAAAGCAGGTGCCTGTGTTACAAAGCAGGTGCCTGTGTTACAAAGCAGGTGCCTGTGTTACAAAGCAGGTGCCTGTGTTACAAAGCAGGTGCCTGTGTTACAAAGCAGGTGCCTGTGTTACAAAGCAGGTGCCTGTGTTACAAAGCAGGTGCCTGTGTTACAAAGCAGGTGCCTGTGTTACAAAGCAGGTGCCTGTGTTACAAAGCAGGTGCCTGTGTTACAAAGCAGGTGCCTGTGTTACAAAGCAGGTGCCTGTGTTACAAAGCAGGTGCCTGTGTTACAAAGCAGGTGCCTGTGTTACAAAGCAGATGCCTGTGTTACAAAGCAGGTGCCTGTGTTACAAAGCAGGTGCCTGTGTTACAAAGCAGGTGCCTGTGTTACAAAGCAGGTGCCTGTGTTACAAAGCAGGTGCCTGTGTTACAAAGCAGGTGCCTGTGTTACAAAGCAGGTGCCTGTGTTACAAAGCAGGTGCCTGTGTTACAAAGCAGGTGCCTGTGTAAGGAAGCAGGTGCCTGTGTTACAAAGCAGGTGCCTGTGTTACAAAGCAGATGCAAACACATCTATTCCTCTCCACCACGGAAAATAGATAAATGTTTTCAAATATCCTCAAGCAATCTCACCTTCTGTCCCCTCTACGACGTCTATCCTTACTACATCACACATTCTCTCTCATATCTCTATCCTATGTTTGCTCTTCTACATCATCATCCCCCCCTCCCCTCTCCCCTCTACATCCCCACGCTCCCCCCCCCAAACCCCTCTCCACCTCCTCCCCCCCTCCCCTTGCGATCGTTTCCTGCCTCTGAAACGATTTATCAGAACGAGCTAGTTGAAGCGAGGATTAATTGCCTATCCGCTCACTTAATCACCTGCCGCAGGTGGCTAGACTAGCCGTATTGAGACTTCCGTGGTAGAGTGCCCTGAAGATGGATGGGTGGATAGATCATCGGGTGGATAGGTGGTTGTGGTGGATAAAAGATGTATGTACTTGGATTGATTTGGTTTGAGAAGGATTGGATAGATTGGTGGTTAGACGGGCACGTAATCTTTCGATGAACGGATGAATTGTTGGCTGGCTGGATATGTGGATGATGGATGAATGGTCGGTGGATGGGTCCATCATCCTTTTGATACAACAATGTTGAAGGCAATAATAGATGCAGAAATCAAAAAGGTTCACACACACACACACACACACACACACACACACACACACACACACACACACACACACACACACACACACACACACACACACACACACGCAGGTGCCTGTGTTACAAAGCAGGAAGCAGGTGCTTTGTAGATAACTGGAAGGTGCTTTGTAGGGTAGATAAAGACAGGCTATTTAACACAAGGGGACACAGGTGGAAACTGAGCGCCCAAATGAGCCACAGAGATATTAGAAAGAACTTTTTTAGTGTCAGAGTGGTTGACAAATGGAATGCATTAGGCAGTGATGTGGTGGAGGCTGACTCCATACACAGTTTCAAGTGTAGATAATAGAGCCCAATTGGCTCAGGAATCTGTGCACCTGTTGATTGACGGTTGAGAGGCGGGACCAAAGAGCCAGAGCTCAACCCCCGCAAACACAACTAGGTGAGTACACACACACACACACACGCATAGGGCCTCGCGGCTGAGTTGACAGCGCTCTGGGGTCGTAGTTCTGAGGGCCCCCCCCGGGTTCGATCCCCGGTAAAGACGGAAACAAGTGGGCAGAGTTTCTTTCACTCTGATGCCCCTATCCATCTAGCAGTAAATAGGTACCTGGGAGTTAGACAGCCATCCATGACAGCCAGTGCTTCCTAGAGAAGTGTGTATGCGTGTATTTTGGGAGAAATATATGTAGTAGAAACAATAGAGGACAAATAAATTGGTTAGAAAGGCGGGGTCCAAGAGCTACCGCCGCGATCCTTCAGGGCCTAAATGGTAAATACACAAGCGTACGTCCGTACAGGCAAAAAAATAACGCGCGCAAAATTATTCCCAACTATTAAAAAAAAGAAGACTGACCCCCCCAAAAAAGTTAAAGGTGATTTAGATCGGTATTAAACAAGGCATTCCACACACCTGCAGTTTTGATAGCCAATAACACGATTTGGCACGGTTGGGGGTATATATATGTATATATATATATATATATATATATATATATACCCCAACCATGCCAAATATATATATATATATATATATATATATATATATATATATATATATATATATATATATATATATATTGAAAAATGGTGTTATAGGTTAGAAAATACATATAGGCATGCAAATTTCTGTTCAAAAAAACCTCTTCCACCTCTTTCGTGGGAAGCTTGGCCCTTGCCACAGACGGTAGTTCCTCTCTGGCTCTCTACAACACCACTTCCACCATCACCACCACTACCACCATCACCCCCACCACCACCACCACCATCACCCCCCCACCACCATGAGCACCAGGACTGCCAGCTACTGATAGGCGGGTAATACCGAGCTTCCTTTGTTTGTGTGTCACAGAGCTCGCTAATGCTGGGACAAGCTGGCTCACTATCCCCTCTCCTCCTATCCCATCCCCCGTCCCCTGCCGCTGCTGGGGGGGGAGCGTTAAGGAGGGGAGGACAGGAGGGGGAGAACAGGAGAGGGTGAGGGGGGAGGGGGGAAAGGAGGGGAAATAAGCAATCTTGGCTGTTGTTGTATGGCAGACTGCTGGGGGGAATATTTTCAGTGTGTACTCTTCTGTAAAATTATAAGCACATGTTGGGGGAACGCGCACGCGCATACACACACACACACACACACACACATGCACACACACACACACACACACACACACACACACACACACACACACACACACACACACACACACACACACACACACACACACACACACACACACACACATGCACACACACACACACATACACACACACACACACACTCCATAATAGAGAACAGCTTCTGTCGCTTACAGGAACGGATCCAGACTATCAATCATGGGCGACTTCAACCAAGGGAAGATTGACTGGGAGAACAGGGACCCACGTGGAAGACCAGGTACTTGTAGAGCCAAGAAACGCTCAAAGCCAACACGCCAAGGAACCCACAAGAAGGGGAGGAGGAGAAGACGAACCAGCCAGACTCGATCTGATATTCACCCTGAATGAGTCGGTCATAAGGAAAGTTAAGTTGTAAGCCCCCATGGGAATGAGTAACCACAGTATCCTGATTTTGGAGAATTTGGTGGAGTTTGAAGTAATCTTCCCCCCCCCCCCCCCCAAAAAAAAGGACTAGAAAGCAAAGGGCTAGCAAAAGGGAGATTATGACGAGATGAGAAATTTCCCAATAGAAATACATGGGAAACAGAACTTGTATGTACAAGACATGATGGATTACGTCACAAAAATGTGTCAGGAGGCAGTAAACAAATTTATCCAGGACCATAAGCAAAAGCAAATGACGAATATATGGTTTAATTGGTCATGCGAGGAAGCATGGTTCTCAAACACAAGGGCGTGGAGGAACTACAGAAATAACAGAACACCAGAGATCCTCTATCCGCTCACTTAATCACCTGCCGCAGGTGGCAAGACTAGCCGTATTGAGACTTCCGTGGTAGAGTGCCCTGAAGATGGATGGGTGGATAGATCATCGGGTGGATAGGTGGATTCACACACACACGCATACACATAAGTGAGTACAAAAGGATACTGGAGGAAGATACCAGAGGGCCAGGAATGAATACCACAGAGTGAGAAGAGAAGCAGAGAGACAGAATGAAAATAAAACAGCATATAAAGCCAAGACCGAATCAAAACTGCTCCACAGTCTCATCAGGAGGTATATAAAAAAAAAACAGGTGTTAGAACAGTTGATGAAACTGACTATGAGTGAGGACAGGTGCAAAGAGAATGACAAAGAGGTGTGTGAAGAGCTCAACAAGAGATTCCAGGAGGTCTTCACAACTAAACAAGGAGAGTTCCCTGGACTAAAAGACGTGGCAATAAACCAGTCACTTTTGGAAGGATTCGAACTTACAAGCGATGAGGTCGGGAGGTATCTGCTAGATCTGGACGTGAGCAAGACTGTTGACCTGAAATAATCTCACCATAGATACTAAAAGAAGGTGCAGAAGCACTTTGTTTGCCACTCACTATGGTGTACGGAGAGTGGCAAGCCTGTTGCTGGTAGATCTCCTGTTTCTGTTAGATCTCCTGTTGCTGGTAGGTCTCCTGTTGCTGGTAGGTCTCCTGTTATTGGTAGATCTCCTGTTGTTGGTAGATCTCCTGTTGCTGGTAGGTCTCCTGTTGCTGGTAGATCTCCTGTTGCTGGTAGATCTCCTGTTGCTGGTAGATCTCCTCTTATTGGTAGATCTCCTGTTGTTGGTAGATGTCCTGTTGCTGGTAGATCTCCTATTGCTGGTAGATCTCTTGTTTCCAATATTACACTGAAGTAAGCTCATCATAATCATCTCATGAATTGAAGGACATTTTAAGTCGCAGCCTCAGGAACTGACGGTACAGAAACTTACGGTTATCTTGAGAGGTTATCTTGAGATGATTTCGGGGCTTTTTAGTGTCCCCGCGGCCCGGTCCTCGACCAGGCCTCCACCCCCAGGAAGCAGCCCGTGACAGCTGACTAACACCCAGGTACCTATTTTACTGCTAGGTAACAGGGGCATAGGGTGAAGAAACTTTGCCCATTGTTTCTCGCCGGCGCCTGGGATCGAACCCAGGACCACAGGATCACAAGTCCAGTGTGCTGTCCGCTCGGCCGACCGGCTCCCTTGTCATAGAGATGAACTGACGATACAGGAACTAACGGTACAGGAAGAGAAACAAAGGGTTGAATCAACCAGTCCGTAGAATAGCGACATAATGGTAGTACAAAATACAGTACTGTAATATGGACGTGTGTCTATACAGCGATTTCGATAGGCGAGCTAATTGGCGAAGATATGTACGTTTCTTGTAGGGGGAGAAAACGTTTTTCTTGAAGAGGTAAAACGTTCTTGTAGGCAAGAAATGTTTTTCCTGTTGAGGGAAAACGTTTTTGTAGGGGGAGGGGAAATGTTTCATGTGCCTTAAGGGGTGGTTACAGTTTCAGGGGTTGGAGGTGTCAGGAGGGGGGTTGGTGGAGAGGTGTCAGAGTGTACATGGGGGGAGGGGGGGGTTCTCAGCCAGGCTTGAGCACTGCTGATTGCTCCATTCACTGTTGCAAAGCCGATTTGTGCCACTGAGGGGAGATGATAGGGCGAGGAGAGAGTGGTGAGGGGAGAGGAAGGGAAGTAAGGATGGTGAGGGGAGAGAGAGAGAGAGAGAGAGAGAGAGAGAGAGAGAGAGAGAGAGAGAGAGAGAGAGAGAGAGAGAGAGAGAGAGAGAGAGAGAGAGAGAGAGAGAGAGAGAGGAGTGCCAATTTGAACACTTCACTAGGGGATAATGAACAAGCTACAAGCCGGCCTCGTGCGTGGAGATATAAATTTCAAATTTGCCGCGCAATTTTAAACGGACAATGCAACGGTTTTTAACCGTCGACGCCATTTCTTGGCATCTGCTTCAATGATTAAAACAAAAAAAATTATACTACCAAGACTAAGGCTGTTCAAGGGGGGGGGGAAATGAATCAAGGTAACTGGATTTATTTATTTGTTATTGAATAAACATGTAACTCTTTCGTTAGTGTGGTAATTTTTTTCTTTTTTTACATTTACGTTTTCTTTGCGTGTTTTGGTTAGGTTAGGAGGGTGTGTTGGGTTTGCACATTTTAGCACCACGTATTTGGTCTATTGTGGCAATTCAGGAGCACGGGCTGTAGTTAAGAGTAGTCTTCAACTCATTTTCATGTATTTATATCTATAAATGGAAAGGTCTGTCTGTCATAGAGTGGATAATCTTGAGATTATCTTGAGATAATTTCGGGGCTTTAATGTCCCTGCGGCCCGGTCCTCGACCAGGCCTCCACCCCCCAGGAAGCAGCCCGTGACAGCTGACTAACTCCCAGGTACCTATTTACTGCTAAGTAATAGGGGCAACAAGGTGAAAGAAACCCTGCCCATTGTTTCTCGCCGACGCCCGGGATCGAACCCGGGACCACAGGATCACGTGCCAGTGTTCTATCCGCTCAGCCATCGGCTCCCTCAGTCACCGGCTCCCTGGAGGCTAGATGCTTTGGCCCAGCCTCCCCCCCCTCCCAATTTTTCCCTGATATATGTGCTGGGAACGGGCCCAACATTGGGCCTCGTAGCCTGGTGGATAGCGCGCAGGACTCGTAATTCTGTGGCGCGGGTTCGATTCCCGCACGAGGCAGAAACAAATGGGCAAAGTTTCTTTCACCCTGAATGCCCCTGTTACCTAGCAGTAAATAGGTACCTGGGAGTTATTCAGCTGTCACGGGCTGCTTCCTGGGGGTGGAGGCCTGGTCGAGGACCGGGCCGCGGGGACACTAAAAAGCCCCGAAAACATCTCAAGATAACCTCAAGATAACATGGCCTGGATGAGAATGGCGATAATGAAATGAGTATAGCCTGACACTGTGCCATAGGGAGCCACCTATGAACCTCCTGGCGACACACAGACCTTTAAAGACCTTTAAAGGCCTGACCTTTAAAAATTCCTTAAAACTAAAAATCAAAATAATTTGTTCCCTTACTAGGTGGTAAAATCATAGGTACTGATGTCTGCAAAATGGTCCAAATAATTCTACCAGTCGTGCCTTAACCGTAGAAGACATTTAGACACATTCATGTCATGGTGAACCCTGGTTGCCATACCCACACCACCAGTGTCATTAACAGTTTCCTGCTGCCACCCCCATTCTGTACCCCCCTTAATATACACCCTCCTGTACCCTCTTCCCCTTGTGTACCCCCTCCCCCTTTTATACCCCCCCCATCCCTCCATACACACCACTTCGCTGCCTCCTCTGAGTCCCCTACCACCCAGTTCTCTAGAGTCATAGAGGACTCTAGTACACACTGACACACATGATACATACGGCTCAGAGAGAGTAAGAGAGAGAGAGAGGCAGACAGAAAGACAAAAAGAGTCTTGTCTGCCTGTCTGCCTGTCTCTGTCTGTCGCTCATGAACACATTTTACTGTCTATTGTAGGAAAAGAAATATGTTTAGAAGGGAATCACTTTCACTCATAAAGTGACGCGTTCGAATGGGGGCATCACTCATCCCGTGAAACGTTCGGATGGGGGATCACATTCACTCTCCAAGGTCCCGGTCGCCTTGGCTTCGTCGGTGGAAATTTGTTTCAAGTCAACTTGTGATCTAATAACCTCCAGTGATTGGCTGATCAATACGGAGGATAAACCAATCAGGTCTCGGGATGATGTCTTGACACCCAATCAAATATCACCAAATATTACTAAACCGCTTCCCAACCGCTTAATTAATAAACTAGATTTTTTTTTTTTGGCTAAATTAATATACCTTTTTTGTATCTGTTAAGAGTTTGTTGTGGGCTCTGATGGGCTCGACCAGAGCTTTAAACCAGGTGTACCGATCAGGTGTGATGTGGTCACATGTTTCTAACAGGTGTGTGGAGGAGATGTTGCCGCTCAGAAAATACCTGTCAATTGAGGATATTAGAGCGAATGGGGGACCTTAGATATGGTAGTTAGAGACCGAATAGAGCCATGGATGAAAGCTGATGATCCAATAGAGCCATGGATGAACACTGATGATCCAACAGAGCCATGGATGAA